>NC_048596.1:271595550-271923050 GCF_003668045.3 Cricetulus griseus | reverse complement strand
AGCGCTGGGAGAGGAAAACGCCACTTTAAAAGCCGAGCTGCTCTCTCTCAAGTTAAAGTTTGGTTTAATTAGCTCCACGGCATATGCCCAGGAAATCCAGAAACTCAGTAATTCCACAGCTGTGTACTTTCAGGACTACCAGACATCCAAGGCTACTGTGAGCTCGTTTGTGGATGAGCATGAACCCACGATGGTAGCTGGGAGCTGCATCTCGGTCATCAAACACTCTCCACAGAGCTCTCTGTCCGATGTGTCCGAGGTGTCCTCTGTGGAGCACACACAGGAAAGCCCTGCTCAGGGAGGCTGCCGGAGCCCTGAGAACAAGTTCCCTGTGATCAAGCAGGAGCCGGTGGAGTTGGAGAGCTTTGCCAGGGAGTCCAGGGAGGAACGGGGTGCCTATGCCACCTCCATCTACCAGAGCTACATGGGCAGTTCCTTCCCCACCTACTCCCACTCCCCACCCCTCCTGCAGGTCCATGGCTCCACCAGCAACTCCCCGAGAACCTCAGAGGCCGATGAGGGTGTCGTGGGCAAGTCCTCTGACGGAGAAGATGAACAGCAGGTGCCCAAGGGCCCCATCCATTCCCCAGTGGAACTGCAGCGGGTGCACGCCACAGTGGTGAAGGTTCCAGAAGTGCACCCTTCCGCCTTGCCACACAAGCTCCGAATCAAGGCCAAGGCCATGCAGATCAAAGTGGAGGCTTTGGACAGCGAGTTTGAAGGCATGCAGAAACTCTCCTCACCTGCAGATGTGATAGCCAAAAGACACTTTGACCTGGAGAAGCACAGCACCCCAGGTATGGTTCATTCCTCCCTCACTCCTTTCTCAGTGCAGGTGACGAACATTCAAGATTGGTCCCTCAAACCAGAGCACTGGCACCACAAAGAACTGAACGGCAAAACTCAGAGTAGCTTCAAAACAGGAGTGCTGGAAGTCAAAGACAGTGGCTATAAGATTTCCGAGGCTGAGAGTTTGTATTTGAAGCAGGGGATGGCAAACTTGTCTGCAGAGGTGGTCTCGCTCAAGAGATTCATAGCCACACAACCCATCTCAGCCTCAGACTCCAGGTAAATGCCTGCCGACTGAGCTGTGCGTGGAGGAGGGTGCTGTGGGTACCATGCCGAATCTCCACTGGACCTCTGATGTCATTTCACTGTAGTGTGCACACGGTGTCTGTCTGGTGTCCTTGTGTGCACACGCTGAAGACTTGATGCCCTCACTCTGCCTGGTGTATAGTCAGACAGCCCCCTCAGGGGCTGTACATATGAACGTTATTTTTGCTCTATGATAAAGTGTGTATGTTGCCAGTTTCAATAAAGGATTGGTGACAAACACAGTGCGGGCTCCATTCCACTTGATCTGATGGAAAAAGAAAAGGCTGCTGAAGTTTCTTAAGGTAGGGACTGGGGAGCTGGATGTCTCCATGGGGGAAGGTGCTGCCCATACAACCCAGAGGGCCTGGCTTCTGTCCCTAGTGTGCATTTGAAAGGTGCAGCAGCACACATACCTGTAACTCCAGAGAAGCAGGGACAGTTGGGGACACAACACACAGGGGAATCCCTAGGACTCACTTGCCAGAGAGCCTCGCCTGATCAGCAAGCTCCAGGCTCAGTGAGAGGCCTTGGATCAAAGACTAAGGTGGAGAGTGATGGAGGAAGACTCCCGACATCGGTCTGTGACCCTTGACCTGACACACACTCACTACACAAAAATTGCCAAGGTACAAACAGGTATTTACCTCTACCTTTCATTTAATGTGGAGTGGTAGCTTCCCCAGAATGGGAGAAAAATGTAAATATGAATTTTTTGGTTTTCCAAGCAATGGTGTGTTTAGAAACCTTCTAACAAAAGGGATAGCAAGGGCCTGGGAATAGAGTGGGGCTGTGCAGCTCCGGGAAGAGGGAAGAGGGTAGAGACGGTCAGTGTTCCCTTACTGGGCACTGAGTTACCGAATTATTCCCCACTAGGTAGGTTTCTTTAGGACTTTTCTCTAACTTTCTTAAGTGGAAGAGGTCAAGCAGTTTGGTGTCTGCCTCTCCTTAGTCACCTCCCTTTTCAGTGTGGCACATGGTGCCGTGGCTGAGTCACTGACCCACTTTTCTGGCTGGAAGACGATTTTTAAAGGCAGATAAAGACAGGATGAAGGGGGTGGTTTTTGTTATTCGTTTTTTTGTTTTGTTTTGTTTTTAGCGTTACCCTAAAGCTTAGCAGTTCTAGAGTGTGGCCATTGGGGGGAAAATGCTAAATACCATTTAGATGTCATTAAAGGAATTTCTGAGACCCCCATCCATTACCACACAGCGACATTTATATAATTCAGGGATATTTAATGACTAAGGGATATTTATTTGCTAAGAGCCTCAGTTATGGGCTGGAGATAGAGTTCAGTGATAGAACACTTGCATAGCACACGCCAGGCTCTAGGCTCTATTCCCATCACCTCAGGTCACCTGGATATGTTAATGAGAAATATTAATAAAGCCTCTCAATCTGCAGACATTAGAAATCATAACACGTGGGTCTAGAAAGCATGAACCCAAAAAATTGGAGAAAAGACCAGGCCTGGTTATTCGCCCGGAATTCTCCACTGTGCAAGAAGCAAGTGTCACGAGACACAAGCCCCATGTGCTCCTGCCATGTAGTGGTTGGTGTCCTGTGTCTCTCAGGTGGAATGGGTGGGTGATGGTGTGCCCAGTGGATCACTCCTCACCCAAGGGCTGCCTCTGTACTCATCGTTTCTCGGTGCTGGATATGGTGAACCATTGCACTGTGACTCAACCTTGTTCTTGGCCTGTGCCGCACGGCCAACCCCAATGACTGGAGACAGAGCAGGCCTGGCAGTGGGCCCTGTTTGAGTCTTTTTGACTCTCCGCATCCAGCACAGGCCAGGTGCTTGTTCTAGGTTGTGTTCTCTGCATTTTCATAGTTTATACTGTGGTGCTTTGTGTTCAAAGGATCTGTCTCACACAGACACACATGCACAGGCCATCTACTTTATCCTTTAGCTGTGGACCTCCACTTCTATCCAGGTTCTTCCCGTCTTTTTCCTTGCCTGTCCTGGAACTTTCTGTGTAGATCAGGCTGGTCTTGCACTCAGAGATCTGCCTGCCTCTGCCTCCCCAGTGCTGGGCAGTCTTATTACAGGCTGAGTTGAGGCCTGAGACAGTTACCCACAAATGCTGTAAAGCAAAGAAGCAGGACTAACAGACAGAACAGAGTCAAATTATTTCAGCAGCCTAGAATGGACAGGATGAGTCACCCAACACGAGCTATAGGAGAAACAGGATGTAGATTTTTCCTACATGGGAAGACGTCTCCAGGGCTGGGCTTGTAGCATGGCAGTACAGCACCTAGCTCAAATGCGCAAGGCCTGAGATTCAATTCTTAGCCCTACAAAACAAAAGTACAATAAGGAAAAAAAAGAATTACGATAAGGAGAGGGGAATTCCTTCAAGCTTGCTGAGTCAGAGCCCTGTGAAGTAACAGGTTGTGTCTTTGTTGACACATCCAAACATTTGTCCCCTGTCTCTGCAAATGCACTCAGAGGGACAATAGAAAACACAGTCTATAGCCTTATTACCCTGAACCAGCCCAGTCTCATCCAGGAAGCTAAGCAGGGTTCTGCCTGTTCAGGGCTTGAATGGGAAAACATTCTGTAGGGACTTAGCAGTTAAAAGATAGCTTAGCAGTTAAGCTCACTTGCTTAATTGCTCTTCTAGGGCACTCCAGTTTGGTTCTCAACACCCTCATTGGGGTGCTCACCACCACCTGTAACTCCAACTCCAAGAGATCCAATACCCTCTTCTGAGCTCAGACACTCACATGCACGTGGCTCTCTCTCTCTCCCTCCCTCCCTCTCTCTCTCTCTCTCTCTCTCTCTCTCTCTCTCTCTCTCTCTCTCTCTCACACACACACACACACACACACACACACACACACACACCACAAATATATATATTCATCCTAACAAGGTGTGGGCAGTGAGCATTGCAGTCATAAAGAGTGTGAAAACATATTAAGAAAAGCGTTGGTCAGTTATCCAGAAATGGGCTCAGTCTATATTCTAGGGTACCAAAAGACATCAAGAACAGGCTAAGGGCAAAAAAGGAAAGTCTTTTGTTTTGAAGTTTTTTCGTTGTTTTTTGTTTGTTTGTTTGGTTTGGTTTTGGTCTCCAGGACCATGAAGAGTACTGACCTCAGACCACAAGCACCTTCCCAGTCTTGGCTGCCATTGTTTTGGGTTGGGCCTCAGGAACACGGTCCCATAGGAGTGGCCTCCATGCCTAGCTTGTCTCCCAGATTCATTGTCAGATGTGAGCGGTCACTGGGGATGCCACCCACCCCAATTGTTTTATCTCTCCTCTTCGTGTCACTTGGCCTTAGCATTTCAAGACCCTACATTATCTTTGAGATGACTAAAATGTTGTGCCTTGAAAATAAAAGGAACCTCACCAACATGTGAGGAGCCAGAGAAAAAGTACAATAAACTAAAGTGTTTCTGCTATGAACTGCTACAGAAATCCCTCTGTCTCCTGCCCAGAGTCCCCCAGAATAATAGAAAATGGGGTTGGAGAGGTAGCTTAGTTGGTAAAGGGCTGCTATGCAAGCAAGAAAACCTAAATTTAATCCCCAGAACCCACATAAAAAGCTAGACGTGAGGCCAGGCGTGGGGGGAATATGACTTTAATCCTAGCACCTGGAAGGCAGAAGAAGATGGATCTATGTTAGTTCAAGGCCAGCCTGGTCTGGCTACATGGAAAGACTGTCTCAAGAAAGAAAAAAAGAAATCCAGATGTGGTGGTGCAAGTTTGTGATCTCGGAGCTCGTGAGGTGAGGCAGGAGGATCTCTAGGGTTCACTGGCCAGCCAGCCAGGCCAGATAGGTGATCGCCAGCTTCACTGAGAAGTGGACAGCACCTGAAGCACATCTGACAGTACCCTCTGTCCTGCACACACACATTCATATACATACGATGGAGGTTTACATGGAGTTTACAGCCGTGTGCAGCCTTGACTTTCTAAAGGTAAGAAACATACACCTCAGAGCACCAAAAATTCTCAGGAATGTCCAAAATGCAGCTCTCGGAATGGCCTATAGGTGACAGCAACGGCGTCTGTGCAGAAAGAGTAGCCACTGTGCCAATATTCTGAGAGGGTCCTTGCGGAAGCCTTCCTAGCAGCCAGTAGTGCAGGGCCCATGATCCAAGCCCTGTGCCGGGACAAGGAGGGTGGGCAGGAGCCAACGAGGGCCACTTCAGAGGAGGCAAAGGCAGCTATGGAGGAAGGGATTAGATGAAGGGGCTCTTTCTTGAGAAGTCATAAGATAGCCTTTAAAGCTAAGTACAGAGATACATACTCTAATCCCCGCACTAGGGATGCAGAGGCAGGAGGATTGCAAATCCAAGGCCAGCCAGAGCTCTACCTCAGGAACGTGTTAGAATTAAGAACAGCAGGAATCTGTGATTGACATGTCTAGTTTTCTACTGTACCATAGCTGTATAATGGTTTATTTATTAGCTTCAAGGGAGGAAACATTCCAAAATAAAAACCGCTCACTTCTTTGTGAGTTCCTGTGGCTGCCCAAACACATTAACTTCTGAACAATTGAGCCCTCATCCATTGATACCTTTCTGCCACACAGGCATTTTGCTGGTATAAACAAAGAAAGTGTTTAGTGTCTTATTAGAGATTAGGAATGTGGGTTAGGTGCTTATACACACACAACACCCTGGCCCCATCTCCAGCACTGTTTAAACAGGGCTCGGTCATTCATACCTGTAATCTCATCACACAGGTGGCAGAGGCAGGAGAATCAGAATTTCAGGGTCATTCTTGACCACATTGGAGGTTTAAGGTCAGAGTGAGTTAGAGACTCCTGTCACACACACACACACACACACACACACACACACACACACACACACAGAGAGAGAGAGAGAGAGAGAGAGAGAGAGAGAGAGAGAGAGAGTTAGATTTAAAAAAAAAAGCTGGAAGCTATTAAAGTCAATTTTGAAAACTAGAAAACCACAGATGGAAGTTTCTGGCAGTCCCAGCTGGCAGGAAGGGACAGGAGTCATTGATGTTATGTAGTTACCAATGATCTGAGCTGTATCCTATCAACCAGTTGGGCCATAAAATTTCAAATGAGGACTATTTGCCACTGATGGGAGGTTACTGGGCCCCAGAATACCAGCAAGAATAAAAAAAGGAGTAAATCTGGATTATGAACCACAGTTTTAGAAAGGTAAAGTAGGATGTTATGAGAAAAACATTTGGGATACATCTGGCCTTACTCTTTGCCTGTCCCCTGCAGAGGGAGCTAGTGTGGATTCTAGAAAGGCTGAATTCAGGAAGTGATGGGGATAGCTGAGGAGGCACAGGTGACTGTGGAAGGTGACAGAGCAGCCCCTGAGAGATCCCCAAGGGCTGCTGGTGAGGGGCAGAGCTCACTCCCAGTTCAGCCAAGTATCCCCAGCATATCCACCCACGTATGAAGAATAAGGAGACTTTGAATGAGAGTATGGGATGGGCAGGATGTCCCAGAGAGTAAGGGTACCAGTTGTCAGTCTGACAATCTAAACCCCACTCCTGGTGCCCACATGGTGGGAGGACCTACTGTCTCCTTCAGGCTGTCTTCTCACCTGCATACGTGTGCCACTGAGTGCACACACACACACACACACACACACACACACACACACACACACACACACACACACACACTGCAAATAAATAAATGACAAAGTATAAGGGTGGAAGGAAGGAAGGAAGGAAGGAAGGAAGGAAGGAAGGAAGGAAGGAAGGAAGGAAGGCTACATGGAAGAGAGCAGGAGCCTGGTAAGGAGGGAATGAAGTTGACAATAACGTGTAACACTAAAAATAGAAGAGGGAGACGCCCCAAGACCTGTAACCTGGAAGTGAACAAACACCTTTCATTCTACAGCTTTGTTGGGTTACCAGGGACAGGAAACTCTAAAACAAGAACAGGAATGCCAGTGCTAGAAAGCCAGTAAGCTGCCTTGCAAATAGAAGAGGAGGTAGCTGGGAGTGGGGCTTGTCCTTTTTAGGGGCCAAAGAGGCAAAGCTTGAGGACAGATGGACTAAAGAGACAATTGGGCCACTATTAACCCACTGTCAGGAGACTGCTTCAGGACTCTGAAAGCCAGCTGTGTGACTTGAAACTGTTTCCATGACTTGGTACAAACAGGCAAAAATATGTGGCCACTTCCTCCTCGGTTTTCTTCAGTAGATTCTAGACTGGATGCTTTCTTGGTGTTCTTTTTGCACCTTTGCTGGACCAACATTCTGCAAGTAAAGCACCTCCCTCACTTCAGGGGCCCAAGGCCATCCATGGCTATGCGACTGGCTTCATTTAGCAAATATAGGAGACCTGGGCTTTGATAAACCACATGTCCTAGTTAACATTAACTTGTCAGCACAGCCTATTATCACCCATAAAAAGAGACTCAATTGAATAATTGTCTTTAGCAGGTTGGTCTGTGAGGGATTGGCTTAAGCACCCAACCCACTGGGAATGGGCAGAACCATTCCCTAGGCAGACAAATGGTCCTGAGCTGTATAAGGACGCTAACTTTGTCATGAGCCTGAACAAGCCAGAGAGCAAACCAGAAAGCAGGGTTCCTCCATGGTTTCTGCCTTTAAGTTCCTGCTCTGACTTTCCTCAATGATAGATCACAGCCTGGAAGTGTAAGCCGAAAAAACCCTTTCCTCCTCTAAGCAGATTTTGGTCAGAGACTTTCTCGCCGTGACAGAATGAAACTAGAACATTGTCACTGAGTCGAGAGAAACTCTTACCTGGAGGTCTTGCTAGCTACCCCTGTGGTAGCAGAAACCAAGCAAAGGGAAACAGTCTCTGCCTTTGAGGAATTTTAAAGTCACTCGTAGGAGAAAAGATTCAACATACTAACAGTAATAACAGCCAGGAGAGGACATTAGCAAGAACAAGAAGGTGTGTGGGAAGGAGTATACAGGTTACTGAAGTCATTAGGGTCAAAGCCCAGGGCTTGGCAGCCATAGCCAGACAGGGTAATCCAGTTTCTCGTCGGGACAATTAAAGAGACACGTGACAACAAAAGGCAGAGAAGGGACATGTATTGTATGTGGCCACATTGGGAAGAGGGACGAGTAAAGGGGTCCCGGGCAAACCCCCACTTCCTGCAGACCAACTTTAGTCCTGACATGAGGTCCAGGGTAAAACACAGGGCAAGAGGCATGGGTGGCTAGGCAGTCCTCGTCAAGGCGTGGTCAATTCTATCATAATTGTCTTGGCTCTAGTCTGTTCTATGAGGGGGTCTGACAAGTTGTCAAAACTGGAAAGGCTCTTCCTGGGAAGTAAATCTGCATTTGGATGACAGTGATAGGGGCTTCAGACTTTGTCTTCCCCCAGTGTGAGACCCCTATGGAGATTTTAACTACTTGAGGTCCAATGCTCTGATAGTCTGAGAGCCTAAGGAAGGGACACCACTGGGACTGGGGTAGCTCCTCTCCAGCCTGGATGGTCACATGCCTACCGAGCAGACTCAGCTCTGTGGTTGTCAACCGTGGGTGAGAGGGCATGCTGTAAGTGAAGAGCCTGAACTAGAAAATGGAACAGTCAGATTGGAAGGAAGAGAGATGGAGCAGGGAATACAGGCAGCCCAAAGAGTGGTGTTTCTGTCAACAGTGGATCTCATGTTTGACGATGATCTCCTAAGGTTATTGTCTTGTGACATCTCAACCACCATGGTTTGTGTAGGTACAAGCATGCACCCTCTGAGATCTCACAATAGTCTAACTGCCCAGCAACACATTTCTCAGCGTTTACATCAATAAATGACTGGTTACTTACTACCTTCCTGGAGAGAAGTAATTGAGTGAGGCATTGTATGTCCCTGAAGTGAACTATGTGGAGGCTTAGTAAGAAATAAAATTCAAGGACTAGAGAGATAGCTCAGTGGTTAAGAGAACTTCTGCTCTTCCAAAGGACCTGAGTTCAATTCCCAGCACCCACATGGAGGCTCAACACTGCCAATATTGGAATTCCAGTTCCAGGGGTTCCTAGGCCTCTGGATTTCTGGCCTCATAGGGCATTGTATACATGAATGCATCCCCCTACATAGATAATACATATACACATAACTAAAAATAATCAAAGTAAATCTTTAAAAAATTAAAATAAAACACAATTCAAAAACTGGGCTGGGGAGATTGCTCAGTTGGGTAGTGTTTCCTATACAAGCATGGGACCTAAATTTGAGTCCTTGGCACCCATGAAAAAATGCATGCATGGCTGCATGTGTCTGTAAGTCAGCATGGCTGCATGTGTCTGTAAGTCACATTTCAAGAACAGAGCCAGGTGGATCTTTTGAGCATCCTGGCCAGCCAGGCTAACCAATAGGTGAAACGTGAGAAATCAGCCTTTGCACTCGGTGTATACTCACCCTGCCCCCATATCACACACAGACTCACAAGGAAACACAGGTCCAATTACCATTGAATGTTGACTTCCAGCCTTAAGAAATAACCAGGTGGGAGTTCTAGAGTCTACAGAGGTCAAAGGAGAAGAAAAGCAAGTCTGCAAGAGTGTGGCAAGTGTCTTGGAAATTCCTGGGTGGGCACCAGGCTGAACTGTCCAGTGCTTTGGTTTCCCAGTTCTTTTCAATCTCTTCAGTGCAAAGCTCTGCCCAGGGAGCTGTGAGTTTCTTGTGAGTCTCCCCATTTCATGAAGAAGGCTGACCATCAGTGCTTCCCGCTGCAACTGTACCAATAGGGCTGAGGAACATTCCAGATCACCGACCCTCATCCTGTGGCAAGACTGAAATGGTCAGAGCTGAGCCAATGACTTCCATTTATCTCAGAGATTTGGCTTAATGTCTTGTTTTCTTCGCACAAGGGTGCTGGTTGGCCCAGGGAAAGAATGAGAAGAGACTTGGAACACGAGGGGGCATTCAGAGGAAGAGAGATAGGAAGAAAGAACAGGGAAAAGATGTGGAAGTTGGGTTGGGCGGGAGAGAAGCAAGCCATGTTCCTGGCTGGGAAGAGAACAGGTGGAGCCATGGGCTGACAGAGGGGAGAGTTCTGGGGCGGGGATGACAACGACAACGACAAGAAGGGCTCTGCAGAGCTCCTGGAACAGAAGCTGATGGCGAGCTCAGAGAAGAAGTCCACAGGTCCACACTTGTCAAAACTCCTAGGTGGCCATACAAGCCGCGTTCTTCATTGACCAGTTCAGGGTACTAATCCCTATGGACCACGGTCAGGCCTAAGAGCTGAGCAGAAAGGAGCCCCAGGTTTCCTTAGCATACATGGTATCTGCTTTAGTCTTTCCCAGTCATGAGCAACAGGTTAAAACCCCCAGGACTTAGGACCAACACCTTCTGGGAGTGAAGACGTTCTGGACAGATCCTACAAGTCTCCCTTTAGCTGTCAGACTGGAACTTTCCAGGAATCCCATGCTGAGAGAAGGGAAAAGCTGAAGTCTGGTATTGGTCACTCTGTCTCCTGGGAATAGATTTCACACAGTGCTGGCATCTTGTCAGACCATCTTGCAGAACAGACTGGAGACTTCTGACAGCAGGAGCATACCTTGACCTCTTGCCCTCCACCTAAAGGTAAATCTCCAGGCGGGACTCTGAGATGGACTTGAGGAAGCACTGGATCTTTGTTCCTCATCTTGGTCTGCCCACATTGAATCAGTCTCCTCTTTCTGCCTTTTGCTGCTTTTGTTCATTTTGTGGGCTTGCTGAGGACCCATAGCCAAGCCAAGCTGTTGCTGGGGCCTAAGCTCTGACCCTGAAAGTGACGGGAATAATTCGAACATCAAGTAAACAATTACCCTCTCCTCGGAGAGACTGACCACCAAGCCACCTTGTGGTCTGACGCTAGAGTTGGTTCTCCACGGAAGAGCAGTCAGTCTCCCGCTGAAGATTCAACCAGCCACAGGTCGGAATGGTTTCAGAAATACATTGTGTCTGCTCTTAGCATGTAGACTTCTTGTTATTTTTTCCTTGTGATGGTTATTGTTGACTGTCTACTTGACAGGATATAGAATCGCCTAGAATATGAACCTCTGGGCACGTTTGTGAGGAAGTTTGAAGGTTGAGTTAGTTGAGGTTGGAAAACACACACTGAATATGGGCAACACCATCCCACCGGCTGGAGTCCTGGGATGAATAAAAAGGAGAAAAAGAGTTGAGAACGGCCCTCTCTCTGTTTGCTTTTATATTATACAGCCATCTCATGCTCCGGCTGCCATAAACTTTGTCATCTTTAAGGGCCCAAAGACAAACTGAAGTTCTCTCTGGAACCGATGAATTTATTGGGCTCACTTACAGAGTGTGGGTGAGAGGAGCTCACTGACAGGAGCATGGCCAGCCCCGGTGCAGCTCCAGTGGAAAATCTTCACCCATGGCACAGAGATGGTGCCCATCTCAACTTCCTGCAGCCTAGATTATGTATGTCAGCACCGTCTGAGACCGGTGGTTATGGGCAATTAGGGCAGAAGTGCATACACACAGCTGCAGGGAGTGGCTAGAGTCTCAGGAGAAGGTCCAATGACCTTCCCTACCCTCACCTTCTATGCTGGCATGCCAACAGTCAACAGACCAGATTGTGATGGACTCTTGCCAGCAGGCACAGCTGAAGTGATAGACGATGGCTATTTTGCTTGAAGGACCATGTGCTACAAACACATACCTTCCCCACCATGCTGGTCTGTACCCTTAAATTGTGAGCTAGGGAGACCCTTCCTTCCTGAAGTTGCTTTGGTCATGTTTTATCTTACAATGAGACAAAAACTGATACATTCCTTAAGCAATACAGCATTTAGCTTCTACAGCATCTTCATTACACAACTGCCATAGGAAGTCTAAAAACCACTGGTGACATATAAAAGTGACATGCAAATCCTGTGCTGTTTATATAAAGATGTGAGCATCTATGGATTTGAATTCCCTCGTGTGTCTTGGAACTGTCTCCATGGATACCAAGGAGCACCTGGAAAGGTCCTCACACTGTATCTCCCCATGAAAGAATGTCATTATCCTCCAGATACCCCAGCATTAACACACAGGCCACATCTGGTTCGTGAAGGTTGGGGGATGCTGACAAAGATATTCTTAGCCATCTACAAAGAAGAAGAAATATCACAAATTAGATTTGGCTTCTTTGATTTGGAGCTACTTTTATGTTTCTATGCCTCCTGTGGCATCCAAGATCACCTCTCCCTCACCCCAGAACAAAACTGAGACCATTATTTGTATAACTGAGGTGAAAGCAGTGAGTCTTTGGGGACTACAAATTAGTATGTTGTTAGAGAAATCAAGATAATTATCTGTGTTCCCCACTGCACTTGCCATGAACATGCAAAGTGGGACTAAACCTTGGGAAACGCACAGAAATCTCATCCTCTCCAGGAGGATGAAGTGTCTTAAGGCTTACTCTTGGCAGCGTGCGATGGTATAGACTGAGAAAAGTGCCATTCTTCCTGTTCATTGGGTTTGAAAGTAAATCAGCCTCAGGCCAGACTGTTCCACAAGGAAGCAAAGTATAATAGCTGGTTAAAGCAACAATCCAGCTGGGGGAGTGAGTGTCTAGGTGAGAGAGTGCTTGCTTAGCCATACAGTAGGCCCCAGCTTCCTCAAAATACAAGAGATGAAAAAGAAAAAGGAAACCAAAAGCAATGGACTGTAGCTAAGCAATGGACTGTAGCTAAGCAGGAGTGGCTGGGGTTACTCTGCTCATTGATCTTGTCAAGTTCTCTCTCACCAGAGTGGCCCCTGATTCCTCTCCAAGGTCATCCATCAGGCCGTTTCCTTTTTTTAAGGGTTTATTTTTATTAGTGTGTGTGTGTTTATGCATGTGTTTGCACACATGTCCGCAGTGCCCGAGGAGGCTATCCCCTTGTTTTGGAGTTGCCGGTGGATGGGAGCCCCTTGATATGGCACTGGGAGCTGAACTTGGATCGTTTGTAAGAACAGCAAATGCTCTTGACAACCACAGAGCCATCTTCCCAGCCAGCTGGTGTCCTTGACAGTCGAATCCCAAAGAGATATGTGGTGTCAGAGGAGGAAAGCAAGGCAATGTACCCATGTGCAGCGTGTGAGTGTGAGTGTGAGTTGAGTGAGTGTGTATGTGTGTGAGTGCATGAATGTGAGTATGTGTGTGTGAGTGAATGTAAGTGTGTGTGTGTGGGGGTGCATGAATGTAAGTGTGAGTGTGTGTGTGAGTGCATGAATGTAAGTGTGAGTGTGTGTGAGTATGAATGTAAGTGTGAGTGTGTATGTGAGTGCATGAATGTAAGTGTGAGTGTGTGTGAGTGTGAATGTGTGAGTGTGTGTGTGAGTGCATGAATGTAAGTGTGAGTGAGTGTGAATGTGTGAGTGTGTGTGTGAGTGCATGAATGTAAGTGTGAGTGAGTGTGAATGTGTGAGTGTGTGTGTGAGTGCATGAATGAGTGTGTGAGTGCATGAATGTAAGTGTGAGTATGTGAGTGTGAGTGCATGAATGAGTGTGAGTGCATGAATGTGAGTGTATGTGTGTGAGTGCATGAATGTAAGTGTGAGTATGTGTGAGTGCATGAATGTAAGTGTGAGTATGTGTGATAAGAATGACCACAGGCCTGTGAGATCTTCATCCGTAAGCTTCTATTCCCTCTGTAAAATCTGCTTCTTATTGGTGTCAGGCAAGTGGAGCTTGAGAAAGACACACATTCACCCCATGCTCTTAGGAGTCCTGGGGCCTGGAAGGTGGCTGGATTCTGGGATGCAGAGGAAGAGAATTAGAGGCAAGGATCAGTGCTCATTCTGAGATCACTGTGTTGAGTTTGAACTGCTGCTCCTCCAGCCTGAACCTCCCAAGTACTGAGACTGTAAGCGTGTTCCTCCATGCCTGGTTTACATGGTGCTGGAGATGGAACTCAGGACATCATGCATGCGAGGTCAGCACTCTACTGCCTGAGCTACAGCTCCAGACCCCTACTTTATGCTTTTCAAATGCTTATTTTAGCATCTCAGTTTTGGGTGCTTAGATGTTTTGGTATTTCAAAGACGAGCATCCATCTCTAGTTCTTCTACCTCCTGTCTCCTGGCAGAGCTGCACTGGAGTTTTGGAGCTTTGATTCCTCTGACTCTGGCACTAACTATACTTTGTAAGTAAGGTAGTTTGGACTTCAGAAGGTGCCGGAGTCCTGCCTGCTGTCTATAGGTGTGTAGGAAATCACACACCTGCTGGGGGGTTTCTTCTGTCACTACTGAAGTCATCTGTCTTAGTTACTGTTCTATTGCTGTGAAGAGACCAAAGTTTGGCCAAAGCAACTCTATACAGGAAAGAATTTAACAGGGGGCTGGCTTACAGTAACAGAGGGTTAGTCTATTATCATCATGGAAGGAAGCAGACAAGTATGGCACTGGTATAGTTTCTGAGAGCTTTGTATACCGATCCACAGGCAGCAGACTGAGAGAAACACTGGCCTTTTGAAATCTCAAAGCCCATCCCCAGTGACACACCTGCTCCAACAAGGCCACACCTTTTAATTCTTCCCAAACAGTTCCATTAACTGGGGACTTAGTATTCAAATATATGAGTCTACAGGAGCCATTCTTATTCAAACCATCACATCAGCTATGCACTAGGAAACTAAGTCGGACTGGGGTGTGGTCATCAGGGAACACTTATTCAAGGTACCCGATGGCCCCTCATAGAACAGAAGGCCAAAAAATAGGAGACCCCCTTGAGGAGTTAAAAATCCTCTTAAGGTTGTTCAAGTCACCTTGGGGAAAGTAATCCATCACCTACTACATTCTGGGGAGGTCTCTGAATTGAACCGACTCCAGCTGACCTCGGAGCAGAGAACTTGTTAATCTGACAACTGATCCAGCATCATTCCAGCAACCTTCACTGTATTTGCAGGATCCTAAAGCCACCGTCTGCTTTCATGATCTCTGTCTACCTCAGGCTTCTGATGTAATCAAAGTTATTAGTTGAAACAGTGCAGTCATGTTTGCTTTATTGAAACAGGGTCCCCTGAAGCCCTGGCTGGCCTCCAGTTTACCAGGTAACCAAGGATGACCTTGAATTTTTTCTTAAGTCTTACTTTCTAAAGATTTTGTCTTAGTTATATGTGTGTGCCTGTGATATGTGTGTTTATGAAGATTCCCCAGCAGGTCATCGGATTCCCTAGAACTGGAGTTACAGGTAGTTCTAAGATACCTAAACCAGTGCTAAGAACCCAACTTGGACATTTGGCAAAAAGTCAACCACAGAACCAGCTCTCCATCCAGCCCCTGACCTTAAACTTCAGATCCTCCTGTTTCTTTCCTCTAGTAGCACAGGCAGGTGCTCCTACATCTGCCGTTATGCTAGGGATGTAACCCCCAACCTTAGACATACTAAGGAAGTCGTCTGCCAACTCAACCGCATCCCCAGTCCCAGGTCACTCACTTGCAAGCCCCCTAATGCCTTGTACCACTCTTTACAAATTAATACTTATTAAGACGTGAGGCAATGTGTGTTCACTTGTTACACATTCTTCTACAACGAGAGCAGCCCCTGCACGCTGAATCTTCAATGGTAACACAATCGCTAAGAGCATCTGCCTGGCTGTTAACTTCAAATAAACCTCATGGGCAGCAATCTGTTCTCCACACACAGTCCTCAGCCACCCTTCCCGTCCCGGAGACGAGATGGCATCGAGCCAACCGCTGCTGGTTTGCTAACATTATTTTAAACCCAATTTACTTATCTATTTGCTGTAAATAGTCTGCTATTGAAGCACGTGACTTACTTCCACAAATCTCACTAAAATTCCAATTCTATTAAATAAAGACTAAGATCTGAACCAGGAAGAGACATACAGAGTAAAATTCAGAGGATGTCTACTTTGTGAAGTTTTGTGGTATTCTTTCCAATTGAGAAATTCCTGAAATTCCAGGGGGCCATGTTAAAAACATCTTCCACAACCACTGCCTCCCCCAGACTTACACTGGCAGGGCACTCATAGGACACTAATGCAAGGCGAGTCACTCCCAAGCAGCTGTGCACCTGGCTCCTGGGTCTAAGAACCCTCTTCTCTTCCTCCTCTTCTCCCTTCCGTCCACCTCTCTACTGTCCATGGTTACAGATACTCACACGGATTGGGAAATGGCTCGTGAGACCACCTGCCGTGAGATGCTGTCCACTTCCTTACTCCTTCTGTGTCTTGGTTTCTTCATTTGTAAAACAGGAAATCTCTCAGATGCTCTTCATTGCACTTGATTATTCTGAGGGTAGGAACCAAAGAATTGTGGAAAGTGTAGGAATACCAGTAATATCAGATTAGAACCCATCTGAGTAACCTCATTTTAAAAGCTGAAATGTTAGGACTGGAAAGATGGCTCAGTGGTTAAGAACACTAGCTGCTCTTGCAGAGGACCCAGGGTTTGGTTCCCAGCACCCACACGGCTCTGATAAATATCTACAGCTCTAGTTTCAGGAGATTCAATACATTCTTCTGGCTTCTGTGGGCTCTGTACACACATGGTATACATAAATACATGCAGGCAAACACTCATACATATAAAATAAAATAAATAAAAGTTGAAATGCCAAACAAATGGTATGAAGTAGTTGATCTTGACTTTTAAACACCCGGTTACAGTGGAGATGCCCTAGAATTAAGAAGCGGCTTAGGGGTCAAGTGGGCTAGTTTGAGGGTCTGAGTCTGAATCCCAAGAACCCAGGTAAATCTATCCTTGTGCCATGGGTGCCTATAATTGCAGCATTCCTATAAGGAGATGGTAGATAAAACCAGAGAAACCCCAGGAGCTCTCTGGCTAGCTAGCTAACAGTGGCTAACACCATGAGTTCCAGCCTGCAGCAAGAGGGAAGGAGAGGACCCTCACTAGAAGCTGCCCTCTGACCTCCACACACTCACTGTGGCACATTCATAACACACACACACACACACACACACACATACACACACACACTTTAAAAAAGAAGAGTGGAGCCTGGTGGTGGTGGCACACACCTTTAATCCCAACATTCAGGAGGCAGAGGCAGGTAGATCTCTGTGAGTGCAAGGCCAGCCTGGTCTGAAAAACCAGAAGAAGAAGAAGAAGAAGGAGAAGGAGGAGGAGGAGAGGAGGAGGAGGAGGAGGAGGAGGAGGAGGAGGAGGAGGAGGAGAAGAAGAAGAAGAAGAAGAAGAAGAAGAAGAAGAAGAAGAAGAAGAAGAAGAAGAAGAAGAAGAAGAAGAAAAGAAAAGAAGAATGGAGACATGCCAGAGACAGCAGGATGTGGCTATCTGGCTTTGTTTTCTGCCTATGGAAAAACCACAGCCTGGGCAGCTTAAACAGCAGATTTCTAGTTTCTTACAGTTTGGAGGTGGGAAATTCAGGTTTGAGTTGAACTGTGAGCAGGCATCTTCTCCTTGTGTCCACATACGACCTACCCTCTGTCTGTCTGTCTGTCTGTCTGTCTGTCTGTCTGTCTGTCTGTCTGTCTCCCCTCTCTCTGTATGTCTCATAATCTCCCATTCTTGTAATGGTACCAGTAATGTTGGATTAGAGCCCACCCTAGTGACCTCATTTTAACTGAATCATTTCTTTAAAGACTCTGCCTCCAAATATAGTCACACTCTCAAGTCTAGGAATGAGGATTTCAAGTTAGCAACTAGCGGTGTATGATTCAGTTCTATCAGTGCCTTATCTGGCTGTGCCTAGTGAGTATTTGGCAGACTGTATACAAACCTAGCATTCCTCCTATGTGGTCCAGCTCATACCCACAAGTCCATTCAGTTGCTAGGGATCCCAATTTTTTCTAACAATTGGTGTGATTTTGAATAGTTGACACCCATTATAGGCAACATTAGACTAAAACTTGACTCAAGTAGACAAAGAGGTGTCCACAATATATTTTTTTAATTTTTGGAGACAGGGTTTCTCTGTGTAACAGTCCTAGTTAGCTGTCCTGGAACTCACCGAGATCTACCTGCCTCTACCACCCAAGTGCTGGGATAAAAGGTGTACCCCCCCCATCGCCCAGCTCCACAGTGTTTTTAAGGTCATGGAATATGGAAGAAATATGATATAGAAATATAGAGAAACACTAACCTTCCTACAATGACCAATAGTCAACAATGTGTGTGTAAATTTCCACACTAAAGCTTATATATGTAGACCTCTTCTGAAACACATGTATACACCTTCCCACTCCTGCCACACTAGCCCACTTTTATGAACTAATTTCAGTGCAAAGTATGCATAATCAACACATTTTATGTGCAAGTGTGTAATAAGAAGTTTGCCTCCCATTTACTGGTAATAGCAGGAAGTACCAATGTATTCTGTCTCTGTCTGTCTGTCTGTCTGTCTGTCTGTCTGTCTCTCTCTCTCTCTCTCTCTCTGTGTGTGTGTGTGTGTGTGTGTGTGTGTGTGTGTGTGTGTGTGCATGTGTGTGCACTTGTATGTGTCTTCTTTCTTCCTTTTCAGATTGTATCATTTGGCCAATGTCTTGGCTAATTGTTTTGTGTCAACTTGAGTAGGCTGAGGGTTGACCAGATATCTATCTGATAAAGCATTATTTCCGAGTATGACTGAGAATGCTCTGAATCTGCAGATTCAGCCAGCCCTTCAGAGTTAATTGCATTAATGGAGGTTGGAATATCTGCCCACTCTGGCTGGTACCATCTGTCTGCCAAATGGCTTTGCCTTAGTTATTTTTCTTGTTGATGTGATAAAATCCTCTGACAAGGGTGCTGGAGAAGTGGCTCAGAGGTTGAGAGCACTAACTGCTCTTCTAGAGGACTGTGGTTTAATTCCCAGCACCTACATGGCAGCTCACAACTATCTGTAACGCTACGATCTGACTCCCCCACACAAACACTCGGGCACAACACCAATGTACATAAAATAAAAATAATGAACTATTTTTTAGAAAGAAATCTTCTGACAAAAGCAACTTAAGAGAGAAAGAGTTTTTTCTGGTGGGAAGTCAAGGTGGCATGAGCCTGAAGTATTTGCTCATGTTGCACCCACATCCTCAAAGCTGAGTGTGAGGAAGGCATAAAGGTTTCCAACTCCACTTACAGAGTCCAAGATCCCAGCCAAGGAATGGTGCCACCCACAATGGGCAGGTCTTTTTATCTTAATGTAATCAAGGCAGCTGCCTGCTCAGAGGCCTGTCTCCCAGGTGGTTCTACATTCTGTCAAGCTGGCAACTGATCCAAGCCATCACAGGCTTTGTGCACACACTGATCTCACTGCTTTCCTCTCCCTGCTATTCACCTGCCACACAAGGCTGCCTCTGACTGTGCTATATCCTAATGACAATGAAGGGCTACTGAAGAAGAGATGAATGGGCTACTGGAGAGATGAATGGGCTTAGAACTGTGTTTTCCCTTTGGTTTCCACATATAGGAGAGAATTCGTGATATTTGTCTGGGTTTGACTTGTTTCACTCAGCAAGATGATCTCTAATTCCAGTCATTTTCCTTCAAATGACATAGTTTCCTCTTGACAGCTAAATAAAACTCCATTGTGTATATACGTCACAATTTCTTTATCCATTCATCTGCTGCTGTACCCTAGGCTTGTCCTATTTCCTGGCTGTTGTGAATAAAGCAGCTATAATCAGGAATGTGCAATGTAATGTCTTAGTCAATGTTCTATTGCTGTGAAGAGACACTATGACCATGGCAACTCTATAAAGGAAAGCATTTAATTGGGGCGGGCTTACAGTTTCAGAGGGTCAGTCCATTATCAGCATGGTAGTAAGCATGGCTGCATGCAGGCAGACATAGTGCTGGGGAAGAATCCAAGAGTTCTACATCTGGATCCACCAGCAACAGGAAGAGAGGGAGCCTGGGACAGGCTTGTGCTTTTGAAATCCCAACGCCCATCCCCAGTGACACATTTTCTCCAACAAGCCATACCTACCCCAACAAGGCTGTATCTCCTAACGGCACATTCAATTCTATGGGCCTATGGAAGCCGTTTATTTGTTTATTTATTCATTCATTCATTTATTTATTCATTATTTATTTATTTATTTGTTTGTTTTTCGAGACAGGGTTTCTCTTTGAGACAGTCCTGGCTGTCCTGGAACTTGCTCTACAAACCAGGCTGACATCCAACTCACACAGAGACTGACCCGCCTCTGCTTCTGCCTTCCCAGTGCTGGGATTAAAGGCATGAGCCAACACTGCTCAGTGGTGCCATTCTTTTTAAAGAACCAAAGGAAGTCTCCATGGTTTGTTGAGTCCTTCAAGTGTATATTCAGGAGTGTTATATAGTCAGGTGGTGTCAAGTTCTAGTTTCAATTTTCTGAGGAGCCTCTACTTTGATTTTAATAGTGGTTGTACCACTTTACACTTCCACCTGCAGGAGATAGATAAGGGTTCTGGTTTCCCCATATCCTCACCAGCTACTGTTGCCATTTTTGTTTTGTTTTTGTATTTTCACGACACAGTGTCACTATGTAGCTCTAGCTGTCCTGGAACTCACTCTGTAGACCAATCTGGCCTCAAACTCACAGAGATCTGCCTGTCTCTGCTTCCCGAGTGCTGGGATTAAAGGCGTGCGCCACTATGCCTAGCTTTCTTTTTTGTTAATTTTTAAATGACTTTAAAATTTAATTATGAGTATATGCATATGTGTAGGCATGTACATGAGAGTGCATGCCCATGGAGGCCAACAAAGGTGTTGGGCCCACTGACCTGGAGTCACAAACTGTTGTGAGTGCTGCTGGGAAGCAAACATGGGTCCTCTGGAAGATCAATATGAGCTCTTAACCTGTGAGCCCTCTCTCAAGCTCTGTCTTCCCTCCCCCACTCCAAGGAGGTCCCTTGTAGCCTAGGCTGACCTTCAACTTGCTATGTAGCTGAGGGTGACTTTGAACTCATCATCATTCTGTCTCCACTTTTGAAGTACAGAGTGTGTGTGTGCGTTTGCGTGTGCGTGTGCGTGCGTGCGTGCGTGCGTGCGTGTGTGTGTGTGTGTGTGTGTGTGTGTGTGTGTCTCCACATCCATTTTATGCAGTATTAGAGCTCAAACCCAGAGCTGCAAGGAATGCTAGGCAAGCACCCTACCAGTGGGGCCAGAGACTCAGACCCCGTTTCTTTGAAAAGATCTCATGTTTTGTGGTGAAAGTTGCACTCAGATCTTCTCTCTGTGACCTGCTCTTGAAGGGGCAGGAGAACTGGTTGACCATGGCATGACATGTACACAAATAACGGGAGCAGCCCAGTGTCCTCTCTGCCCCGTGCTTCCCTGACGGCATGTGTACCGTGACACGGGCTGACCTGGTATCTGTGGCGGTGTTTTGTGACTTCAGCTTTGACAGTCGGTCATTAGTTACCATTCACACTGGTGGTCTGCAGAGTTCAGCAACGAATAACTGGTGCATGCCTAGCCCAAGTCTGGAGCTTGCTTAGCACATCTTCACCCTCATTCCTTCCTGATTCCCATGGCTCTGACCCACAGCTGTGTCAGGCTGGGTACCAATGTGTACATCTCCTTTATATCAAGTTTCTCAATCTCTTGAGTTCCCAATTGGTTTGCTTCTTGAGTCCCACCACACGGATGTGTCTGTGAACACAGATGGAACTCTCTTGTGGTCACCTGACCGACCTTGGCAGAGCAGGGCTGCTTGCTGCTTCTCACAGCCTTCCCTGTGCAGGAGCCACTCTGGAAAGGAAGAGCACCAGGCGGGCTGTGTCTGCCCTTGGAAATGTAGAAGCAGCAGCTGCCCCCTGTTATTAAAGACACAGCAATCAAGAAAAAGAAAATGCAATTATTGTGACGGGGTTTGTGCTGTATTATTCTGCTTGCTGATGATAAATGAGGTTTTGGACGGGTGCTTCTGCTTAATAATTCAGAGAGGATTAATCCAGAACAGCCCAAAGAGCTCCGGTTATTTGAAACAGCTTCTCATCTAGCATTACTCACTGTTTGCCCAAACAGACACTTTGGGTTCTTGGGGCCCTGAGGAAGAATCAAGCCAGTGGTTTCTGCTCACCAAACAATCCCACGCACACAGTGCAAATGTTCTCATGCTGCCCATGCTGGGACATGCAAAAGACCAGAAGTGCTGCTTGGAAAAATGGAGATGGCAAGCAGTTAAGGACAAAAAGCATCTTCTAAACAAACCTTCAAATGATCTTGTAAGTTACTGTGGAACACCTGATGGGGGCATCTGCATTGCTTTTAAAAATAGCTCATTGGATGTATGAGTTCTGTGTTTGAATGTGGGTTTGTTTGCATGTCTCCAGGTCTCCATGTGTTAAAATCTATTCCCCAAGACAAGAAGTTATGAGGATGAAAGCAATCCCACCATGTTTTTACAGGAGGACCCTTTTGAGGTAATATAGGATTGCATAAGGTCATCAGGTGGAGCCCTGTAATTGAATCTAAGTGGCTTTATAAGAGGGAGGAAAACCAGAGGAACCTTATGTGCATGCGTGCATGTGTGTAGAGTATGTGTAGAGTGTATAGATGCCCACTCCCTAACTTTACAAAATGAACCACTTTGGGTTTCAACCAACAAGATGGTTGAGTTGAGAAAAAAATTAATTTATTAAACTTAATTTTAACTAATTTCTTTTTAAGGCAGGGACTCATATAGTCCAGGAGGGCCTGAAAATCACTTTCTGGTAGAAGGTACCTTGAATGCCTGTTTCTCCTAAATCCTTAGTGCTGGGCTGACAGACATGTGCTCCACCATGCCTGGTTTATACAGTAAAGGAAGCCAAAGCAGGGGGAGTTCTGTGTGCTAGGCAACACTGGACCCACTGAGCCTCATCCTAGCTGTCTCTTTTCTTCTGAATGTTGACTGGGTACTACTTTGTCTTAAGCATACCCGAAAGTAGCTACATGCCTTTAATCCTAGCAATCAGGAGGCAGAGGCAGGCAGATCTCTGTAAGTTTGAGGCCAGTCTGGTCTACAAAGCGAGTTCTAGGACAAGCAGGGCTACACAGAGAAACCCTGCCTTAAAAAAAATAAAACCTCAATAAATATATAGATAAACAATCAAACAAACAAGCAAAAAAGAATACCCAAATGGCAGTTGTCTACCATGACAGGCACTATGCATCAGCTTCCAAGCAGCAGCCATTCAACCGTGGGACATGGGACAACTGTACAGGAAAGCAGGGGTTCTTGCCGCTCCCTGCTGTAGCTGGATGGAAACTCAAGTCTAGAAGAAGCTCCTGGTCTCCAGACTTCAGCCTAGTTTAATGGGTGTTCTAATTTACAGACAGCTAGGCAAGTGACTTCAGGGGATGGCATATGCACTTTGTTTCCACAGCCAAGAGACAGCGATGTTGATGATGGAAAGAAGGGCTGATTTGTTTCCCCCGAATCATTGATAAATTCTACTGCTTAGAATAAAACCAGGAGTTGCAGACAAAACCCTGCACAGAATCTACTGATCCCATAAAGGGGCTTGTAGTTGGTGCTGAGGTGGAGAGTAAACATGTCCTATTGGCCTTAGTTCAAGATAGGAATGTTTGTGTGCTGTGAAATTAAATGATTAATTAATGAGTTGAAGGTATTGTGGTTTGCAAGAAACAGACTTCATTTTGATTGGCAGCTTCATACTTGCCAGAAGCCAAAGGCCAATAGTATTTAGGGCTCAGATTCCTGACTTGCTTCCTAAATGACTTTAGGGCTGTCTTTCCAGAGGGGGTTGTTGTGTTAGAGTAGCAATAAAGTCCCACTAGGGAAAAAACTCATGGTCAAGAGAACAGAACCTCTGGCCTGGGTGGAGTCCTAACTTTCCAGTTGGGTGTGGTCAGCCTCTCTATTAACCAGTCTTAGGAAGGGGGCCTCACCTTAGGCCATACTAAAGAGTGAGGCAGAATAGTTCATCCTTTAATGAGATACTGAACTCTTTCTCCTCTGAATCCCTGAGTTTAGCAAAGTTGCTACCTGGGCTGAAGCCAGACAGCATGGTAAGTCTGCCTTCTTTTCTAAACAAGTCGGCAACTTCTCATTTTCTCCTTTCTAGTCTTTTGTAGCATGCTTTCCTGGACACTTCTGGCTTCCTCAACACTTTGGGCTTAGATTTTCTCTAAATCCCCCTTCCTAGTCAAGTGGCTGCTTGTCTGTTAATCCTATTGGTCGAGAATAAGACCACTGCCACAGTGTAAAGCCAATTTTGAAGCAAGCTTTAATTAAATACTGGCCAAGTGGATGGGCTCTGGCCAGGTCCATACCCAGGTTCCTGGAAATGGCTCAGAATCAAGTATGGCAAAAGCTTAAGAGGGAAAACCCATAACTCATTGCATTTCCCATTAGATCCAATCAAGGGCAAGCATACATCCTGACCTATTTCCTGCCTATGTACCTTCTGCCAACAAGTGATCAAGCACATTTGGTGCAGATGGGTCAAACAAACTTGTTTAGGGAAGTGAAAACATGTGATTTGTTGTCTCTCATGAACAGTAGCTTCCAACATTTCAGGAACTATCTGTCCTTGGGCAAGGGGCCTTGCAGACCAGAGATATTTTTGTTTCATCTCTTAGGGATAGAAAAAAATGTAAAGATATAATTGCAAAAACAGTATATACACATACTGTCCTAGTTAGCTTTAATTGTCAAAATGACACAGATCCAATTAGGGAACTGCCTAGACCAGATTGGCCCATGGGCACATCCATGGGGGATCACCTTGATTGTTAACTGATGTAGGAGGGCCCGGCCCACTGCGGGCAGCATCATTTGTTGGGCTGTGTAAGGAAGTTAGCTGAACATGAGCCATGGAGGGGTGCTGCTTACTAGCTTGTTCTTCATGACTTGCTTAGCCTGCTTTCTTATGGAATCCAGGACCACCATCCCAGAGATGGACCACCCACAATGGGCTGGGCCCTCCTTCATCAGTCACTAATTAAGAAAATGACCTACAGACTCGCCTACAGCCCATCTTAGGGAGGCATTTTCCCAACTGAGGCTCCTTCCTCTCTGATGGCTCTAGCTTGTGTCAGGTTGGCATAAAACTAGCCAGGACAGATCTAAAATGCCTGAAGGGAACAGGAAAACTCACCTGTACCCCTGACTCGACTTCCTTTTTTTGTTTGTTTTTTGTTTCTGGTTTTTCGAGACAGGGTTTCTCTGTATAGCTTTGGAGCCTATCCTGGCACTAGCTCTGGAGACCAGGCTGGCCTGGAACTCATAGAGATCCGCTTGCCTCTGCCTCTGCCTCTGCCTCCCGAGTGCTGGGATTAAAGGCGTGTGCCACCAACGCCCGGCCCTGACTCGAGTTTCTACGTGGCTTGATGTAAAGTCTTGTAGCCCCTGGATTCATTCCTTCTCAGTAGAAAAACTGTGTTTGTCTCCTGTTTGGTGCTTGAGAAGAATGGTTCGCATCAAATCAAACCTACAGCCTCTCAACGAGACAGGAAAACGGGCTACCCGAAGACTCTAGAGAGGAAATCCGACAGGATGGGAGTGGAGAGGACCCCACTCTCAGAGAAGTGCTCGCCATGAGTGAGTTCCCAGCTTTTCCCCCTTTCCAGATTCCCACTTGCTGTGGTTTGCACCCTATGCAGTGGTCAACACTCAAGCTACAGTCATGCTAGTTCAGGGATTGGAAGAAGAAATTTGATGACTACCGAATCTGGGAAATACGGGAGGGGGCGGAGTCTCGGAAAAGAGAGGCATAGAACAGGTGCTGCAGTGGCGAGGGGAGGTCTGGCAAAATCGCTGGCCAGCCTCCGGGCTCCCTTCCTGCGTGGAAGACTCAGTGAGACTTCAGAACTGCCCACTGTGCTCACGAAGAAGGTTACTCTCTGCCAAAGTAGCTGCTCAGGGAAACATGATTTCTCTGTAACATAGCATTGCGATGCCTGGAATGGAATCTAAATTATTAAGTGAACGTTTCCAGGCACACCTTTAGTGCTTGCACTTAGGAGGCAGAGGCAGGTGGATCTCTGTGAGCTCCTGGCTAGCCCATGAGCTTCTGGATGGTTCTCCGATGTCTACCTCCTATCACAAGGGTAGGCATGCTGCGATTGTAGGTGTGCATCGGCGAATCCCACCTTTTGTTTTTACAGAGGTTCCAAGGATACAAATGGGGTGATAGGATTTTAAGGGGCTGCAAGGCACATGGGAGCCCCCTTCTCTCTGGCCTGCCTGCCTTGCTGCTCCTGGCACGCTCTGGCTTGTGTTTGGCTGGTGTTTTTCTAATAAAGGGTATCTTTATCTCAAGCACCTTTTATTTCTTAATACTTAGATATTTGAGATGGGGGTCTCATGCAGCCTAGGGTGGACTCAAACTCAGTGTGAAGCTCAAGCGAACCTTAAGCTCCCTGGCTTGAGCTCCTGGTCCTGCTGAGTTTGCTGAGTTTGCTGAGTGCTGAATCACAGGTGTGCCTGGTAAGCAGGCTCTACTCTGCATGGATGGAAGCACTGCGGTAAAAGTGTCTCCACTATGAGAATACCATACCTAACGTGATGAAGACGGAACACGCATAAGCAGGTGTCCTAGGGCAAAGAGAGGCAGTAGCAGGGAGGTGGGGGATTATGAAGGAACTTTGCCTGATTTGCAATGGGCTCTGTAGCTTACAACAATGTGACTGTTGACAAAATGCTTCTTATGGTTAGGTGTGAGCATGTGAGACAGGGCACATGTGAGCCCACATGGTTCAGGCTGCTACAGACTTGGGGGTGGGAGCTAGTCAGGACACAGGGATAGGTCAGCAGGACCAGCTGCAGGTAACGGGGAGAGTCAGTCCTCTGTTGTGTAGTCTCTGTTGGTGTACATCTTGGCAGGCTGAGAATGATGGGGCTGGAGTTCTAGGCCAGCCTGACCTGTCATAAGACTTTATATAAATAATTTCTCATACAGAGTTACGACTCTCCCAAGGGCATGGAGTGAAATCCTCTGCCTTGCTATGTGAATATGAAGTAATTAAACCTGGGAGGCTCATCTGGGTGGAGCCTGACTATAACATTGCTTATTATTAAACTTGGGGGTTACAACCAGTGCCCCAAAGTTAGGTCTAGCTGCTTGTCTTCAAAAGAGACAAATAAGAGTGGAAAGTGGGGAGCTAGTAAGTGGTGGCACACACCTTTAATCCCAGCACTTGGGAGGCAGAGGCAGGAGGTTCTCTGTGAGTTCAAGGCTAGCCTGGTTTACAGAGAGGGTTCCAGGACAGCCACGGCTACACAAAGAAACCCTGTCTCAAAAAATCAAAACAAAAGAGAGAGAGAGAGAGAGAGAGAGAGAGAGAGAGAGAGAGAGAGAGAGAGAGGTGGTGGAAGAAAGGAGTTTCATTCAGAAGGGGAGCTAGGAGCAAAAAGAGCCTGGGAAGCCTCTGAAACATCAGGATGGACAAGGCTATGGATATCTAAACAGTCCTGTGAAGGTGTGGCCCTGCCATATTATCTGGGCTCCAGTCTCATCACTTAAAGGCGTCTAACCATTGTGGAGACTCTGTGAGATCTCTTTCCAGGAGTCAAGTTTCCTCCCTAGGTCAGTGCCCTTTCCTTCTCCCAGCATGAAACTCCTTGGGGAGAAATTCCCATTCTTTGGGTTCCGTTGTTTCAATAATTTCAAAGTCAGATTGAAAGACAAGAATCCTGGTCTCTGCCAGGCCTGCTCCAACAGGACTGCTGCCTTCTAAGCAGAGGAAGGGACACCAGGGACAGGCACATACAGTGGAGGAGTCATGTGCAAACGTAGTGGGAAGGTGACCATCTGCCATCCAAGAAGATAAGCCCTAGAAGAAAAGGACTCTGCCAACACTTTGACCTTGGATTGCAACCTCCACATCTATGAGGAAAGAAAATCTGTTGTTTAAGCCACCTGGTTTGTGGCAGCCAGAGCTGACTGGACACCCTGTCCTACCCCCTTTATAGCACAGGACAACAAAGGACTTAGAGGACAGAATACCGTTCTCCCCACCAGACAAGTGCGTAAGGCACAAGGGACAATGGATTCCAGGGCTACAGCAGGACAGGGGTCCAACCATAGATCTCTGGTTCTCTAGCCACAGAGAAGGACTCTTTCTATAGCTTTTAGGAGAAGCAGGGGAATGAATGACCTGGAAGGCATATTAAAATAAAAGGGTAAAGAGCAATAGGGTTGGTTTCTAGACAGAGCTTTGTGGCCAAATCCCACCCTTCATCTGTTCGGGTAAGTGGGGGAGATGACCATATTGTTCTCGAAATGTCCAGGTACCTGTTACCTTTCACTGAATCCCATCTCAATAGACACATCAGAAGCCGAAAATACCATCCTTCAAAACTCACTCACCACTTTTCAGGTGCTAAACATTCCAGCTTATCGACATGCTGCCCTGTTCGGTCTTACTTGGGTTGTCATGATCCCAGGCTGGAGTTGGGCCGTGGGGGTGGGTTGGGGTATGCTGCTGCCAGTCTTTGAAATGAGCCAAATTCAAAGTTGCTTGTTTATTTGTGCATGTGTGATTGCATGTGGAGGAGGCCAGAGGACCTTACTTGGCGTGCTATTTCACCTGGCTGACTATTTGTGCCCTTTGAAATGTTCTTTGTAATAACCTGTAGTGGATTTAAAGCCCTTTCCTTGGTTCAGTGAGCAACTCTGATAGAAGACTGTCCCTGGAGGAAGGATGATGGGAGCTTATGCAGAACTGGTTGGTCAGAAATGCGGTGGGGTGGGGGGCTTGGGAGCTCCAGCTGGAGGCCAACCTGGGCAGTATAGGATGACCTCATGTAAAAAGCCAACTAAATAAACAAATAGGGGCTGGGCGGCTTTCCCAACACAATGGAGTCTTGTAATTTTATGTTGCCTCTACATCTGTTTTAAAGATTAATTTAACTCTTTTGTTCCTGAGACAGGGCCCAATCACCCTTGATGCAGTTGGTTTCCAGTTCTGCCCCCCTTGCTCCACTCAGTTCTTAATTTGGTCCATTCAGATGTCAGATGTCTGTCTTACCTCCATATGGGACAATCCATGGCACTGTCCTCATCCTATGTTGATTGCCAGGTGTGCAGAGAAGAACCCTCTGACCACAGCAGGACTCAAACAGGGGCTTGCTTTAATTAGAACCCACCATGTCACCTGGCTCTCATCCTTAGTCAATCTCTTTCTCTCTCCCTCCTTCTCCCTCCCACTGGTTGGCCTCCTATCTGCCTAGAGACCTCCAAACAAATTTGGATAAACCATAAACTGTAACACTAACAATTTCAACACTTAGCGAAAGGAACATTGCTATCAGGAAAAGGATACAACTTAACTTATAAGAACAACTTCCTAAGTGGCACTTAACAAAACTCACAGTGGAGGCTGTCCCAAGGTCATGATCATAGCAGAGGCAAATACTTGCAATGCCACTGGCTCTTTTCCTTCTGGATACAAGCCCAGCAGGTGGAACATTGAGGGTGGCAAACATAATGTATTATATCAGAATTTCTATGGCCAGAGTATAATCTACTGGTCTGGAAGGACTGGGAGTACTCTAAAGTGACATGCTATTTCTCCCTTTAGCTTTAGACTGTTAAATGAGTCTCTCCTGGGAATCCCCCCTCCCACACACACACACTCATGCTGGGAGAAGGAAAAGACTGAAGCTAGGTATTTCTCACAGACAATGCTTGGTCAGTGATGGGAGGGACCACACATTAACCTGGACTGCCTGGCTATGCATGATTTTGTCTCTCTACTTACACTTAACTGAAGAAGGACTTGAAGCATCATTGGATCTGTTTGTCTCTCTTCCTAGTATGAACGTATTTGAATCAATCTCCCATTTCTGCTTTTCGCTATTCATTCTAGGGGTTTTAATTGGCTTACTGAGTACTTGTGGTGGTGGAGCCTGGTTTGTTGGGACTCTGAGGGTATAAGCGCCAACCCTTAAACTCTAGTAACAGTGGTATAATTTGAAGGCTTTCCCTGAGTGGAGAGCTGAAAAAAAAGCCAGATAGCAGGAACTTCTCAAACAAGGCGCTTTAACAAGTATCTTTACAGGACTGACCTGAGGTCTCAGGAGGAGCCCTAAGCTGGGAACTGCACCTGGGCCTGAGCTCTGGCTGAGCTTTCCTTGGGGTGGGCTCTTGTTGGAACACTGGCCTCCAGGAAGTTCCCATAGGTGGTTAAGAGGGCCCATTTAATGCTTTCTCTTTCACTTACAAGAGGTTTATCAGACACATCTAATGCCAAGCAGAGGTCCCATATTGAGCTGCCCCCTGTGTCAATCCAACCTAAGGGAATGGGACAATTTTGCTCACCCTTCTGCTCACTTAACACAATGACCTTGTGATGGGAGTCATTAGTATTGGAGCCTGAGGTCCTGGCGGTGCTGATAAACTAGATTCAGCCACCTGTCTTTAATAGGCCAATTAGAGATTAGCTCAATGTGTCCACATTGGGAGGAGGAACAAAGGGGTCCTATGATGTCCTTGTCCCCCAGTCCATCTGGAAGGTTGTGAAATGAGGTTTAGGTTTAAATAGAGGGCAAGGAGTATATCTAGCTAGGTAGTCCTGGTCAAGGCGAGGTTCTACCCATCACTGAGCCATCATTATGCCCAGTCTCTCCTGCAAGGTGGCCGGACAAATTGTCAGAACTGTGTGACACTTCTGTCTGGAGAGAAGTTCCTCCTCTGACCGGTCTCAAGGTTCCAAACTGCCCCGTCCCCACTTGCGATTCCGGAAGGAAATTCCATTTATTTGTGGATTTTTAACAGTCTGACATCCAAAGGGATGGGTATAAGGGTGTGTCTTTAGAGTATCTTTCTTCCCGCAGGGATGGTCAGTCACAACCCTAGACTGTGGCCCAAGGAGTACAGGGAGGTAAGCTCTTCTGGTACTTCAGAATGTGTCCTTTTTGCGTTTCCATAGCTTTAAAGATGCCTCTTCTCTGCGGTGGCAAGACACTAATGTTACCCTGGCAATGCAGACCTAGCTCTCGGAACCACCAGGGCAAAGAGGGCCTGGGCGGGGCCAGACGGCGGGGGGCGGGGCCCGAGCGCCAGACGCCCGTCGTGCGCGTGCGCGTTTTCAAGCGGGGGGCGGAGCATGGCCGCGGGCGCCGGCTGTAAACAGACAATATGGCGGCGGCGGCGGCGGTTCCGGGCGCTTTGGGCGCCCTGCGAACGGGTCGCGTCCGCCTGGTGGCCGCGTGCTGTGCGCGGCTCGGCCCAGTGGCCTGGGCTGGGGGTCCCGCCCCGAGGAGGGGCTACAGCTCTGAGGTGAAGACGGAGGACGAGCTGCGCGTGCGGTACCTGGAGGAGGAGAACCGAGGTGAGCCGAGGGCAGCGCGGGCGAGGCCGCGGAGGTGGGCCCGGCTGTCACGGCGGCCGGAGGCTACGGTGGCCCTCCGGGCCCAGCGCGCGCGGTGATGCTGTTGGCGCCCGGGGTCTCTCCAGCCAAGGTCAAGGCCGCGGGGTTTAGTACTGGGCCAGGCTTGCTTCTTGCTGTGTAATAGCTCCCTGCCACCTCGGGCGTCGGTGCGAGAGTTGCAGGAGCTGCGGCGGGGATGTCTTTTTATTATGCGAGAGAATCTTAAATTAGAAGCATTTTTTTTTTTTGCACATTTTATCTCGGAGAGTTAGTTTTGGGGGACTGTTGCACTCCACTTAAAGAATTTTGGGCACTTTTATTTATTTATTTTTTTCCTTGCTGAGCTCCGTGGGGGTAAATTACGGATGTTCATCTTGTCCTTGGGCTCCGTATTCTGCAGAGGGCGGGGAGCCGCGAAAAGGTAAGATGTAGAGGATGCTGAGGAAGTTGCTTTTAGTTGCAGTGTTGGCTTCACTATAGGGGTGGAGAAAGTGGGATATTGCCTGGGAAGGGAGAGAGGACCACTCATTGCATTTTGACATCGACTTAGAGATTGCCATTCTGTTAAGTAGAAGTGGAAAGTGAGTCAGGATGGCTGTCTTTTAAGAAGCTCTCCTGTCTGTGGAAGGTCAGATGATGCTTGCTGAGAGCCCTGCAGGCTGCGGGGTTTATGTCTCACCGTGTAACCTAGGCTGCCCTGAAACTGAAGATCCTCAGACTCAACAGCTCTGGGATCCCAGGGTTGAGCCACTGAGCTCACTCCACGGCATTCTCTAGGCAGGCAGTGGAAACTGGCGGTTCTGGAGCAGACTTTCCTGCTCTCCAACCACCGAATGTGTCAAGCAGAATGATGAGATGAGGTAGTTACTGTGCCCGATGAGTAGGTAGCCTGTGCGAGGCGCTCAGCAGTATGGGGGGGATCATTTAGTTCCTTGTTCATTTAAGCCGTCTGAGACAATGGAATGGTCAGAATGATGGAGATGCTTATTTGGGAAGCCGCAGAGACACGTCTGGTATGACAGAGTAGCAGGAAGCCCAGCTGGGAGCTTATATAGAATCATTAAAGCCTCCATTGCCAGTCCTTTGGGTAAGCTGAGTTGTGCTGGTTTTTCAGTTAAGTTGTATGCTGCCATGGTGGGTTACTTACGAAAGGGTTGGGAATATGGCTAGCTGTATGTACCAAATTCTGTGTGCTTTTGTGAGTGCATATTCAACGCAAATCCACACGGACTATCTGGGAAGTCTTTTAAGTTAGGATGTGTTCGGACTGCAGGGGAAGATAGCACATGAAGATGATTTGATAAATGGAAATATTTTCCATCTGTCTGAAATGTAAATATCGGAAGTTAGGAGATCCTGGCCTTAAGACTGACCCAGCATGCTTTGAGGCTTAGCAGAAATGACAGTGCAGGCTTTTTGCTTTGTTTTTACCACTGAGCTAACTGTAAGGAATGCAAAGGAAACTGTTAGGGCCAGTACCACAGGATGGAGTCTCTGAAGGATTGGTGACATAGGTTTGAGAGGGACACTGAGGCAGATTGTTAGTGTTTTAGAGTTACTAGAGTTTTGCCATGAACAGACGAACAACAAACAGCTTGGCAGGGACTCAGGAGAGTTCAGGTCCTGGCACCAGAGATACACAGTGTTGAGGAGGCTCTGAAGAGTGGAATCTGGACTTCTGAGCAGGAGTGCTGGTCTCCTGCAGATCTTAGAGGATGATGTGGTTTCATGGCAGGATCTTGTACCCAGGCTAGAAGATTCCCAGACAGGAGGTACGGGAAAGGGTGCGCTCAAACTGTGGCCACCAATACCCTCTTTGATGTAAACTCACTCCTTCTCCAGGTGAGCAACCCAGTGCTCTCAGTAGGGTGTCTGGTGGTATCCACGAGAGGGAAGGGGCTGCTGCAGTTACTGTGGCCTGAGAGATTCTAACATCACATCCTTAAGATCTCCTGGTGGTTTTGTCAGCCTTTCAGGAATATGAGAACCCTCTGGAACCAGAGAAGTACCAAGCTTCGTCCATTCGTAAGGTTTGGGCCAGTGGCAGAGCTAGGTATGTGCAGAATACTGCAGACTTGCAGCTGTCGTCAGGGCTCTGTTTGTGATTTGCAATGGGGGTCCTCAGAGAGTCACATCTATCTCCCTGGTGTTCATTCCACTCAGTTTTAGAGTAGCCTAGTGATCTTGGCTTGCAGTCCCATCCCGTCCTGCGCCCCCCCCCCCCACGTCTTCAGTCACCCTCTTTCCCAGCTTACTCTTCACACTGGTTTGCTGGGGATCTTCTGCTTGCGGCCTTCTCCCCCTTTGGGCCACCTCAGCTCTAACCCTGTGGCTGCTCCTGACCCTGCAGTTCTGCAGCCCTTTCTGCATAGACTTCTCCCTGCACCTAGGAACTTTCTTTTCTGTGGTGTGGTAAGCTTGGGCTATACTGTGCTCCATTCTAAAGATGTCTTTGTAGAACTGTTGGGACAGTTACCAGCAAATAGCACCAACACGCAAGTGAACAGAGAAATCATTCTTGATGTACCCTCTTCATCCTTTACTCTAGATGCCCAGATTTGATGAGAGATTTCTTTGAAACCTTCCATGGTCTTTATTTATGCCACTTTTGTCCATGATAGGCTGGTAGACACAGCAGAAGTCTGCTAGCACATCTTTCTTCATGTTCTAAAAGATATATTTCCATGTATTTTATGAATGTGTGGATTTTCTCTATAGTAAAGTTACAGAGTTTTGAATTACCGAGGTATGACTGATGGTCCATAATGTCCAACATGTACAGTGCATCTTCACAGCTGTGCTCTCAACACAATCCAAATGTAGACCAATTTTACCTTTGTTTTTAAAAAAGATTTGTTTGTGTGTGCATGCCTGCCCATTTGTGCTCACTGGAGCTGGAGTTACAGTGGTTTTGAGTCACTGATGTAGGTTCTGGGAACTGAACTCAGGTCCTCCTGTAAGAGCAGCAAGTGCTCTTGACCACTAAACCATCATTCCAGCTTCAATTTTAGATCATTTTCAAAAAATCAAACTCAGTAACCCCTCTAGTCATTGACAGGACACTCTCAAGACCCCCGCCCCCAGGAAATAAAAAGGAGACCATCTTTTTTTTTTTCTCTCTATAAGTGTGTCTACACTACTGGCTCCATTTCTGCTTCTTCTCTTGTCATGAAGGGAATTGTTTTGTTACTTTTATTTTCCAACTACTCATTGCTGATGTGTAGGAATCCTCTGGAGGGTTTTTTTTTTTTTTTCCATAGACATTATATTGTGTGCTTTGATAGCTTCTTTGTTCTAACACTTTCTGTATTTCCCATATATGACACATCTTTTGAAAACAGTGGCTTTGCTTTGTTCTGAACGTCTTCCTTTCTTTTTCTTGCTAATTCATATAGCTGGGTTTACTTCATCCACTGCTCTTGGTCAGTGGAGAACAGCATCCAGACTTTGCTCACTCAGTCTGAATCAGTTGAGGAAGCCTCTTGCATTTGTAGAGGGAATTTTTATCTTGTTGGATTTTGTCAGGCACTTTTTCTGGAGTAATCTTGGTTTTTCTTGCTTAGCTTGCTGGTGTGCTGAGTTACTTTAAAGGCTTTTCACTAATGACCCACACCTCTACCCTGGAGTAAATCCCATGTGGTTGTGGTAAGTAGTTCTTTTGTTGGATTTGATATGCTTGTATTTTATTTGCATCTATACTTAGGAGAAATATTGGTCTTTAGTTTTCTGTTTCTGTAATCTTTATCTGGTTTAATGCTAACCTTGTAGACGAGGTAGGACATAGTCTGTTTCTATTTTTCACAGAGCCTGTTGAGAATTGCTCAAGTTTCTTGAATAGAGAATCTTGAAATTTGCAGGAAAATGGATGGAACTCGAAGAAACCATTCTGAGCGAGGTAACCCAATCACAAAAAGACAGACATGATATGTACTCACTCACATGTGGACCTGCTTTATGATACACAGTAGTGACCATGCTTTATCAGAGCTGTTTTTAACGATGTTGCTCAGAATGGTTTCCTCCCAGATGATGACTGAGAAACTAATTTAAATGGTCCCAAGTACAAGAGTAACAGAACTGTGCTGTCGTCTGGGATTTTGTTTTTTACTTTTTGTTGTTGTTGTTGTTGTTTGTTTTTTGTTTTTGTTTGTTTTTTGTTTTTTTAAAAATGGAGTGTGCTGGATGTGTCTACAATTTTGTTCAAAGGACTACAGAACCTGGAAAAGCTGTTGCTGCTATTGATGCATAACATATTGCCATTATTGCTCTTTTTATATAAATATAAATATAAATATATACATATATATAAGCTAAAAATAAATAAAAAAATTTCAGTTGGCAAAAAAAAAAAACCAACAAAAAACAAAACACCCTTTTGGGTCCAGGGGGATGACTCTGGTGTTAAAGTGCTTACCATGCACGTGTGAAGACTGGAGTTTGGACCTTCAGAGCCACCCAGATGCCAGGTGGGCTTGGTGTGGTCAGTATTGTGATCCCAGTGTGTGCAGGTAGAGAGCTCAACTAGACAAAGCTGGCTGACTATGGGTTCAGTGGAGAGAGTGCCCCAATGTAGAGGATACCTGATGTCAGCCTTGGGTGCACACACAGACACACACACATACATGTGCTCACATACAGGTGTACACAGACACACATACACACACACACACACACACACACACACACACACACACCTTGTTTTGTTGAACTTTCTGTGCTGATTTTGTTTTCCCACTGTCGTTGATCTGCCATTGTTTCTGTTGGTTTTCATTTCTCCCTTCCTTTACATTTAATTTGTTGTCCTTGTTCCATTTTCTTTTCTTTCTTTTTAAAACATTTCTCTATTTTTTTTTTTAAATTCATGTACATTGGTGTTTTGTCTCTGTGAGTGTGTTGGATCCCCTGAAACTGTAGTTACAGACATTTGTTAGCTGCCATGTGGGTGCTGGGAATTGAACCTGAGCAGCCACTGCCCTTAACCTCTGAGCCATCTCTCCAGCCCCCATCTCTCCCTCCCTTCTCCTCCCCTCCCCTCCCCTCTCCTCCCCTCCCCTCTCCTCTCCTCCCCCTCCCCTCTCCCCCTCTCCCCTTCCCTCCCCCCTCCCCTTCTCTCCTCCCCTCCTCTCCTCCCTTCCTCTCCTCCCCCTTCCTCTCTCCCTCTCCTTTCCCCCTCCCCCTCTCCCTCTTTTTCTCCCTCTCCCCTCCCCTCCCCTTTCTCTTCTTTTCTCATAGCTTTGCTGAATAGTCCACACTGGCCTAGAATTGTGATCTTGCCTCAGCCTCCTGAGTACTGGGATTACAGGCGTGCATTACTGTGGGTTAAGGTGTTTTCACCCTCAGAGCAGTCTGTCTCACTGATGTTTCCTTGAGCTTGAGAAGAGTGTAAACTCTGCTGTGGCTGGGTAAAGCTTCTGCATTTGGTGAGTGGCAGGGTGAAGCTTTTGCAGTCAGCGAGCACAGCTGCAGCTGGACCTGTGTGGGGAGAAGTGAGTTACAGTCTGCACTTGTATGGGGTACGGGTTTATCTCTTCCCAAAGCTCTGTTGCTCCTCTGCGGGAACAAGCGCATTAAGGAGTATGATGTCCCGGAGGAGCAGGACCCCTGCATTAGGGAATGCCCCTTTCTTTCAGGAGGCTAGACCTTGCTTTGAAGTCAGCTCTCTGAAATTAATATACGAGCTCCAGCTTTCTTTGATTAGTGCCAGCATGGTTTACCTTAAAAACAATAACATGTGTCTGTAGGGCCAGCCACTGAGTCTTGCTTAGTATGCACTCTGATGAGTTTGTTTATCTATTTATTTTTAGGTGCTGGGCCAGATGCAGGGCTGAATTCATGCAGGGCAGGCTTTCCACCGGCTGAGCCCTTTCTTTCTGCAACCCCTGATGATCTCTGTAGGCCTTTCAAGCCTGAAGTTGCTATTGAGATGATTGGACTACTGTGTGTCAGTCTGTGCTTTCTGTTGTCTAGTTTCTTCACTAGAAGACAACTTAGGTGCTAAGTGTGTGCCTGTTTTGGCCTCAAGTAAAACACAAACAAATTAAATCTAACATTACAGAACAAGAACTATATACCACAACCGCGTGGGGTTTACCTGTGGATGCAAGTGTGAGCCATTATTGAAAAGCATTTTAAGTGATTCATCACACCAGCAAGCTCAGTAAGAATAACCACAATTATCCCAACACACTCAAAGCTGGGAATTTGACAAAATTCATCATGGTAAAAACTCGCTGTACAAATTGAAGGATGCTCCACTACCTATAAAGTGCAAAGCCTGGGCACCAGCAGCATCAGACCAAAGAATGGGGTGTAGAAGTCACCAGTCCTTCAGCTGCACCCCTTGGTCTTCTATACTTAGGTATAAAGGTGTGTCCTTTGCTTTTCCCATGAACACCTAGCCATACTTGCATGTCTGTGTACCTCTGCCCCACTGACTTACGCTGTTGTGTTCATGTTGCTCTTTGATACTACTTTGATGAGTAAAATGGTTTTTGTCTGTGCAGTGACATCCAAGCCAGTGCCTCACTGTACACGGCAGGCAGGCCCTCTGCCCTAACTCCTGTTTCACTGTTTGATGGCTACCCTTCCTCTTCCTCAGTCTGGTTGCTTTTTACTATTTTCTTGGTTCTTGCTACATTGCTGCTTTTCAGGAGGACCACTGTGCTCAGAATCAGCTGAGAGGGAACTGTTACAACTTACAGCTTACTGTATAAGGACATGTTTAATTTGGTTATTGTAACTCTTCTGGTTTTCAGAGTTGTAGGCAGTGTCTGCTGGTAGGATTTTCCCAGATCTTGCTAAGAGTATCAGTTGGTCATCCTTCCAGCCTCTCCTTTTTGGCGGTTTCTAAAAATGTGATGTCTTCTCCCAAACAGCTCTAACAACACCTCCTCTCTGCTCCCTTCCTACTAGGTTGTTTCTTACGACTGACTATTTGATTCCATCTTTTAAAGAATGGTTTTTATGGTAGTGATGTTTTTCATGTGTTTTTTTTAATTGTTTCTCTCTTATGCATTGTTAAGTTCTCTTAAATTGCCTGTTAGAAAAGTTGATACAGAGCTGGAGAGATGGCTCAGAGGTTAAGCGCCCTTCCTGCTCTCGCAAGGAGCAGGTTCTATTCCCAGCACCCACATGGAGGCTCACAATATTCCAGAGCTCCAGTTTTGGGGACATCCATGACACCAGGCATCCAAGTGCACAAATATACAAGCAGGGAAAACACCCATACACCTAAATAAGCAAATTTCAAATTGTTGCCTTTCCCGTGCACATCTCATAATGTTCACAATCACAGGAAATTGTGTGTTGGACTTGTGGATTGTGACTTCCTTTGGAGCATTTTCCAGGCTGTTGATTTTATTGTGGGTGTCAAACAGGTTCTGTTGGTAATTTTCAGTGGTTTAATTAACAAATTTTTTTTAGTAATAATGATTAAGTTGGAAAAAAATTTTTAAGTAAAAATATACATCTTTGTGATGAAAGCTTAAAAAATCATTGTAGAAGCATGCCACATTTTCAGGCACTGTCATCAAAATGTCTTTAACCCTGTCTTGAGCTCTGCTGTGACTCACAGCCTTTCTGGTTATGCTTTCTGAATTACTGTTCTTATTCTGAGACAAAATGGAACATCAAGCCCCCTTTTGTTTCACACCAAAGAAGTCCCATACTGTTTCTAAAGATTTAAAGTAGGGGGCTAGGAGGTAGCTCAGCTGGTGGAGTGTTTGCCTGGCATCCAGGGAGCCCTGGGTTCAGTCCTCATTGATTCAGAGCAGGGAATGGCGATGAGGCTGTTACCCCTACCCCACTCCCCAACTACATAGTGAGTTCAAGGCCAGTCTGAGCTACACGAGATCCAAGTTGTTTACTTATGGAGAGCTGTGTAGTTAGCTAATTCTGTCACCATGAGTTTTGTGGTGTATGATAAACTGAATAAACCTGGATGCCTTCAGTTTACCAATGGTGTAGTTAACAATGATGTAGCTTCCCGATGTCTTTTTCCATGAGTTAATCCTTTCTAGAGTGGTACCCACAGATATCTATCTGCCGGTGGATTTTGCTGATCTCTTAGGCAGTCTCCGTCCAGTTGACAGTTTAACCATCAGTGCATGGTCTACACTGAGCTCCTGTGCCGTTGTCCAAGTGAAACCCATTTGTCAGTTGTTCTGTCTCAGCACTGACTCCTCTGAAGGGTTATGCTCTGGGTTTCTGCCGAGACACCGAGGTTCTCTATGGTCTCGTCGGCCCTTAGTTCCCTGAGAGATTTAAAGACTGCTTGTTTTGCAGTTTCTTTAGTTTTTTAGTTCTTAGGACTGAGTGATGATTTCCAGTGCTGGGCTACAAAGTGGAGTTCTTGTTCTGTGGCTTGATGCTGTTACCAAATGGAGTTCTTTTCTAAATTTATTTTTAGATTATTCATTGTTAATGTATAAGATACAAGTGTTGCTGAATTCATTAATTAGCTCTGTAGTTTTTTTTGTGGGTTTTGTGGGATTTCCTTCATATATAATCATGCCTCTTGTGAGTGGGCAAAGTTTCTCTCTCTCTCTCTCTCTCTCTCTCTCTCTCTCTCTCTCTCTCTGTGTGTGTGTGTGTGTGTGTGTGTGTCTGTCTCTGTCTCTGTCTCTGTCTCTTTCTCTTTCCTCTCTCCTCCCCGCCCCCCACCCCAAGTTGCCTTGAGCTGAAGACAGGCTTTTTAACTTGGCATGCAAGGACATTCTCTGACCTGTACTGACTATTTTAGTTGACTGCTCCTCTCTCCCTGGCCATGCTCTCTCTGGCTGCTTTGTCCTTTCTCCTGGGCATCCTCTGCTCGGAATTCAGCCCTTGTGTTACTTTTTCTGTATGACAAAATATCTGAGAGTAATAGAGTGGAAACTAGGAAGGAGTTATTTTGGGCTGGTGGTTTCAGAAGGTTCATGCCTTGGTGTTTAGGGCCCATCATGCATTTGGGCAGAACACCATGATGGCAGGAATATATGGTGGAGGAAACTCTTCACTTCATGGAGGACGGTGAGCAGAGGGAAGGAGGGAGGGAAGATAGGAAGGGACCAGGGCAAGATACAGCTCCCACAGACACCACCATTTCCTCCAGCCAGGCCCACCTCCTACCTTTTGCTACTTTCCCGTAATGCTATCATGTAACGTGAATGTTTCTGCCTGGTCCCATCATCCTTCTCTGCCCCAAAGCAGCACACAGATGCTATATAGTTATAAAGCTGTTGGCCTTTGGCTAAGGTTTCTTATTCTTAATCATTCACCCATTTCTATAAATCTAAGTATCTCCATATGGTCTTATCTTTCTGGAGAAAGGTCCAGGGACCTCTTACTCCTCTGGTGTCCTACGTCTCAACTGTTCAGCATCTCCCCAGAGAAGAAGAGAGGAGAGCAATTTCCTGTTTGTCCCTGCTTATAGTCTCTTTCTGCCCAGTACATCACTTCCTGCCTGTCTGTACAGACCTCTACATCTCTATGGTCAGCTAGGCAGGTTCTGCCCGGCTAGGTCACTTCCTGGGATCACATGACGACTCCTCTCTACCTATAATTCCCAGAATCCTTCTTGTCTCCTAGTCTACCTATCATCCTGCCTGGCCAATCAGTGTTTTATTAATCAACCAATACGACAAACATATACAGAGAAGAACATTCCCCATCCACCATCATCATACTAAGACTCCATCACGGGATTATTAATTCCATGCAGCTGGTAGACCTAGAGGTGTGCTTTACTAGTTATAGGCATGTCTCAGTCCAGTCAAGCCTTCTTCCTGATGATTTCCAGTTTCCTTCCTGTGCATCCTGAGCTCTGACTCACCTCAGCAGTGTCTGGGGGAGCCTTTCCTTGGCTGTCTTTTGCCCCAGGCCATGTCAGTCTGATCAGAGTCGCCATGCACCATTCATGTTGGTGTGTGTTTAATGGGACAGCTGAGTACTATAATGTGTACTCAGTACATCTGGCCTGAGTGCCTGGAGTGTCTTCAGATGGGAACTGAGGCTTGAATGGATGTGGTGCAGTCATTTGGGTGTGGCGCTAGGTAGCCACCTGCTCGTTAATGGCTTGCTCAGATTTAACCTCTCGGCTACCTGTGGGGTTGCTGTAGGATTAGTGAGCTAGTGTACCCAGCCCTGTGGGCCCTGGGTGGCAGTCTTCAGTCAGTGCAGGTGTAGGCCTCTGAGCCTGTCACAGCCTCTGTCCCCTGCAAACTCTTCTCCCTGATAGTGTTTGGATGTGTGTAGTTTGCTTGATTTAAGTCAGGAACAGATAAGGCCCATACTCCGAGCTGGAGAAGGCATTTGAGACCCACAGTGAACGTCTGTGCTTAGGGGAAAGGTTTCGTGCAGGTTGTATAGAACTTCGGATCCACAGTTAAGGCCATTGAACTCAGGCGTTTGTAGCAAATGAAGGATTTGGCTCACGTGGTGAATTTTGTGCATGGGACTGGCTCTAGAAAGTTGGTCTGACAGTTGCTGCTGGGACGGAGAGCCTGGGCTCAGATGAGAGTTTGAGGAAACAGGGAGTGAGCAGGGAGAGCTTTTGTTTTAGGGGAAGGATAATGAACATTTTATTTTTTTGGGGGGGGGTTGAGTCCAGATTGCTTGTAGATGTGACTGGCAGTGTCGTTAAGTGTGCAGAGCAGAGGTCAGGAGGAAGCCTGGCATAGAAGTGCTAAGACTCTTCCAGCAGCAAGGAGCAGTGAGCCAGCTGCCTGTGGCTAGAGCAGCAGCAGGAAGAAGGTCAGAGGCCTGCATGCTCCAAGGCTGTTACTTGTGTATACCACTTACTGGATGATGATGAATGAAGTCGTGATTACCGGTCTCTACTGTACCCTCCTAGTCTTACTAGTGATTCAAACCTGTAAACCTGCAGATTCTTACTGTGTTGCTTTCAGGGAGAAAAGTTGAAGGGCCCATGACTCTCACTTTAAAATGAGCCGAGAATATTAAGCACCAATTGATTTGATACGTCTTTAGCTTCCATATTAAGAAAAAAAATGTACTTGCTTTGAAAAGAAAGCTATAACTGTAAAAATAAAGACCCAGCTTTGCAAGAAGCCTTGGTTAAGATGGCAGGTTGGTCATGTGCCAGGTTAGTCAGCTATACCCTACAGGCTCTCAGTGAACCTCACTAACCCAAGTGTGTGTACTTTTCTCCCCTCCTTAACTAGGAATTGTGGTGCTTGGAATAAACAGAGCTTATGGGAAAAATTCAATCAGTAAAAATCTTCTCAAAATGGTGAGTGTGAGATTAAGCTGTTTGCTTCTAATATTAAGATGCATTGCTGACACAATTTTGAAAATGATTTTTTTCCCCTTTTTCTTCTTCCCCCCTTCCTACTTTGGTTTAGTTTTCAAAAGCCGTGGATGCATTAAAATCAGATAAGAAAGTTCGGACCATTATAATCAGGAGTGAAGTCCCTGGGATATTCTGTGCTGGTAGGTAAAATAATCTTTTGTTGTTGTTGTTTTAGATTTCTTTTCTTTATGTGTATGTGTGGATCCATATGCTATGTGTGTGGGCACATGTGGAGGCTAGAAAGAGAAGCCTGGATCTGTTGGGGCTGGAGCTACAGGCATTTGATAGAAACTAAACTCCTTTGAAAGAGCAGCATGAGAGCTTAAGCACTGAGCCATCTTTCCAGCCTCCTGTAAGGGAATCTTACTGTCAAACTGTGGGCTGGTCGCACACTTCCTCTGCAGTGGTCCATTCTCCTTTAAGATGTTCTCTGGTTTGAACTATTGCCAAACATTCCTCTTTGTCTCCTTTTTACAGTTTCATAAGAAAAGAATATCCTTAGTCTGCTAGCATTGGAAAGACACTTTTGCAACATGTGGATTGTTTTAGAAGTTGAAAAAAAAATGCTTGGAGCCATTAAGATAATTATTTGTGGTAAATGAACAATCCTTGTGAAACTTAAGTGGGAGAAACCAGGTCTTAGGTCACAGTGTTCTGCTCTGCACATTTGAGTGTTCAGAAACACTTGGATGGCAGCATGTGCCTCATCACGGATTCCTGGGTGCAGACCTGAGCTCTGAAGGTTGATGTGTACAGTGTCTCCCACCCTGTGAGTGTGCCCGTGGCTCACAGTGTTTTCACATTAGTGGCACGGTTGTTCTGTCTGTCAGTGCCGTGTTTCCGTTTCCCCAGAATTGAAGATTACTATCTTGCAGCTCACTTGTTTAGTGCTTCTGAGGCACAGTGTGGAATGACTCTATTTCCCCTAGTAAACACCTGAGGCGATCATGACCAATAAGCAAGTGATAAAACTAATGTTTTCAGTAAAATATGAACGGGTGATTCCCCTAATCATTCAAGGGAACCACCTATTTCAGAGTTTCATTCATCGCACGGGTGTTTGTTTAGTAAGAAGTAACTGCTGTGCCTGGGCCAGCTCTGGGAACACGGGATAGTTACCGTTCTTTTGGAGTCGTGGTGACTGTGGCTCATGCCCTTCAGGGTACTCATCTTTACAAGCCTGGCTTCACCCCAAACTACTGTGGAATTTTATGGGATTTGGGCACATCCAGTGCAGATGAGTTATATTATGACTTCAGTAAGGTTTTACTACTTCCTTAAAATGCAGCATACCTAACACGGTAATGTTTTACTGAGTAACTCACAACGGTGGCTCCTGCCCTTCCATGTGGTGAATGGTGTTCCCATTTCAGGCTTCTGTTCTCTGTCTGCCTGGGAAGGTCGATGGGATGGCTGCCTCTAGGATCTTTCCCTGTGATCCCTGTTCTCCAGAATTCCGGTCTCTGTTCTCACAGACAACTGCGTAATGTCTACATGCAGCACCCCCTTCCATGTACTTTAAATCATTTCTGGATCCCAATGTAACAGCTGGGAAAATAGTGGCAATGTGTCATTTAGGGAATGTACACAATGAATTCAGGTGACATTTTCTCCACAAATGTTTCTGTCTTCTCGCTTAGTTGAATCGAGGTTGTGGAATTTGTGAATGCAGGAGACTTGCAGTGCGCAGGCCATGTCTGGTTCCTAGGAACTTAGACCCAGAGCGTTTGTTAGAATTCTTAGCCTGTGTCCTTCAGGACTAGCTGCAGTCTGGGGTGGAGGACTATGAGGGGCTGGCTCTGAGGCCTGCTGGGGCTGCAGGGCAGCTGGTTGGGAGTGTGGAGTGCCCTAGGGCTTTTAAGGCTCACTGTCATGAATTCTAGACTGGGGACAGTGACATTGCAAAGGTAGAGCACGTCAGGTAAGTGTGCCACACACTGGTACTGTCTACTGGGCCTCACAGGCCTCCTGATTGCCCCATGGTGATTATTCTAGCCATCCTTGGCTTCCCCTTTGTCTGGCATCTCTGAGCGATGCGATGCTGTCTGGATGAGATTTCGGTGTTCCGGTACAGTCTGCTATTTGTCCATTTCAGGCTATGCAAATGCAGTACCATGCACTGTTTGTCATGTTACGTCAGCCTGATTACTTTATTCAGCGTTAATCTACTATCTGGTTTATGTATGTTAAACGTTTTGCACAGAGTATTCACATTTTAATTCATAAATGGTTTTTGTTTAGTTTTGGCTTTTGTATTTCCTTCTGTGTTCTGTCAGATACTCAGTGTTTGTACTACAGACATTTTTGGGGCATTTTGTTTATTGTCCTAATCCACAGCTTTTCTCCAAAGGGCATCCTTTCCATAAACATATTTGAGATAGTCAGATGGCTCTGTTCGTGTGTGTTTGTGTGAAATACAATTCTGGGTCACAAAAGAAACCTAATTGAGTATTGTAAAGTCTTAATTTTGGTCAGCTGTGTTTGCTAGTTATTCAACATGCACCTTGTACCCCACCAAAGCCTTAGTTACCTATTCTGGAGTACTGGAGGCAATAAAACCCGGGATGTCTGCCCATCCAGATACCCTTTGAGAGCTCTTCATCCCCCCCCCCATGGTGTGGCAGGGGGCACTCATTCTCCCTGTCCACCTATTCTTTGCTGGTGTCTTGTTCATTTCTGAAGACGTAAAGCATCTGGAGTGGTCTTGCCTCTGGTTTCTGGAGCACAGGAAACTGTTGTCTTTGAAAATCCTGTTTTGTGGTCCCAGGACATAATTTGAAATGGGACTCAACATGTATTTGCCCCAGTCCATCCCTCCGACTGCATTCATTCACTGTGTTTTTAGGGGCTGTTGGCTTGTGCCTCAGACCATCTCCTGTTTACTGACAGTGTTTCCAGCTGTAGACATTGTTTGTTTTTCCCTCCTTTTGCCCTAAAATGCTGTGAAAGCAGGTAGTAGTTGTTGAATGCATTATGGAAAGGGCTCCTGCACAGCATTAGTGCTTGGGCAGGGTGGTCTTGACTTCCTTCCCCTTTAAACCTCTCCTGTAGAGTTGAAACTGTATTTTATTTACATTTCAAATCAAATTTTGAAAAAGCATACAAAGAGAAGTCTTGCTGCCTCGCCCTACATTCCATCCCTCCTCAAATAGGCATTTTACCATCTTTAATTCTTCTGTTGTATTACCTCACTAAGCGCACAAACGTCCGAGTGTCAGCATGCCAATTAGAAATGTTAAGTGCTGATGCTTAGGGTGAAGACTCTGCCACAGTGTGGGATGCTAATAGCAGAGAGGGTGCATGCAGATGTCCCCAGCGCTACTCCAGCTGCGTGGACTGGGGGAAATACTTTATCTTGAAACTTCGTGAAATGGCAAGTTCATGTCATGGTATTAAGCATATCTTTGAAGTAAAGTTACTCTAAATAAAATACAGAGTGTATAGTATGTTTTTCTGTTTTGATAACTGAAATTGTGGTGGTAACGGAGTTCCTGAATTATTGCTAAAACTGTTGAAGTGAAAGGTAGGGACAGAAGCAAGACTTTACGGAAAGTCAGATAAGCCATGTGAAGGGAAGGGCCTGCCTAAGAGTGGTGGCTGGTGACGAGTTCTCTTGACACTCCTGTGCTTCAGGTGGAGCTCAGAACTTCTCCTATGCTCAGGAGTCTGTAGCCCAGTGCTGTCCTTTCTGAGACCTTGATGGTTTTCTTTGGCTTGACTTCTTACCTAAGACCTCAGTGGAGCAAAGCCCTCTAAGCTCTCTGGAGTCTGAGTGCTTACCTGCTGTCTCAGTGGCTCTGCAGACCAGGCCTAGTGTGTGCTCCCTTGTAGGTTAGAGCCGAGCTTCTGGGCTCATGGCTGGCCTCTTTGGAATATCACTGGAAGATTTGAGTGTGTGTGTGTGTGTGTGTGTGTGTGTGTGTGTGTGTGTGTGTGTGAGAGAGAGAGAGAGAGAGAGAGAGAGAGAGAGAGAGAGAGAGAGAGAGTGTGTGTGTGTGTCGGGGATCAGCCCAGCAAGGACTTGTCTCCTGTGCTTTACAGGATCTGTATATTTGATTTTAAAGTTCATCTCCACCCCCCCTTAAACATGTATGCATGCTCTAATGTCTGTTATTTGAAGATGTTTAAGATCTGTTCAGTTTGTAGGAATATCACCTTTAATGAAATTATGGAAAAGTTCTTAAGGCCAGTCTGCAGGACACATAGAAGCTTCCAGAAGCTAGTCCCTGTTTGTCTTTGTGCCTCTGTCCTAACACCAACTAGTAAATGCCCAGATCTGTTTTTACCATAATGTTCAAAACGTAGCCAACCCTCGCCTTTGCCCCGTTGCAGTTTCTGAACAGGTGACACTCAGTTCTTGGTAGCGATTCCTCTGTGCAAGAGTCTAAATTGAGTGTTTCACTGAATGACACCAGTGTGGGTATTTTCCCCCAAAAGCCAGGGCTGTTTTGCTTCTGCTTTTGAATTCTAGTAAATTGTGTTATGACTAAGGACTCCTCACTAACACCGTCAGCACACGTTGTTAAATGCTGTGTGTTCAGATGTCATGACGGGAATAGAATGTGGGAGTCTGACTGATGAAGAAATCTATTTAAACAGTTGCTTCAGTCTTTGGCTGTTGCCCCGATTGTTATATAGTCAGGTCTGTAGGAGTGAAGGGGCACAGGGTTACTCTGCTGTTTTCTGTTACATGCAGGGTTTTACGTAAAACATTGCTGAACATTTCATTGAGGGTATGAATTATGTGTAATGACATTTACCACTTTTAAGTGTGTAATTGGTGCTTTAGCCATGAGGATACTCATGCTGTACTGAGTGTGTTCATTTGCATAGCTGTCTTCCCTATGTGACCCCCTTAAAAGGCTACTTTGTCTCCCCAGACAAAGGTGTTTGGAACACTGCAGGGGAGGTTGTGGGTTATTTGTGTCTGGCCTGTTTGCCTATGTGTTTCCGTGATTTATATTTTCCTGTTGAGCGTTGCTTCCTGAGCTGCTGGCTTTCTGCTCAGCACATGGTAGTTGCCTGAGGTTTTTACTTTTTAGTTTTCTGTGGACCACATTTTCACCAGTCACTGTTAAGTCACTGTAATGAAATAACGGAGATGATGAACTCTGAAGGAGGAAAGGGTAATTTCGGTTCAGAGTTTTGGAGTTTTCAGTTCTATGCTTCCGGGGCCTTTGGTTGGGCCTGTGGCAGCTCAGGGCATCATGACTGGGATGATGTGAAACATTTTGGAGAGATGTTCACATTTAAACTGCAGTGGTTTCTGGGACATTCAGACAAGTCTTTGTCAGTGTATGGTTTACCTCTGTTGGGTAAGCACTCACTCAGGAGTGGAGTTACCAGGTCTTTTGTAACTGTGCCAACCAAGCACAAGGTTCTGAGTTAGAGGCCAGATCACAAACAAAACAGGACCCCCCAAACTAAGAAGGGGTGTGTGTGTGTGTGTGTGTGTGTGTGTGTGTGTGTGTGTGTGTGTGTAAGAGAGAAAGAGAGACTGTGTCTGAAGTCTTCTCCTGCCCTGGGTCCTGCTGTGTATCCTACCACACATGTCTCTAAGAAGTCTGAGCATCTTGTCGTGTGCCTGTTTTTTGGCACAATGCCAATTCAGATATTTTCTGTGTTTGTCCCTCCCTTCTCCATCACTGCTTCCTCCTCTTTCTCATTCATCGTCTTCTACCCTGCCTCTCCCCACCTCCCTTCCTCTTCCTCATTCATCTTAATAGATGCGGTCTCCCTGTGTAGCTCAGGCTAGCATTGACCTCGTGATTCTCCTGCCTCAGCTTCCCCAGTGCTTGGATTGTGTAGGTATGTGCCACCATCCTTGGCTTCCATATTTTATAGAATGCCTCCTTACTGAGTAGAAGTTCCTTATTTATATTTGAAATAACTGTCTGTTCTTACCTAGCATACTTTACAAATGTTTTCCCCCACTCAGTGGCTTGCCTTTTCTTTTTTCTTTGCACTTTGTTTTCAGCTGAAGGCTGACATCCAGCATTGTTTAGTGATTTGCGCCTTTCTGGTGGCTGCTCTAGAGTTCCAGCTCCTTCCTCCTGATTCCTAGTGCTTTCTTTCCTTTAGGCCTAGGATGGATTCTGAGTTAGGTTTGTGTCTATATAGTGAAGTGTAGGGGTTGAAGTGTTAGGGTACAATAAAATTGTATGTAGTTTCACTTTGGTTCTGTGTAGAGCTCCTTGAGACCATGAAAATGTCTGTGTTTGGTCAAGAGGTAGCCTCTAAATGGATTAGAGGGCTTCATTGGTACCTATGCCTGTATATCCTAGCAAGTGGATAGGAGCCAGAAGTTGTGTTTAGTCATTGTGGGTGCCTGTGAAAGGGTCCTGCTTCAAGAGACTCCTCTATGTGGTGAGGGCTCAGCAGGGATGGATCTGCCCCCCTCGCTTCTGTGGCCTATGTTGATCTAATTCTGAAGGACACCTTATTTGTAATAGAGTTGGATATTGCTTGAGTTCCTTGGGCTGTTTTAGTGAATGAGTTTGGGCTGGGCTTTGAGGGAGACCCCATATTTGCATGCTGGTTGGTCAGAAAGTCTGAATTGCCCTTAAGATTTGTCTTGTGATTGGTATTTGAGTGAAGACAGTCTTGGGTTGATGCCTGTGTGTGCTAGCTTTGGGAGCTTGGATCAGAGTTTAATTGTTGGGTACTGGCTTGGCCAGAGAACTAGAGTATTGGTGTGGATCCCTTTGAGATGGCCTGGGGAACTAGTCTTCAGGCAGGCCTGTGCGGGATTATCTTGATGAGGTTAATTGAGGGCTCCTGCATTCATCCCTGTTCTGCTCCCAGCTGCCTCTAGCTGCTCTCAGTACTTCCCTGCTTTTGGAGCTTGTGCCCTCAGACTGAACCAGAAAAACCCTTTCTCCCTTAGATTGCTTTATCGAGTTATTTTGTCACAGCGACAGGAAAAGAAGCCAAGATGCCCCTTCTGCATCTGGAGTCAGAATTTAGTCTTGCTCACAGGAGCCAGAGTGTCACTTACCAAGGAAGGTCAAGTTGTTCAGGGTAGTGGGTCAGATGGGAGTGGGGGGAGAGTGTAGAGCCTCCACAGCTCCTTTGTCCCTGTCACTCTCCTGAGAAACCAGATGTCCTGACTAACAAGCCCTGGACTTAGTGGTGTTAGTGGGAATCTTAAGTCCTGGCCCACTGGTTGGGTGCTCACTTCACCCCATCACCCCTGCCCATCCTGAGGGGTGGGGTGGGGCCGAAAGCTCTTACCATCTAATCACTGCTTTAGTTTTCTGGTGACAAGTCTAATACTGAAGCTGTGCCCTGTCCCAGGAGAGTCACGTGATCGACATGCCCACCAGCTTGGTTGGGAAGGACTGCTTTGAATAACCAATGGCACCATGACTCCAGAGTTCAAAGTTTGGGGCTCTGTACCAGAAACTTGGAGTCAGGAACAGACATAGCCTTTATCATCCTACAGGTTGCTGCTTATTTATCTTTATTTGACTTACTTATTGCATACTCATGTCCAATTCTTCTAGCAGCTATTTGTTGAAACGGCTTTTTCTCCCCATTGAATTGTTGAGAGACTTCACTAAAAACATCAGATGCTATGTATTCGAGTCTTATCCATATCTCTTTGCTGCTCCATTAATGAGCTGTCTCAGTTACTGGGTTAGGATGTGGACATTGTATTAGTTTATTTTGTTGCTGTTACCAAACACCTGAGAGTGTATCATTTGAAAGGAAAAGAAGTTCACTTAGTTTTGAAAGCTGAAAATCAAAGTTCTGGCAGAACCATCAGGTGTGGTCTCTTGGTGAAGGTTTCCTTGCTGCAGTACTTTCTGGTGGATGATGTTATAGTAGCCCTGTCACTCGTATACTATATACGAGTGACAGGAAACCAGAGAGCTAGTAAGAGCCAGCAGGCTTGCTGTTTTATCCCATCTACTCTCTTGGAGACTAACTGGCTCTGTGAGAACTGTTTGTCTTTGGAGGTAGCACTCCTGCACCCCAGTGATCTGTGCCTTCTGGGCTCCTCTCACAAATGCCCAATACCACTTCTAACCATTCTAAACCATTATGTGGGGGACCCAGCTCCCCAAATATGAGCCCTGGGAGGAGGGTCAAAATTCCAAACCATGGTGGCCATTTGGTTGAATTTATTTTTACACATTGTGTGTGTTTGATGCTATCGTAGGCGGAGTTACTTTTTAATTTCATTTGGTTAGCTCCAGCCTGCTTACAGTTGATGATGTCAAAAAGATTTTTCTTGACCTGTTTCCTAGAGATTAAAGACAAAAACAAAATAAAAAAACCCTCATGGGCATGAATTGAATTTTGCCTGACTCTAGATGGTTGTGTTTTTGTTCATCCTGCTGGTGAAGTTACATTAGTGATTGAGCCCTGAATAAGGCCTCTTGGTCATGGTGCATTTGGGCAGCATGTAGAGTCATGATTCGCTAAAGTGAACGAGGAAGTCTGAAGTTAGCTCGCGTCCTCTCCTGTCCCGTTCCGACTGCCGGCGACGGCCGGGTATGGGCATCAGGACAGCTTCTCTCTTGAATGCCAGGGTAAAGCCAGGCTCAGAATGCTGCTTCTGGCTTTCTGGAATCTTTAGTACTTCTTAGCTGGTTGCTAAATTTACCGAAGAAGCTGCCTGGCCTCAGGTTTCCTTAGTGGGAAGATTTTAACTGTGAATTTGATGTCATTAGCAGACGTAGCGCAGTTCCAGTTACCTGTTTCTTTTGGGAGAACTTCATTGGTTTGTGTTTTTTTTTTTTGTTTTGTTTTGTTTTTCTTTTTTCTTAAGTACATTGTTGTCAGAGTTTTCAAATTTATTAGCGTCAAGCTGTTCCCTGTCCTCCTTGTGCTTTTAATGTCTGTGGAATCTGTAGTTCCTCCCTGTATTTTAGTGTGAGACAGGACCTGTAGCACAGTCCGGCCTTGACCTCACAGTTGTCCTGTGGCTCCTTTCTTAGCTGTAGGGCTGCAGGCATCACCACTGTGCTCCACCCTTTTCTCTTTCTGCTTGTTGGTTTTTTTGTTTGTTTGTTTGTTTGTTTGTTTTTTTTTTTTTTTTTTTTTTTTTTTTTTTTTTTTGCAACAGGGTCTTCTTCACCTGCAGATCTGTATGGCCTTCAACTTTGCATCCTTTTGCCTAAGCCTCCCGAGTGCTGAGATTACAGACATGTCCAGTGTTTTTTTCAATCTTGATAAATTTTGTCTTTTTTCCTCAAAATATTGGCAAATAGTTATTTCACCTATCCTTTTAAAAGCTAGTTTCGTTGATTTGTCTTTTTCTTTTCTGTTCTGTTGGCTTATTTCTCTGTGTGCTTTGGACTTAATCTTTCATTTCTCTTAAGATCTGGCATTTGAGGCCTCCTTTTATCGTGTGACCTTTCACTGTTAATGTGCCTTTCCTCTCTTCCTTTGAACACGCCAGGATTCCATTAACTCAGGACTCCTGTTGGTTCCAAGGAAGTAATTGATTGGCTGTCATTAACTTCTAACTCTGTTTCCATTTTCAGCAGATCTACTGAATCACTGTCCCAGATTTTGTACATACCGTTTTCTTAGCACATAGGAAATACCCATTAGTAATGACGTTGCTGGTTCATCTTGCCTTCCACACCTGTCCACTCAGCACTTTCCCCCACACAGCCCAAGTGATCTAAGCACTCTGCTCCTGCCCAGCAGCGCTGTCTGGGTGCAGGCTGAGGCCCTGACCTGCCCGTGCCCGACCTCTCCTCTTACATGCAAAGGGACCCCGCAGATGTAAATTGCAAATCTTTGTGATGGGAGACTTAACTGCTTCATCCCCTGGGTCCATGTAAGATCCAGTGTCCCCCAAAGATGGAGGCAGGGGAACTTCAACAACAAGAAATGATACTGGGAGCCTGAAGTCACAGTCACACAAGGAGGGGGCTCAAGCCCACAGAAAGCCTGTCTGGAGAAACTGGGAGGGGCGGACACTTAGCCTACCTACCCTGGTGTCTCCAGAATCGCAGGCCTGCCAGCCCACCTAAAGATACTGGGGGATGCCCCACCTAGAGATAATGGTGGATGCACCTCATCTGTGGTCACTTTCCTAGCAACAGCAGGGCAGCTCAGTGTTAGGTTTCACCTGCTCTGGCCACATACTCTTCTGCGTGGATTCCTGCCTTTCTCCTTCTCTGTCACCACCACCCCACAGCTCTTTTTCTCTGCCAGGCAAAGCTCATTTTCTTCCCTAACTCAGTGTACTGAGTGATTGGAAAGTGTTGGCCTGGGATCTTATAGCCTTAGCGAGGTTTCCTAACCACCTATTTTCTTTCCTTAAAAGTTTATTGATGCCATAGAATTGGCGGTGAAGTTAAGAGCACTTGCTGTAGGTGCAGAGCACCTGAGCTTGGTTCCCAGCACCCACATCAGCCTGTAGCCCCAGTGTGTGCACGCACTTCATGTGAGTTTACCTACACACACACACACACACACACACACACACACACGAAACAGTAAAAGTAAGTCCACCATGCTGTTTGAGGCAGGGTCTCTCACCGAAGCTGGACTCACTGATTCAGCTAAGGTGTTTGGGCACTGAGCTTCAGGGGCCCTTTGGTGCCCTCCCATTTTGGAAGTGTGCTTCCAACTCAGATCCTCCTGCTTGAGGGACCTTTCCACTCCACACCCTTCTGACCAGATCGTTAGGAGCTTGTTTGTAAGGTGTTGATGGTAGTGCGGAGAGTTCACCACCCTGGAATATACAGTCCTAAAAAGGCTGTTTTGAAAAGTATGCAAGTTATTTCCCCTTCAGTGTGGTTGTGTTGCAGTCTAAATTTAGGTTTCCTCATTTCATTTTCTTTTGAATATATAAATATTAACAAGGTTTCAGAAGTTAGATCTGCAAAGGTAGCATCTTAGAAATGTCTGTATTCTCACTGCTGCACCTTTCTTTTTCTTTTTTTTTTTATGTTTTAATTTTTTCCGAGAGACAGGGTTTCACTGTGTAGTTCTAGCTGTCCTGCAACTCACTCTGAAGACCAGGCTGGCCTCGAACTCAGAGGTCCTCCTGCTTCTGCCTCTGGAGTGCTGGGATTAAAGGCGTGCGCCACCAACGCCAGCCCTGCATGCTTACTTTTGCCAGTTAATAGTACATTCTAGACATCACTCCATGTTAGTTCCCAGAGCTGTGAAGATGACCCCTGTGAGAATGGGTGAGTGGGACTCTTTCCAGGAACCCTGGTCAGTGTGCATGTGTCGGGGTAATTCATCTTGTGAAGAAAGAAGCCCTGAAGTAGACAGAGGTTTGGGTGTCTGGTCAAAGCAGAAATCGAGAGCAGGGGCACACCCAGGAAACCTGAAGTGCTGTCCATCTGAGCCTTGAATCCGGTGAGTCCTGCACCACAGCTGCCCTTTGCTCCATCTGGGGCCTGCCTCAGGATTTTGTTAGGCAGTTTTGTTAAAGATGGAAACTCTCTGTTTAATTAGAGGCCAAGGAGTCTCTGTCCTGGAGGGGATCTAGGCAGCTCATTTGCATGTGTTGCTGGAGACCTGGTAGGCCACCAGGTCCTGCACCAGCTTGCGCCTTAGCTTCACCTGCTGCTCTCTCTCACTTCAGACTGTCTAGAAATTTCCTGTAATGACCGGTTTAGCTCTTGGGGCCCCTACTGGTCAAGGTCACCCCCCCAGATATTACAGTAGTTTATGTAGCAAAAAGTTCCATAGAAATGCATATGATGTGCTATGTGCTATCTCATAGTAAAACAGGCCCTTTGGGGGGTGGGGGCGGCCTGGACCTCTCTGCTGAAAAGCCAACCATTCCTAGGGTTCCAACACTTGCTTTTGCCTCCTGTGGCCACTGTCCCTGTGTTTTCTGTTGCCCATTAGTGCCATCTCCACACACCCACTGTTTACAAGGTTCATAAAGGGACCAGAGCCCCTCAGTGTTCTCGGACATTGTATACCAACATTTAATTTCAGTGGTAACTTCTTGTCTATAAATCCCTTCACCTTGGGAGGATGGACCTTGTTCATGACAGCTCCTGGGCAGACTTGGCATGGCTGTGAAGGAGGGGCAGCTATGAGCATAGGCTCTGTGGCTTAAGGTGACTTCCACAGAGTGGAGATAGCATTTCAACCAAGTTATCAATGTATAACTGGCTGACATCTGGTGGGTGATGAGCTCGCAACATCCTGCAACAGATAAAAACTCATAAATGACCCAGAAGTGTGGCCATCGGATGGATTCCCAGAAGCTAGTGACTCTGAGTTTGTCTGAAGGGCCTTCATGGCCACCGGAAGCTTCAGCAGCTCCAGGCCTCCCCCATGTGTGGCTTTGTTGATAGAGGATTTTTGCCCTAATACAGGGTAGAGCCTTCAGATGGCTGAATTAGCTAACCAGGGCCTACCCAGAGGGGCCTTGGGTTTGGGGGCTCTTCATATTCACATTCGGTAAAAGAACAGAGTTAAGCAAATGGGGGAGAAGGAGGAGAGGAGACGGGAAGGCAGTTGCTCACCTAAACTGTCTACTTGAGGGCCCAGTTTGAAGGCTGGGGCATGGCAGGCTTGGTGGAGCGCCTGTCTGCCATGTGCAAAGCTTTGCTTTCTTCCCATGGTGAATTCTCATAAGCCCAGCACTTGGTGGAGACAGGAGGTCACAAGTTCAAGATCATCCTTGGGGCTCAGCAAGTCTGAGATCAGCCTGTGCTTCATGAAACTCAAAGGGAAGCCTGGGCTGGGGTTGAAGCTCATGTAACATTGGGAAGGGGCCTGGCGATTCTTGTAAGTTTCCACTTTCTGAGTTTTGTAAATTTTATTTACTTCCTGAGTCTGAAGAGCCTTCTCCCCAGGAGGGGCTGCTTCAGCTCTGTTGCCAAGCAACAGGAAGGCATGGCTCCTGTGCATTCTTTCCCAAACTTCCCCAGCTTCTCAGTAGGTTACAGGGTTGAGCAGTAGGCTCTTTCTGAGTTGCCCTTCTTGTACAAAGGAAGTCAGTCCCAGTCTGCACTGTATTTTCCAGGGAGAGGAAAGAGCCTTTGAGTTACTGAGGGAGGCCTATACAAGTGCGACACTGAACACTCCCCTGGGGTCCTTATTCTGGTGATTTCCAGTCCTCCACTTTCAGCATCACTTACAGGCTGTTGAGTGTTGACATGGACTGTCAGATATTTCTTGATGGCTGTGTGATTATTTTCCCAAGCAGTCAGCTGAATGATCCTGCTGTAATAAAACTCCTTCCTGCGTACTGTGGAATATTTTTCTCAGCATGAGTCAAATTGAAAGTAAACCCTGCCCCGTTCTAGCAAGAAGTGGTTTCCATACAAAGAAAATGAAGTCTTGAGATGGTGGGAAGATGAGATAGTGAGAAGATGGGAGATGGTTCCCAACAAGATATACTTGAAAGCACATGATTTTACATTTAGTCTCTCAGTTACTAGGATTCTAGTTCATATACGATGTGCTCAGCTGTATTAATAGTATTGGTGATGGAATTCAATCAAGAAGAACTCTCATTTAAAGCTACAGGGAAATTAACAACACTTTAGTACACGCTTACTGGCAAAAAATATGATGGAGTTATGAGTAAAGATTTCCAAGCATGAAGCCCAGTTGTGTCAGCGTAGTTTTAAACTGCTGTGGTGTGACTGTGCTCTGTGGGGAATTCAGGCAGGTGGGGGTGCCACTGTGCTGGTGGTGGTGGCCTTTCTAGATTATTGTCTCAGGACAGGGGGTGCTTCTCTTCCAGAATGGGTTCATTCTGTAGTGCCGAGGGCATCTTTGCTGAGGGCGGGCTCTGCGCAGAGGGGCCCTGCCTCACCCTTGCACTTCCTGCGGGGACAGTGGGCACCGTGCTGCAGTCGTCTCTGTCACCGTTTCTCCCTTTCCCTCTGTTTCTTCATACAGGTAATTGATTGTACTATCAGTTGTGCTATTGACAGAGGGCTATTGAAAGTTGTCTGTGATGGAGCTTTGTCACTTTCTTCCTGACTGTTTCCCTGATATATTTTGGGGACTTTCTTGCTATGTGAGTCAACAACTTAGAGGGAGTGTGTGTGTGTGTGTGTGTGTGTGTGAGTGTATGTGTGTGTATGAGTGTGTGTGTGTGTGAGTATGAGTGTGTGTGTGAGTATGAGTGTGTGAGTATGAGTGTGTGTGTATGAGTGTGTGTGTGAGTGTGTGTATGTGTGTATGAGTGTGTGTATGAGTGTGTGTATGAGTGTGAGTGTGTGTGTGTGTGTGTGTGTGTGTGTGTGTGTGTGTGTGTGTGTGTGTGTGTGAAAACCGGCATGCATGTACCATACATGCCTGTGGAGGTTAGAGAACACTTGCAGAAGTTGGTTGTCTTCTTCCATTTGGGATCTAGGATTGAACTTGGGTCATCAGTCTTGCCTGGCAAGCACTTTACCCACAAAGTAGTAGATTATCTTACTTGTCACAGAACAGTGACCTTTGGCTTAGTGTGCTTTTTACCCTTTATTTTAGCTGTTCTTTGTTCCTATATTTTTTAAGCAATATAAAAAGTAAGATTGGGCATACTTGGGAACTAGAGATGAAGTTTGCTGTTGATGAAGACTTTGTGACATTGCTGACATGGCAACACAAGCAAGTTTCAGGACTTAGTTGTGAAGGCAGTGATTAGTATTTGAATCACTCACGAAAGATCATCACTCACATATGCAAAAGCAAGAGCATTTATTTCTTGAGAGAAAATTCCTGCATTCAGGAATGAGCTATACAACAAAATGGGAATGACCCTGAGAAGCTTGCAGGCTCCTTTTATACACAGCTAGGGGAATTCCAGGGACAGCTAGGTCATCTCCAGCAAACATGATTTGATAAGCAAGGAACAGTTACATTAATTTAAATTTGATTGGCTATGGCAGTTTTGGACATATCAGGTCAAGCCTGGACAAGTCCAGACATGTCTTTTTTGGGGGGGAGTTGCTGGCTCCAGTCCATGGTCCCTCCAAGAAATGCCAGCTCGGCCACAGGAAACACAGGAAACTGAAACCAAAGCCTAGTCTGCTGGCCTGTCACTCCAAGGTGGGTCATGGCGCCTGTCAAGCCATGCATGGGACAGCTCCTCAGCCATTCCAGGGCCAGGATAGGGTAGGCCACAGGGCTTGGGAGTGGCCAGTGAGGAGGCTGTGGTCCTGGTCTCACTGGAAAATGGCCAAGTGACAAACCAGAAGCAGAGCTGGGGGCCTGTGCCAAAGGCTGCGCCATGGCAAGAGGGAGCTGCTGGCTAGGGCCAGGCCCCAGGTTTGTGACTATCACTGCAGCTTAGTGCTGGCTCCGACAGGACCATTTGGGAACCCCTCCTGCTGTGGGTAAATGCTGTAAAGGGCCCCTGCAGGCAGGACTCAGTGAATGAGGTGAACTCCTTTCGGGGTGTCTTTAGGAAAGGAATAAAGTCAGGGCTATCACTACAAGCTGGGGGCCAGCCTGGTCTACACTCTAAGACCCTGTCTCTAAAAAGAAGCCCTGCCCGTGAGCAGCTTCCACTTGGATGAGTTCACAGCAATAGGTTCTCAGCAAGGTCCATAGGTGGAAGGAGTCTACCTTGCTGAAGGTTCAGGTGGTTATGAGCAGTCATCACCTAAGACAGGCATATGGAGATGCCCTGGGGTCCTGGAATCCTGGTTAGGAGCAGCAGTAGAATAAAGGACAGACACACTAGGGTAAAGCTAATGTCTGGTGGGGTTGCAGGAAAAGGGTTAGCTAGTATAGTTAGATAGGTCTCTGAAGATGAGTAGTCTCAGGCTGTAAGCACCCAGGAGGAAGAAGCTGCAATTGCTAGTCTTTGCTGCATTGGCCATTTGCTTTCATTCCTCATGAGTCTTGTAACAGAATGGCCAATTTCCCTTGGGTCCAAGGCGTTGGAGTCCAACATGGCCACATCCATTTCAACAGTGCACATTCACTGAGAACATCACTCACTTAGGGCTTCCTCTACTCCCTACATTGAGATGGGATGCCCTTGCTTCCTTATTAAACTATTGCAGAGCCCATAGCTTCTATATGCACCGGGAAATTAAAAACATCCATGCAGTCTGCTTTGTGTGAGAGTCAATCTCCTGTAGTGGTCTGACAAAGAACCCACAGTGTTGTTGAGGTGGAGTGGTGGCTGTTGTCTTTGCCAGCTTCTGTCACTGACAAATCCTGGAGATAGTCATTTATGAAGAGAGAGGGTTGTTCTGGCTGAGAATCATGGAAGTTTCCAATCCATGACTGGTTGGTTCGTTGGGCTGAGTGGATGGGCAGGCAGCAGGAGCAAATGGGCAGAGCAGTTACTCACTTCTCAGGAAGGAGAAGAGGTTCCTTCAAGGGTGTCCTCTCAATGACTTAAGACTTTCTGGGTGATGAAGCCTCGTCAGGGCATATCTTTGGAAAACTCCACAACCCCCTAAAACTCTTAACTCCCTAAACCACAGCTGTTAGGTAATGTCCATATTGATGGACTAGATTTAATAACCCATTCTGTAGTGTTTATGTACTTCAGAACATCATGTCATGTGTGATAAATATGTAAAATTTTACCAGGCTTAGATAAATTAGTTAAAACTACAAACAAGAATGTGGTTTAGGGATATAAAGCATTCAAAGTGGTTATGTGGGGTTGGTGGGTTCATTTGTAACACTGTACCATTAGGATGGGTGTGTGTTCCAGTCACATGGGGTTGGCACATTCATCTGTAACACTGTACTGTTAGGAGGGAGTGTGTTCCAGTCACGTGGGGTTGGTGGGTTCATCTGTAACACTGTACTGTTAGGATGGATGTGTGTTCCCATCAGGGCTGCTGTACTATTGTAGTACTTAGGGTTGGGCAGCATGTGCTCAGGGTTGGTCTTGAACCATTTTGGATGCCTGATAGATCTTCATAATTATTTTTTCCATGAAGAATTACAATGTATGCTGGGTGGTGGTGGCACACGCCTTTAAGCCCAGCACTCGGGGAGGCAGGAGGCAGAGGCAGGCGATCTCTATGAGTTCGAGACCAGCCTGGTCTACAAGAGCTAGTTCCTGGACAGCCTCCAAAGCCACAGAGAAACCCTGTCTCAAAAAACAAAAAACAAAAAACAACAACAACAAAAAAGAATTACAATGTAACGAGGAAGAAAGATTTTAGCAAGGTCTAAAGACAGTTAAAGTGATTCATACATTCTCTAAAGGAGGAATGGGTGACCCAGTTCAAATGTAAGGTGTTTCCTGGCTCTTTTTGCTGGTTTGTGATTTTTCAGTCGCTGGAGCTTTGCTCATTTCAGGTCTCTCTTATGTAGCTTCCTCAGCCTTCCCAGAACTGAAGAGAGTAGGGGCTGGCTGTGGTTTGTGACTTGGCCAAAGGGAATGCTGTGACTGCTTTGATCTTTATCCAGACCACTAGAACTTTGTGTGTTATGTGCAGTAAGGCATTTTGCTGTTTGGAGTCTGAAGTAACTCCTCCTTCGCACCTTGGACTAACTGATGCAGGAGGTCAGTTCTCCTTCTGTCTGGCATTCAGTATAGCTTTCCCACTAACCTTAATCATTTCTGAAAGCATTCATCTTTTAATTTATGAGTGCTTTACCTGCATGCATGTATGTGTACTGCAAGCATGCTTGCTGCCCACAGAGGCCAGAAGATGAGATTGAATTTCCTGGAACTGGAGTTGCAGGTGGTTGCGAGCCAGTATGTAAGTACTGGGACCTAAGTCAGGGTCCTCTACAGAGCATGGAGGGCTCTCAGCTGCTGAGCCATCTCTCTAGCCTGGCTTTTGTTTTGAAGTTGAGAGGTTTGTGTCTCATCTCTTCACCAGGACATGTAGAGCTATTAATTGGCCTCATTTCAAAATTGCATCTAGATAAGTTCTCTGTCTTACCTGAGCGTGATTCATGGTAACACGAAACAGTTATAATGGAAGCATCAAAGCTCACTACTTTTTAAATTTAATTTAGTGTATGTGCTCCACAAGTGTAAGGACTTAAGTTTGGATGCTTAGCACTCTTGTAAAAATCTAAGTGTAAAGATGCATGTGCAGTCCTAGTACTAGGGATGTGGAGACAGGAGGATCCCAAGTTTGTCACTGTCTTATTGAGGTCCCTTTTATAAGAGTGTGTCCCAGGTATGTTAACCCTCTGTTAGTGCAGTTTAGGCCTTTCCTTGTGCTGCACTGCACATGATTGCCTGTCTTTTGACTGTCTCTCTGAGATCCCAGTGGCCTGTGTTGAGCTGATTCCAGTTCTCCTCCCGTGAAGAAGGTTTGTGCAACTCCCCTGGGTACTATGCATAGTTGTAGTCTGTAGTGAATTAAGGAGAGTGAGCAGCCATGCCAGTGCTGTGTACTTTGTTTGTTTCAATGGAAGCTTTTGGTGAAACCCTGTCTTGTTGAACTCAGAGTGATTGACCCTCTAAGGAACTCTAGAGGTTTGTTTTTATCTGTTCTAAAGTTAGCATTTGTGCAATAAAGCCATAATTATGAAATCATCCCTTGACTTTAATCCAGCACTTCTCAGGTTGGGTTTACAGTCACCATGGTGACTTCATTGTACTTTGCCATTTCACTGCTTTGGCCATGAGTCCAGAGCAGAGGTGGGTAAAACTCCAGTATGTCTTCAAAGATGTAGGTGCCAGCACCAGTCTGAAGTCTTTTGTGACAGGGCCATTGTGTTTGTGACTTTTTAGTGAATAAATGAGTACTTGGAAGGCTTCTTAGCTTGAGTTTGTGTAGAGCAGCAGTGGTCAGTGGGTGTAACATGGTCATTCTCCGAGGACGAAGGGTGCCGAGAGCAGAAAGCTGAAGGATATTGCTGCAGGCCCTCTGATCAGCACGGAGAAATAGGCCTGCTTTCCTTGCAGTGCTCAGAGAAACTCAGGGGGCCTTCACATGGGTGGCATGAGTCCTGAGAAAATGTCTAATTTTTTGCTTCACAATTGTGCTTATGTGGTCATCTCATTTGTAACCACACTGTCTTACAGGTGCTGACCTTAAGGAAAGAGCCAAAATGCATTCCAGTGAAGTCGGCCCCTTTGTCTCCAAGATACGAGCAGTAATCAATGACATTGGTGAGCACAGTCACATCTCCATGGGCTTAACATGGGCTCCATGTCACATTGTTTTTCTGTGCTGCGGTCAAGTGCACTTAGATCATCATGAGCTTAACATGGGCTCCATGTCACATTGTTTTTCTGTGCTGCGGTCAAGTGCACTTAGATCATCATGAGCTGTGGCTGCTGGAGCACTTTATGTATTGCATTGAAAAGCTAATGTGAGATGTGAGGACTTGAGTTTGATCCCCAGGACACATGTGAAAAGCTGGGTGCCTCAGTGTGTGCCTGTGATCCCAGCACTGGGGAAGCAGGCAGATACTAACTCAGAAAGCATGTAGAGAGTGACGAGGGAAGACGTTTGTCATGACCTCTGCCCCCCTCCACCATGTACGCACGCACGCACACACACACACACACACACACACACACACACACACACACACACTCTTCCTCTTTTTTCTCTTCTTTAAATTTTTGACTTGTAGATTATTAACCAAGAGTTAGGCAAGTGATGCAAGCTTGTGGAGTGAACATTCAGGATCTGCATGAGGCAGAAGGATGCCAGCTGAGGTTACAGAGTGACAGCCCACCAAACCTCTTTCTCAGAAAAATAAAACAACAACAACAAAAAATAACTAATAACAGAAAGATAAAGAAGATTGTTAGTTATTGCTCTTAAAACTATTATCTCAACATACACATTGACAAATCTGGCAGTATTAGTAAAATTAGCATTGCTGATATTTTCATCACTTTGCTGTGAATTAAAAGGACCAAAACTGGTAAATAATTAAAAAAAAAAAAAGGGACCTAAACAACATGACTGGCAAATTTGATTTAATAGACTCAACCCTAAACCAGAGAGTGTATCATTTTCACAGAATCTTTGTAAAGCTGTGTAGAGCCAGAACTGAAAGTCAGAAAAATGATACATGGAGAGGTTCTTGGTTCACAGTACAGGTAAGTTAGAAACAAAATAAGCAGGTTTAAGACTCTTGTCCTTAGAAATGGAAGAGGAACTTGGGCTGAGTTGTGAGTCAGAGGAGAAGCTATGCGAGAACTCAGAGCCTGGATGGTTAGATTACTGTGTCTAAATTCATGAGACTTGGTGTAAAACGCTCCAGGGACATTCTCAACCTGAAGTGTGTGGTGACATATTGTTTATGAGCTAAGAAAGCCACTGGAGATGAGTTTTTAAAGTCAGATGCATTAGTCAGCTATAGAAACTCGGCAGTGGCGGCACACATCTTTAATCCCAGGAGACAGGCAGATGGATCTCTCTGAGTTCAAGGCCACCCTGCCCTACACAAGACTGAAGAGTAACAGAGCTCCTACCTTTGATCCTAGCACTTGGGATCCCATGTTTTTAATCCCAGAACTAGGGAGTTGGAGATGGGAGAATATGGCTAGGTAGAGAAAGGAATATAAGAAGGAGGAGACAGGAATTCAGAGCCTTTTGCTTCTCAGGATTCATGGAGACAGGATGGCCATTTCAGCTGGGTAGAGGTAAGAGCTACTGGCTTGGCTGCTTTGCTTTTCTGATCTTCAGCTTGAAACTTGAACCCCAGTATCTCTCTCTGGTTTTTTTTTATTTTTCGTGCTTACATTAAGTTCATGTCAGGGAGAGAAAACCCACTGATCATAAATAGCTAGGTGTTAGCAAAGGTGAAAAGGCAAGGCAGACGTTTTAGGAAAGCAGCAATGAAAGGGCCAGAAGTTAGTGACACACAGACAAAGAGTGACAGGCCAGGTCCAGCTGCTCCTGAGAGCATGGTGTTTAGTAACATTCTGACACAGAAACTGCAGAGAATGTGAAGTAATGAAAAACTATCATGGCAAAACTCAATGCCAATAGATGTGAAAGAAGAAATTGAGCCAGCTGTTAAGTTCTGAGACCCCTTTTCCCCAACCCCTCTCATCTCCTGCCATGCCACACCCACAGAAGGCTCAGCTTAAATGTCAGGAACTTCTATCTCAGATGTCATGGAGCTGTTAGAAGGAGTCTTTACATCCCTGTAGCCTTTCCACAGGACAGTACCACGGGAGTCGGGTAATGAACACACAACAGTGCAGTTTTTATGCTTAAACCCAACAGAAATTGTGGAAGCAAGCTGATGTCTGTGGGAATTTGGGTAAGACCTGCATATTGAGGGAAAAGACAAAGTTGGGTGTTCCTAGAAATGTGAGGGTGGTTTCCATTGGAAAAAGCTAAATTTAATTCATGACATTAGGCAATTAAAAACAATCATATGCTCACCTTAGTATAGTAAGAAAAGCATTTGAGAACTGTCAGCCTGTATTCATGGAAAAGCTTCGGAAATGGGAATAGATTTTTCTCAGCCTGAGTCAATACCTGTTTCTTCATGGTAAAATGTTCAAAGCTGTCCCCTGAACTGAGAAGCAAGCTGGGAGAGACTGTGGTGGCCTCTGTCAACACTGTTCCAAAGTCCTGCCTCTGGAGAAAGGAGGGAAACAACCAAAATAAAGACTGAGAAAGAAAAAAGCCAAACCCCAAAAGATGAAGCATTAAAAAGTAGAATATTGTGTCAAGCTGGCAGGGCGTGGGGCCTGTATGAAAAACAATCACTATGTCAGCAGCAGGCAAGAGCTGTCATTGTCGGTGCCCCAAAGGATGGCATTGACTCTACAAGTGACAGTGGGTCTAGAGCGCTTGAAGCCTGTGCAGTGACGAAACTGTCTTGTGAGGCAGAGGTGTGTGTGGGGTCCCACGTCCTCCCGCTTTCATTCTAGCTCTGATCTCTGTGAGGGACTTGAGCAGAGCCAGGGTTTAAGTCCCTAAACAGAAAGGACAAGGAGCCTTGCTGAAGTGACACTGCAGACTGCTTAGTATACACAAATCAGGGTGCTGTGCTGCTTGCTTTGGGCACACAGTGACCCGACCCCTCCTGGTGGGGCAGCAGATGGGACTTGCTGGGAATGGCAGACTGTTGATTTGCCCAGAGAGGAAACTAGAATTAAGATGGAGTGAGTGAGTTTCTTCAAAAAGGGAAGAAATGGTGAACCAGTTCTGTCAATATTAAATGTAAGAACGTCAGTTCATTAAAATGTACCGGGAGAAGTGCTTGAAAGAGCTGTCAGAAGATCTCTGTGTGTGTGTTGATTGATAGACAGCTTGGAAGCCTTCGAGAGGACACTCTGGGGAAGTGGATGCAAAGCCCCTTCCCTAACTAAGAAACCCTTTGCAGTTTATACCTTCCAGGAAAGGAAACATCAGTTTTCTATAGTGGAGAGTCGCTAGGTATGCCAGCCACACTCCGGGACAGCCGCATTCTCGGGAATAGTTGTCCAACACAAAATAAGCTCTATGCTCAGTTGATCAGTCAGTCAGTCTGTCTGTCTGTCTATCATTTGTGTGAATGGGTTTTTTTTTTTTTGGCATTTTTCTTTGTCTTACTGTTTTTTGTGGGGGGAATGGGAGAGTACGAGCATGAAATTGGGTAGGTAGGGAGGGGGGGAGGATCTAGGAGTTGAGGGAGAGGGAACACATAATCAAAATAAATTGTGTGAAAAAATTAATTTAAATAAAAAGTCGCTCGCACTCTGGGACAGTGGTTCTCCACCTTCCCAATGCTGTGACACTTTAGTGCAGATCCTCATGTGTGGTGACCCCGACCATAAAATTTATTTTTGTCGCTACGTCACAATTGTAATTCTGCTAGTGTTATGAATCCTAATGTAAACGTTGTGTTTTCTGATTGTCTTGGGCGACCCTGTGAAAGAGTCTCGACCCATGCTCCAGGGCCTTACTAACTGGGTTCAGCCTCACTAGTGGTCACAGATCTGTAGATTGCTCGATCTCAGTGGGGGGTTGGTGTATACCTCTGATCCCCCAGGCACTGAACCCTGAGGTGCATTATGACATTGCAGCCCTTCCTGACAAGATGGCACTGTGAGTGAAGGTCTGGAGTTCACTGTCTCAGACCCACACAGTGAAGAAGAGAATTTACTCTAGCAAGTTGTCCTCCAACCTACACACACACACACACACACACACACACACACACACACACACACACACACACACACCTTCCCTGCATGCGTGCACTCTCACGAACACTCTAAATAAGTAACTAAATGTAAGGAAAAACCCATTGTGTGCCTTTGCGTTTTGTGGATAAGTGTAGTGAGAGATCCACCCAGCTGCACCTGTGGCGCACCATTTGGGTGTGGTCACAGGTGTGTATGTGAGCATGTGGTATTTAGTCTGGGGTCCTGAACAGGTTCACTCTCTCTTGGTTCTGGTTGGGTCACAGGAGTAGCCTGGGTGTGTGGATCCTTGGAACTGGAACTTGAGGGTCATTGGTGACTTCTCCCAGAATAAAATTAACCTATAAATATAGGTTAATAACCTAATCCCATGTATCTTTTATCCTTTCTCTCCATTTTTTATTTAAATTAGAAACAAGATTATTTTACATGTCAATCCCAGTTCCCTCTGCCTCCCTTCCTCCCCTCCCCTCACCCTCAACTAACACCCTACCTATCCCATACCCTTTCTGCTCCCCAGAGAGGGTGAGGCCTTCCATAGGGGGTCATCAGAGTCTATCATAGCCTTTGGGATAGGTCTAGGCTCACCCCCTTGTGTCTAGGCTCAGGCAGTATCCCTCTCTGTGGAATGGGCTCTCAAAGTCTATTCCTATGCTAGGGATAAGTACTGATCTACTACAAAAGGCCCCATAGATTTCTGAGATCTCATTGAAAACCCATGTTCCTGGGTTCTGGATCAGTCCCATGCTGGTTTCCCAGCTATCAGTCTGGGAACCAAGAGCTCCCCCTTGTTCAGGTCAGCTGTTTCTGTGGGTTTCACCAGCCTGGTCTGGACCCCTTTGCTCATCACTCCTCTGCAACTGGATTCCAGTTCAGTTCAGTGTTTAGCTGTGGGTGTGTCTTAATCTGTGCCGCTACAGATAAGCTTTCCAAGAGGAAGTTTCCTTTCATAGACACCTCTGTGGAGTGTAGCACCGACTTACGATGATTTCCTTGTAGTCTCTGCCATGAGGGTCCTCAGTCTCTGGTGTGACGACCTAAGGCATGGGTAATGTGACTGAGTTTAAAGTGCTGTTTGTCATTTACGCACTTAACCATTATGTTCATCTTAACTGCATACAGTGTTAAACTAAGAATGTAGGCATAGCCTACAGGAGCTCTGCCTCCTACCCTAGTTCCTGCTGAGTAGCTTTGATTCTTGTCACCACTCACGGCCACTCAGCACTTGTAGTTGTCTAACTTTTGTCTCACTATATCAAAAACCTCTGCTGGATAACTATCCATAGTGGTCCTGGCATGTAGGCTGAGGTGGAATGCTCCCCAGGTGTCCATGGCATGCAGGCTGAGTGCTCCCCAGGTGTCCATGGCATGGATGCTGAGGCTGAGTGCTCCCCAGGTGTCCATGGCATGAATGCTGAGTGCTCCCCATGTATCCGTGGCATGCTGACTGAGACTGAGTGCTCCCCAAGTGTCCATGGCATGCAGGCTGAGCCTGAGTGTTCCCCAGGTGTTCATGGCATGCACACCGAGGCTCAGTGTTCTCCAGGTGTCCATCTTGGCCATGTGATAACTTGGCTTTTATTTAAATTGCGTGCTGAGAGTTACTTGGTGAAGAGAAGTTTTGAGTTTGCAGACTATTTTGCTCATTGTGTCTTCTGCCTGAGACTGAGGGCCAAGGAAGAATCATGGGAAGGAAGATTTTAGGAGTTATATAGCTTCTTTATGAGTTGCTAACATCCTGTCCTGTTGGGTGTGCTGGGTGCTATGCACATTGTGACTCTCAACTGTGAACACTTTGCTTTTTACTTTTAGTTTCATTTCTTGTGTCTGTCTGTCTATCTAATCTAATCTATTGACAGTGTTTCTCTGTGTATCTCCTGTTGTCCTGGAACTCACTCTGTAGACCAGGCTAGCCTCGAATTCACAGAGATCCACCTGCCTGCCTCCCAAGTGCTGGGATTAAAGGAGTGCACCATTACAGCCTGACTGCTTTGCTGCTTAAACGTGAGCCATGGGTTAAACTGTTAACTTCCGCTGTTCCAGAATATTACTCCAGAATTTGTCAAGACCAAAAAGGGGATTCACTTCAGTTTTCATGGATTTGTCTATACTTCTAATCCCATAAGAACACCTGAGGCTGTGTTGACTGTAGGCTTTGGTAGTTTCTCAGCAACTGCCATCCTTCCTGCATGGGTGCGGTCACTGGGGACGTGCTGATTTACTGTACACATCTTTAGACCTTTCTTTGACTCTTAGACAAAACACCTTCACTTTGTCCACACTGTCTTGTTAAGGTTCTAGAGGTTTTCCTCAGGGCTTGGCTGCAGTATCATACATGTGTTATGCTCCCCCTGTTGTGTGTCGTCATTCTGTGTTGAACACCCACCCACCCACCCCCCACACACACACACACATACACACACACATCTGACTCCTTCCTCTCTTCTGGCTCAGGTTTCTGTGTCCCATCTCTATACTCTCTAATTTTTGTGACTACATTTTTAAAGACATACTTTTATTTTGCAGGTGTGTGTGTGTGGGCGCGTGTGCACGAACATGCACACACACATGTCAGTGTAGGTACCCTGAGTCCAGAAGAGGGTTCTGGGTCCCATGGATCTGGAGTTCCAGGCAGTTGTAAGCTACCCAGTGTGAGTTCTGGGAATTGACCCGGGATGCTGTGCAGGAGCAGGATGTGCTGTTAACTGCTGAGCCATCTCTCCAGTCCTGTGACTTTATTTATTTTTTTAAAATAATTATACATGTCTTCAGTACTTTTCTGGTTTGTCCCATGCTGTGGTCCCACGAGTGGCCAGGACTCCCCGAGCCTGCCAGGTCTTTCCATGTCACCCTGCAGTGGCATCAGTCTCTCTCTCTTTGTCCTTTGTCTTATTTTGCCACATTCTTATGAGGTTTTCCCCTCCATCTTTCCAGGCTAAAACATCAGCTTACTCTCTTATTTTTATGTATAGACACAGCCTGGACACTGGGCTGTGTGGAGGGAGAGCTGGGCCCCTGCCAGGAGGTGTCTGTAAATAGATTGACTTCTCCACGAGGAGCATTGCTGCTGCTCCCTCCTCCGCCACAGCCTCCAGGGCCGTCTCACTTTCTTTGGATTTTAACCTAGTGTTAGCATTTAGGTGTCACAGTAGTTTGCCTGTGTCTCTAGGGCTAAGGTGGCCGAGACTTCCAGCCTTGGATCTGTTGTCTCCCACCTGAGGGTGGTGGCGCTCCCCTCTGCAGTGCCTGCTGGCATCCGGCTGCACTCTGCTTGGCAGTCCTGGGCCAGCTCCCAGCCCAGTCCAGCCTGCCAGCCTCCAGTAGAGCCGGGGTACCCAGCCTGTCATCTTTATTCAGGGACCGACCGCTTTGTTCTGTTCGTGGTTTCTTCAGAATTTGGAGGGAAGGTGATCTTAAGTCAACTGTAAAGTTTTAGCTGGATCTAGGAATAATTAGGAATTTATTTTGGTTTGTTAATAGAGATTTTATTTCTATTCTTGATTTTGGTATTCAGATTTTTCATCATACTGAGTATGGACCTTTCTGTTAAAGTAACTTTTCTGTTTTGAATAGCAGTACTAGATTTCTAGTTGTTTAAAATTACATCTTATTATTTATTTGTGTGAAAGTCAGGGTGTTAGTTCTCTGCTTCCACCACGTGGGTCCCAGGAGTGGAACTTGTACTGTCAGCTCTGGTCACAAGCGCTGAGCCAGTGAGCCATCTTGCTGACACAGAATACTAGTCTTTAAGCCAAACCAAGTTTAAAAGTCACCCAGCCAGCACTAACCTTCTCCTTGTAATCAGGTCATTTGCTTCTCCAGAGGCTTACAATTAACCTGTGCCTGAGGAGCAGACAGGAGCCTCACCACCTCCAGTCCTGCACTCACTCCAGCCTCACTGGACCAGGGTATGCTGCGGGCTCTGAGGTGCACCGCAGGGCCTGCCATGCTTTCCCTTCTCAAAATAGATCACCTCTTTAATTATTGCTTTAATTATATTTTTAGGAGCATTTCAAAGGATTATTATCTTCCTTGTCATACCTGGCTCACTTCCTGGAATGAAACTCAAAATAGTATCTGATCCCACTGTTGCGTAACACACTGAGTCATGGTTTCTCCTGGAGCTGTGGCCCTGGCATTTCATTTCCTGCCTCAAGTCCTTGGTAGGCATGCACAGCTGCCCTCTGGGTCTTCCTCAAGCCCCTGTGCTGATAGTCTGTCTGCCTTTCCAAGAGTGTGTAGCTTTAGAATTTAGAGTATTATAAAATATTGAATAGATTAAGCTATTCTAATTAAATAATATTTTAGTAGGGAACATTTTATAGCCAGCCTTCTCCCACACAAATTTATGTTACTTTTGAAAGTTTCAGGAGGGATGTGGGCACAGTTACTCTTTTCTGTATCCTTTTTGGATTTCAATTTATTGCCATTCTGTATTCTGTATTTCTTAAAAGTTGTGATGTTAAATTTATTGTATCCCCATTAGAAAATTTAATTCCTCAAATTTTAAATGTCAGATTTAAAACATTTTTTGTTGATTCTATAAAATGCACGATCATAATAGGAAAATGTTAATAGTTATACCTCCTGACTTAGATCCTGTGTCTAGGGCCAGTCTCTTCACTCTACCTCCAAGCCAGACTCCTGGCCAGCCTGTCACTGTGTCTTGCTGACATAATCAGCCTGTTACACCCGTTTTTTTCATTGTGTGGCTGGGGATAAACAACATCATGTCACATCTCTCTGTTGCTGTGTGAGATGGTCTGGCTGTACAGACAGGCTACCTTAGCCTGAGATCAGGGCTGGCAGCACCACATTGCCTGTAACCCCAGCTACAGGGGCCTCAGACACCCCTGGCCTCTGCTGGCATTTGTGCTCATGTGCCCATACCCACACACACACATAATAAAAATAAAGTTAAAAAAACATTGTATGCATGTATGAATGTCTCTGGTAAAAAAGAGAAAGAAAAACAAGTGTTTACTAGTAAAAGGTTTATTGGTTATAGTAGGACAGATTTCACTGTTAGTTTCTTAAAAAAAAAAAAAAAAAAAAGACTCCTTCCTAGAAATTGTATGAGAGAAAACATTTTCTGCAAACTGGGAAAGAGAAGTGAGGCTGGTTCCTTTACACAGAACAGAATGGAGTTGTAAAGGTCCCATCATCACCCCCATCCCCAGCACGGGCCCATTTCCTGGCTCTTGTAAAGTCTGCTTAGCTCTTGAAGGTCACCGAGTCCCACTCATTCCACTTGCTCTGCTGTCAGTCTCAAAGGGCTTGGGAGGAAGGGTTGTCACACAGGCTGTGCTTCCTGTGCACCGTGTGAGAACTGAGTGAGGGAAGGCTTGTGCTTGAAGGACAGGGCAGATTCACCCTTCTGTTTAGCACACTCTGTGGGGAATATCAGACAGACTTGCCATTGTCTTCAACAACAAATGGGTTAATAGTACTTAGTGTACCTAATGAATTTCACCTGAAAAAGAGAAAAATGTGATTACAGGGCAGGTTAAATTGAGCAGTTCCCACTGTCACCTAATGTTCTTCCAAGTGAAATAGGTGGTTGTGAGCCACCTAATGAGGGTGCTGGGAATCAAACTCAGGTCCTCAGGAAGAGCAGCAAGTGCTCTTAACTGTGGAGTCATCTCTGAAGCCACCATATAATGATCAAATTCACCCCTACTCCCTTCCTTCCAACTCCTCCCCTATTGCCTGCAACACAAAAACTAAAAGACCCAGATACAGATATTGGGCTTCAAGCTTCAAGCTGAAGATCAGAAGAGCAAAGCAGCCGGGCACTAGCTCTTACTCTACCTCAGACTGAAATGGCTGATCCACAGCTCTCCCAAACTTCAGACTGAAGCCTCTCCTCAGCATGGCTGGAGAATCCTGAGACTTAAATGTCTTCCTATCCTCAGTGTGGTTGGAGAATGAATGCCTGAGACTGACTACTGAAGACCCTGCTCCTATCTTTTATACCCCTCTAGTGCTGGGATTAAATGTATGCAATCCCAGGTGCTGAGATCATCTTTGTGTGAGCCGTTTCTCTTTAGTACTGGATCAATCTTGTGTAGATCTGGGTGGCCTTGGACTCTGTCTACCTCTTAATCCTGAGCCCTAGGATTAAAGCTGTGTGTCACCACCGACTAGCTTCTGGCTTCTGGGATTAAAGGTGTGTGCCTGGCTTCTATGCTTGTGGCTGACTTTGCTGTCTGAATCCTCAGGCAAGCTTTAATAAAGCATAAACAATATCTCACCACGATTCCCCTCCTTTTCTTCTCAGTTTCGTGTGTTCTCCCCACCCCTTCTTAGAGCTATCCCAATGTGCATGGGTGGGGCCACCTACTAGAACAGGCCTCTCAGTGATTATATCCCTAAAGAAAATGGACCCTCCCTCCACAGGCATTCGTAGAGGTGGGAACCCTTCCCTGTCCGTGCTTGGACTTTGGCTAACGGTGGGAGTTCTTCCCCAATCCTTGCTGGGATTTGGCTAGATGTTATGCAGTTCACGTGTGCAGTGGCCCTGTCCTGTCCAGAAACCCTGGCTTTTATAGTCTTCTGACACTTGTTCCACAAGGACTCCTGAGCTTTGGGGGTATGATACAGATGCTGTGTTTGAGTCTTACTCTCTACACAGTGACCAATTGGGGGTCTCTATTCGTCCTTATCTGCTGCAAAAAGAAGCTCCCCTGATGAAGCTGAGAGATTCACTGACCTTTGGGCATAAAGATAAGAGTGTAAGGGGCAATTTATTAACAAGGTAGCAGGGTTAGCTTCTCCCCATGGCCTGTCACCTAGCCCCCCATAAGTTTTGGACCCAGTTAGCAGTGCCTGGTGTACATTCTCTTGTCAAGAGGCTTCATCCAATCAGAGAACGTTATCTACTGCAGCAGCATTCATGCCACTATTACACCAGTGGGCGTGTCTTGCCAGGCCAGTTGTTATCGGAGCTCACAGATTCAGTCCTGGCTAAGATTGTTGATATGTGTGCTTGCTTCAGGATATCCATAGAAATCGACACACCAGGGAAAGGGCTTTGGGTGAGGATTTCAGGGGAAGGGGATAATGGAACTGGAAGAGTTAAATGGGTGGGGGTTGGGGGTAGCAGAGGAGGGATAACACAGCACCTTTGAAAATGCCATATGGAAACATGCTACTGTAGAAGCTTCCAGTAATACCTTCTTGTAGGTTCTGTGAATGCTGTCTCTTCCCATGTCTACTTCTGGTCAGGATCTCAGAGCCAGAGGGGACTGTGGATGGAGACTTTGTGCCACCCTTGCCTGGTGGTGTTACCTGGCCTGTACCCTTTGTGGCCAGCTGCCCTGTGTGCTTCTTTGAGCAGATGCCATGTCTCCAGGTGGCATTCTGTGCACCGAGCCCATCAAGGGTCAGGAGTTCCGAAGTCTGCTTCAGTTACCCCGACTTGAGTTTGTATGAACTAAACAACCTTGTGAAAGACTAGGTTCTCTGATTATGAAGTTACAGAATTCAGTAAAATCATCTTGAAGGTGATTCAGGAAATGGGATGGTTCAGAAGTGTTACCTGTTCATAGGTAGACTTGTCTACAATCATTATGTAAAGGGTTTTTTTGTTTGTTTGTTTGTTTGTTTTTTAGAGACAGGGTTTCTCTGTGTAGCTTTGGAGCCTATCCTGACACTCGCCCTGGAGACCAGGGTGGCCTCAAACTCACAGAGATCTGCCTGCCTCTGCCTCCCGAGTGCTGGGATTAAAGGCATGTGCCACCAACACTCGGCTATGTAAAGATTTTAAAGAATATTGGGAGTGCTTGTGTTTTATTGAAGACAATAGAAGCATAAAGTCTGCATATGATACCCTGCTTAAGAATATGTTCTGAGTGACCTGTGTTACAGCTGTGGCTTTGAGTGAAGGATACACTCTCTCTGTTTCAGCTAACCTCCCTGTGCCCACGATCGCAGCTATAGATGGACTTGCCTTAGGAGGTGGTCTGGAGCTGGCTTTAGCATGTGACATTCGTGTAGCAGGTGAGAATTTATCCTGTTAATGTAAGTTTTAATAGGAGCTCAGGTTAAAGAATTAATTATAAAGTGATATAATTTGCATGAAAATCAACGAATTTGGAGAGTCCCGTGTTTGTTGAAGTAAGCCTGACTCAGAAAGACGGTCGGTTTCTCTTACTTGTGGAACCTAGACAGAAACAAAAGGACATGAAAGGAGATTTTGGGATGAGGAACTGAGGTGGGGGATGAAGAAGAGTGGTGAGGGAGGAGCAGATAGGACCCCGGAGAGTCTTGTAAGGAGATCTATTGTTTTGTACGATGATGAATACGCTAATGAAGAAGCCTGGGGTCTGGGAGGACAAGCCCTGGGTTTGACCCTTGGTGCACACACATGGTGGCAGTGTGAGCAGTGCGTACCCCTCAGGCCCTGCTTCCTCTTCAGCAGGACATTAAAAAATCGCCCATGGAGCCTGATGTTTGCAACTCCTATGTAGGAAAACTGTCTTTTTTTCTAGCCTGGCATGCAAAACTCCTACTCTTTTGCCACCCTTTGTTCAGCCTTAGTGAAAAGAGACACCTGAATTTGCGACCCCAGGGCTTTCTCTTTGAAAAGACTGATTTCCTTCCATTTAAAATAGAGCTCGTGACTGCAGCTGTGCATCTGGCCCAGGGAGTCAGTGGACATGTTTGGTCCAGCACTTAATGACTTTATTGCAGTAGTGACAACTTATTCCCTTGAAGCTCCCTCTTTTTGCCCGATTCTGAGCATGTGCTGAGAGAATTGTGAAAAGAGCTGGTACTGGCCACTTGCTAGGTGCTGACTAGGGACCCTTGGCCTGGTTCACTCCCTCTCCTGCCTGGAAGTTGTGTAAGATTCTGTGGAGGATGCAGGCAGGAGCAGAGAGCCCTGAGGGAGTGAGGGAGCTGGGATCTGAGGCCCGTGCTTTTGTCTTGTTCCTAGCAGGTGTGTGCACTCTGCCCTGAGTTTGTTCTGGGCAGGAGAGGGTAGCCCAGTTCCACCCTGCTTCTTGCTGTCACCGCTGTTGTCACTTCATGCTGCCTGTAGGAATTTAGTTTGCCTTTTACTGGCTTCATGTGGCCATGCAGGTTTTGGGGCATGAGGTTGAGGTGTTATTCTGGGTCCCCAAGTTCTTGTGGTAATCTTTACTTGATTCTTTCCTGGTACTGGGGTCAGTTGAGAAGTCAAGGCCCGTGTAGCCCATTCTGAAAGGCAGCAAACTGGGAGCTAGGCTGTGAGAAATAGCCTGAGGGACAGTCAGGCTGTAGAACCTTTTGTCAGAAAGTAACTTGGCCTTGAGCTTTTTTTTTTTTTTTTTTTTTTTTTTTTTTTTTTTTTTTTTTTTCCTTATCTGATAGCAGATAGAGTTGTTTGGTCTGGGGATTGTCCCTGCAGCCAAGGAATCTGTACTTGTCAGGTGGTCTCTCCCTTGATCATGAATCATTAACGGGATTCGGGCCTTCATAAACTGGCAGCATCAGATCCAAAGATGGAGTTACCACTCTGGTCTTTGACCACTGGGACATAGCTCACTGCCAAGCAATTTTGAACAAAAAATATCATGTGTTCTCCTTGGGTAGGGTTGGGGTAGAGGGTGGTTTTGTATGATTATGGGTTTTCATAACAGAAAAAACCTTTTGAAGTAACCTTAAAAATTGTGGCATCAATTTAATCAATGAACAATATTTTCAGAAAATCTTATTTAACTTTTTCAAGTTGTCATATTAGATATGGATGACATGCCCTGCCACTTAATTCTCTTTATTTCTTTTTAGCTTCCTCTGCAAAAATGGGCCTGGTTGAAACAAAGTTGGCAATCATTCCTGGTGGAGGTATGCGTTGTCCATGCCCGTCCCTCTGTGTCCTTTCTTGTTCCCAGATGAGGGTGCAGTGGGTGAGGAGATGGAGGCGTGAGGCTGAGCTTTCAGCAGAGTCCCCGCTCAGCATCACCGTTTGGCCTGTGTGGATTGTGATCTGGGGATCAGCCTGCACTTGCTTGCTTTCTGTGTCATCTTACAGTCTATATGGGTATCACTGCTTGCGTCGTCTTACAGAATCACAGCTGGTTTGAAACTTCTCTGTGTGCATTTGAACATTCACCCCAGAGCATCATATACACAGCTAAATGGGAAATGGTGTTTTTTTTTTAAGATTTTATTTATTTATTATGTATACAACATTCTGCTTCCTTGTATATCTGCACACCAGAAGAGGACACCAGATCTCATAACAGATGGTTGTGAGCCACCATGTGGTTGCTGGGAATTGAACTCAGGACCTCTGGAAGAACAGTCAGTGATCTTAACCTCTGAGCCATCTCTCCAGCCCAGGGAAATGGTGTTTCTTTTACTCAGCTTTGTGTTGCTGTGACAAAACACTAGAGGTAAACAGTTTGTAGGGAGGAAAGGTTGGTTTGGTCTCACAGTTTCGGAGGATTCAGTTCACTTTCATTGTTCTGCCTTACCGGCCTGTGTTGGAGCTAAGCATTGAAGTCTGGAAGGCATGGCAACCAAAACTTACCTGGTGGTGAGAGAGAAAGGGGGTGGTGGAGGGGGAGGGACAAAGGGACCTGGGTCCCTTTCAGTACCCTATTTCTAGGTGGCCCCTCCTCCCACCTCCTCCTTGTAGTGCCTCTCTGGGGGCCAAGCTTCCTTGGGTGTTTTGGGACCCAAGGGTTTAAACTCCACTAGGTTTTTGAGCTCCTCCTGCATGTGCACAGCAGGACAACAGCTGGTGTTAGAGGGACAGAGCTGTGTGTGTCACTTCTCCACGTGTGTGGGGTGGTGTCCTTTCCTTTTTAAAGTCACTTAAAAGTGCACTTTGCCGACATTGATATTGAGACATGGTACCCTTCCTCCCCCCATGTCTGAATGCTTTGCTGTGGTGATTCAGAGAATTTGTAGACATTCCCATTTTATAATGTCATTGTTGAAGGAAGGTGTCATTTTGTTAGACCCCCGAAAACTCAAGTATCCGGGGTCCCAGGCCACGTTCTCGGTCACCCCAATCACCAGGCGGATTCGAGAGCTTGCTGCAAACTGCACGAGGCTTTATTGTAATTTAACGAGCAAACCCCATGTTAGCTCGGGTCTTTGATCCACCCACCATGGCGGATGGCTAGCAAAGACAGTTTGAAGCCGCTGTGCACAGATCTTTATAAGGCAGAGTAAGGGGAGTGTCTAGGGATACGCACAGGCTCACGATTGGTGTGCCTCCAGGCTTGGAGGGCTTGCCCTGTGTTGATTGGTCAACTGGTTGTTATGGCCCATAGGCCCTCCCAGGGTGGTTGCTATGCTCTCTACGTCATTGCTGTGTACTTGTCCGTAAAGCACACCCAGGGTCGTAAAGCATAGCGCCACCAGCTAACTTCTGATTGGTTCCTTGTCACAAGACAGGCATCTGACCTCTAAGTGACCAAGGCAGGTTTATGGCAAGCACGTGTTCGGCTGTTATGGCTTCTCCTTCCCCTCCCCACTCCCCTTCCGTTTCCCCTCCCCCTTTCTCTTCCCCTCTCCCTCCCCCTTCCCTTTCCATGTCACAGGTATTGTATATTTTGATTTATGTCTTGTCTTTCAGTGAGCTCTTTGTATCCCTGATAGGCTGGCCTTAAACTCTCCACAGCTTGCCTGCCTCAGCCTCCCAAGTGCTGGTTAAAGGTGTGAGCTTGGTACACATTTTATATTTCTATTTCAGAACTATGAGAGAACGCCTTTCTGTTTTTCAGCACTAAGTTTGTGGTAATTCATCCTACCAGTCCCAGGAGACTGGCAGTGACCCCCCCCCCCCAGGTAACATGTAAGGAACGTGTTTGATGGGTCAGTAGCTGGCAAACGGCACTGGTGGTGGGAGATGCTGATTTGGACATTGACTGTATCTTGAACATGAAGCCCTTTGTGAGCACAGTATGAGATGGAGTGGCTGTGTGAGAATCACTGCTTGTTAGCTGGCTAGACTGGCAGTTGACAGCCGAAGAGAGAGTGAGAACGCCTGTCGCCTCCTCATACTGCCTGCACTTAGCTGGAGACAGAAACATTAGACTCTCTCTAATACACTAAGTTCTTCTGGGGGCCTATCACAGTGGATCCATTGATCGGAATCTGCTTTTGTAGATTTCATTGAATTTGGACTGTTTTCTCAGGAATAGAATTAGTTTTCTAACTTTTTTGGCTTGTATTTTTGAGACAAGGTTTCTCTGTGTAACCCTGACTGTCCTGGAACTTCCTTTGTAGATCAGGCTGCCCTCAAACTTACAGAGCTTTGCTTGCTTCTGTCTCCCAAGTGTTGGGATTAAAGGCGTGTGCCACTACTTCCTGGCTCGTTTTCTAACTTTTACTGCGCACACTCGTAATGTAAAAGCCGGAGTGCACTGGCATTTTCCCCATCTCCCTGTGATAGGCGTAGGTCTGTTACCTTATTTTGTGAGTCTGAGGATTGTATTTCAGCGGCTCCTTTACCTTCGGAGCCTTCAGTTCATGACTCCATCTCCCAGCGTGGTACAAGGGTGTAGTTTCATATAGAGCATATAGAGCGGGCTTTGTTTCTTCTCGACTCACCAAGACCTTGTGCATGGCCCAGGTGCATTACTGTTTTGGTTCTTAAAATAAGCATTTTCTGGTTTAAGTTGCAGAACAGTTTATTTCAAATAAAATTTTGTCTTACTTAGAGGGTCTAGTGTGCAAGCTTGTGAGGGAATTGTCTTCTGCTGTCCTCCAGCCATCGTTTCTCTTCTCCTCTTTCTTTCTCATGGAGAGGTTTAAAAACATCCTGTGGCCTTTGGAGTGGTTCCTCCTGTAAAAGCCCTTGCCATGCAAGACTGACTCCTGAGCTGGGTCTCCGGATCCCACGATAGATCGAGAGAAGCAGCCCTGGGTGTGTGCGTTTCTAAAACTTCTGCTTCTAAATTGGCGAATTTTGCTACGTTTGAGAGGTTCTGAGATACCTGCTTTATGATCATTCTGTTAGCTGTTAAAACTATCTACATTTAATTTTTTCTTACTTCTTTGTGACTAAAAGGTTTCCCTGGCCTCCACAAACTGTATGCCCAGTGGGAGGGTCTCCCAGAGAGGCCTGGCGACAGTGTCTTTTCCAGGCAAGAGCTAAAAGAGACCGAAGGGACAGTCCATCAGTGTAAGTGGGAGTCTGGGGACATCACTGTGGGAAAAGTAAATGTCTCACTTTCCTTTTTAATGCTTTGGAGGAAGTGAGTGTCTTTGAGCAAAATATGTGAAGTGCATCTGGTCTGGAGAGTGCGTCTCGTAGGTGGGGGGACCCCCTCTTTGCAGTTCCTGCAGGCCCACAGCACTTGGAAGTTTGTCCAAGTGAAACTGCGCTTTCCATTTGGATTTTTGTATATTGGGTGGAGTCAGGAGAATTAGCTTCTGCTCTTGCTGCCATTTCTTCGCACTTGCCCTTCAGTGAACACTCATTCGCTTAGCACACATGGCTGATCACACTAGCATTTGGTTTTCTTTGAGGTTGAGCTTCAGCCTAAATAGCAGTATGATCATTTCTAACATTTTATAAATTAATAAGAGGTTCAACTATAAAGTGATTGTTTCTGAGAGACCACAATATTCCTAATGAACCACTCCTATCAAGTAATTTAGGTTAGAATTCTCAGGTGTAGTTTTTATTATGATTATTGTTTAAAGTTAAATTACTGCTAGAAGTATGTAGTCTATGGGAGGTGAAAAGAGACGCAGATGGATGCTAGAGTGAGTTGGGTCAGATGCAATCCACAGTAGAGCACACTGTCAGGCGCCCATGCTAGCCCTCCAGGAAGTTTGAAAGCTGGTGAGCTGCTCATCTCTGTCCCCTCTGACCATTCGACTCTCTCTTCCTCTGTCCAGCCTTTCAGAGAACATCTGGGAGTGTTGTCATGCTGTAGGCAAGCAGTGGTGGTCACCCATGCTGGCGCACTGTCACCTCCAGGGCTGTGGGTCTATTCTTGTGATGCCAGCTTCCTCACAAAAGCCCTTTCTCTGACCAGATAACAGAATTCTCCATTACATAGTTGCATAGACGGGATTAGCGGTCCTTTCCTGAGTGTCCTGGTGACCTTGGCCGTACCTGACAATGATCTTACAGGGTCTCTCAGTTCAGTTTGTGTGATGCTTACTCCTGAGTAAGTTGAGCTCTTTCAGCTTTGGTAAGAACAACTACACAGTGATGATGGGCTCTTCCTAAGGTGTCCAGGTGTCTGGTTATTGGCAGTGGTACTTTTTTTTGGTCATTTAGCATGGTCAATAAGATGTTTTCCTACTGTCTTAGTTAGGATTTCTATTGGAGTGATAAAGACTGTCCAAAAGCAGCTCAGGGAGGAAAGAGTTTAAGTCTGTCATAGAGAAATTAGGAACTGAAGCAGAAACCACAGAAGAACAATGCTTACTTACTGGCTTGCTCTGTGTGTTTTACTCCGCCTGCACCCAGGGCCACCTGTCCAAGGGCGACACCACTCAACATGGGCCAGGCCCTTCCACGTCAGTCATAAAACTCACCTTGGCTTGCTCCCAGGCCAGTGTGGTGGGAGTGTTTTCTCATCTGAGGTTCTCTTCCCAGATGACTCTAGCCTATCTTGTCGTTGTCTTTGTTGATTTTCCCGAAGACAGGCAGGTTTTCCCTGTGTCGCTGTGGATGTCCTAGAGTTTGTTCTGTCAGCTGGGCTAGCCTTGAACTCAGAGATCTCTGGCTGGCGGGATCAAAGGCTTGTCCACCACCACTCCATCTCCGTCTTAGGCTGATGTAAAACTCACCAGCCCTTTCTTTTGTGAGATTGTCACTTTACCTTAAAAACTGCACGTATTTATGGTCTATAATATGGGTGTTTTGATGCCTGCACACATGTTGTATGACTAAGAAAAGCTTGCAGCATTTACATCACCTTGCTGTCCTCTCTTTCCCCTTGTCCTCGTCCCATCTCTCTCCCCTCCCCCACACCCTCCCCCCCATGCCAACATTGAACTCTATCCCCCTGTCAATTTTTAAGGGTTTATGTGTTATTAATAGCGTTTATCTCCAGTGCCCACGGCAGGTTTCTAGTACCTTGCTGGTCCAGAACTTACTGTGTCGTTTGTACTGGCCTCAAACTCCTGATCTCCCCTCTTAGCCTCCCAGTGCTGGGGCTGAAGGGTGAGCTGACACAGCTGGCTCAGCTCACACGCTGGTTTCAGTTAGCCTTTCCACGTGCTTGGGTTTAGGTGGAAAAGCCTTGCTACAAGTCCTGAAAGGTGCTACCTTTGGAGAGCTTTGTCGCCTGGTTAAAGTATAGACTAACTGGGTGTTATTGGGCATTCTCTTAGCAAACTGATGGGGGTGAGGCTATACTGTAGTACTCAGATTCCATAGAGCCAGAAAAAGAGCCGCTCCCAGTTCTGTTCTTTCCGCTGTCCAGCATGATCGCTGGGGCCTCTGGGTAGCTGTGTACTTGGCACATTTTCCAGGAACTCTATGTTAAGGCGTGTCTATGAGGTAATGACTGACATTTAAATCCTGTGAGTGTGTTTTGTTGCTAACACAGTTCTGATTTTGGAAGCTCTGTTTATAAGCTTTGTTGAAATTCCCCTAGAATTTACATCAGAATCTGAGCTTATCTTAGAGTATCCTCAGCTGTGAGTCATCTTCATTCTGTGAGGCTGAGCTTGATTTTCATAAATAGCAAGAGGTCTGTCTGTGCCAAAGCCAATGGATAAGGTCATTCAGGAAGGAGAGCTGTGTAGCAGCAAAGACAGACCCGAGAGGCTGAGGAACAGCAGTGCTTTCCCGTGCTGAGAAGGGTGCGAGGCCTTGAGGGCCTCTCCTGTGTTACGAAGGGTGGGCAACCGTCTTAGTTAGGGTTTCTATTGCTATGAAGAGACACCATGACCACAACCACTCTTATGAGGAAAACATTAATGGAGGGACTTGCTTACAGTCTCAGGGGTTCAGTCCACTGTCATCCTGGTGGGCAGCATGGCGGCACCCAGGCAAATGTGCTTCGGAGGAATAGTTTAGAGTCCTACATTTTGCAGGCAGCAGGAAATTGACTGACTCACTTGGCGATAGATTGAGCATAGGAAACCTCAAAGCCCGCCCTCACAGTGATCCACTTCCTCCAACAAGGCCACACCCACTCCAACAAAGCCACATCTCCTAATAGTGCCACTTCCTATGAGATTATAGGGGCCACTTGCATTCAAATTACCACAGCCACCTTGCAGGCCTTTCCCATGTGGCGAAGGGTGGACAGTGTTGCAGACCTACTGCTAGTGTGCTGTGTGCTTGTGCCTTTCTGAAGACTCTAGTAGAGAGCTGTCTAAGTGCTTTCTGACACACCCTCGAGGGTCACTTCCTCAGTTCAGTCTCTACTGGGCCTGGGGGATGGAGGAGGGAAGAGGTGGGAAGGGGGCTGGTTCCTGACTTCCTGCTGTGTTCAGAGCTGCCTTGGAGGAAACACCTCTTCTATGGGACTCCTCTTGTTGCTTTGGCACGCCTGTCTGATACCAGGTAGGAGAGAGCACACATGTGCCCACATGTCTAACTGCCATATTGTGATAAAATTTGCCACCAAACAGAAAAGATGAAATTTAAAACCAGCAGTCCTGAGTTCAGTGAAAATAGTGTAGGTCCCTCCCATGGGGCTCCCTGAAGAGTCAGTTGGAGTTGACCAGACCAATATGGCTCCCTGGCCTCTTTACCTCATTTCACTCCTGCCCTGCTCCCCACATGCTAGGCATTTTTGTTCATTTCACTAACAGCTCTTGGGTCCTGCAGTCTTGGAGACAGTGGCTCTACTCTACCCATGAAGGAACAAGCTACAGAGTCACCATGTGAACCTTCCTTTCCAGCCCAGGAGCTGTTGGCATGGCACAGTGGGAGCCTGTCCCTGTAGAAAAAGCACTGAAGGGACAGGCTCTGGGGAAGGGTTGGAGCTTTGCAAAGAGGAGGCCAGCAGTGTCCTCAATGATAGGGTCCCACAGGAGTTAGGCTCAAAGCTTAAAAGATAGGAAGAAGAATGTTTTAGACAAAGACAGGTGCCCAGGAAGAAAGCTGAGGTGGAGAGTGCTTGCAGCCACAGCAGGAAGCACCACAGGGTGAGGTCACTGCAGGATTTGTCGAGGCATAAGGACTTCAGTTTCCAGCCCAATGAGAAGGGGCCACAGCAGGTGACTCAGCAGTTTAGAGACTTCTTGTCAGTGTGCTGAGAGTGGAGAACAGTGGCCAACGCTACAAGCAGCAATCCAGAGCCAGCTGTGGCATGGCCGTGGACTAGGGTGCTTTTGCTGAACTAGGACTGTGGTCAGATTCTGGGTGCATTTTAAAGACAAGTCTAGGAAAATGGCCTGGCAGGTTGCATGGGACTATAATCAAGAGAGGTGGGTTTCCAAGCCAGGGGGTTTGGAAAAAGAAATCGCCTTTTCCTGAGATATGGAATGCTAGCAAAAAATACTGTTCTGGATATTATTGTCTGGTTAAAATGGTTATTAAATATATAAATGCTGTCTTAATCAAATGTCTGGTTGGTTGCACAAATGCCAAGAATAGGGGCACAGTCTGGGCTGGAAATAAAAATAAGGGATTCATTGGTTTCTAGACCATCTACTAAAGGATCCTGAGCCCAGAAATGAATGTCCTCCTCCCCCAGGATGGAGAACTTGGTTACAGCTTGTCACAGAGCCACACACTATATGGCGGCACCAAGGACATGCAGGCTGTGGTAAGAAGCTGTCGAGGTTCTCCCAGAGCACATGCCTGGATTGTTGGAGTCACTCATGGGTTTCTTCCCAGTGGCTAAGTGAGGAAGAACTACCCCGGCCTCCTAAAGGAAGGGAGCGTGTTTGTCTCAGGCCTTGTTGTAGGAGAGAGTAGGCAGGACTTAGGGTTGGCCATGGGGCCCTTTGAGCGTCTTCAGCTCTGAGCTAGCCATCACACGAGACCTCAAGTTTGGGTCTTGTCCTGAATTTTGAACACAATGAAAATTCCCTGAGATGTAAAAAATCTTCAGAAAATAATGAAAGATGCAAAGTATCTGTTGAGTATCTCTTACCCAAAGTGGTGGGGTTGGGGTTGTTTGAGAGCCTGCTTTTCTGATTGTGGACTGTTAAATCAGACTCATCTGAAAATCTGAAATCCAAGATGCTCCCAAATCTCAAAGTCTGATGTTTGTTCACCAACGGGTAGGGTTTAGCATTGCTGTCAGCTTGTGCCAGCAAACAGAAATGTTAGGACTGAGAAAACTACAGCAAGCCTGTGGTATAGACTGAGGTGCAGGATGAGGCTAAAGGAGAGTCTGAGGTATAAATAGGTAGACAAGTCTGCAGATATTCACTCATTCTGAACAGCACAGGAAAAATACACAAGATAGAATTAAGAAAGTGAGTCACAGTGATACTGACAGTGTTAAAGTTTGTTTCCAAAAGTTCTGGAAGGAGAAAGAAAAAACAAGACATCATAACTGAAAACAGAAATTGAGCAAGAGCAGACAAAGCTAAGAGATTCGATAGAGCAGGTGTACATTTAAAGAGCCCCAGGGGATGCATCCATCCAGGTACATGCTTATAAGGAAGCGGTGATTAGAGTGGCTGGGCTGGCTCTTCATCAGAAACTAGTCCAGGCACCAATAGAGGCACTGTGAACTGCAAAAGAGGAGCCCTCATCCAGGGGTACACACCCAGAGAGGATGGCTGGGCCAGACCCAGTAGTCAAACCTGTTATCTCAGCACTCAGGATTCTGAGGCAGGAGAATTGGTATAAATTCCAGGCTGTTTCTCAACACCCCTTTTATTCCCCCCAGACGAATGAAGGTGAAATGAGGTAATTATCAGAACAGGAAAAATGAACAGAATGTGTATCTCAGACTCAGGGCTGTTACTAAGGATCTGTGATGGCTGACAAAGCTGTGGGAGAGCCTTCATGGGCATAGTTTAATTTTGGTAAAATTGGCAGCTATGTGCAAAAAAAAACCAATAATGAACTTTGATTTAATCTTGAAAACCTATGCAGTGAGCTCAAAATAGAACACAGCTGTAGAACTACATGGAGTTTTTAAATCCCCAGAAGTCACACACTTGTTTCCCAGTGTTGGAGACCAAGGGGCTTGGCCCCAAGAGCTCATGGGAAATCTTGAGTGTGTGGACTGCACTCCTGGAAGGCGGAGTGCCATTTGTTAGTGTCTACTGTCTTTGGTATTCTTTTCTTCTTGTTTTCAAGATCTAGTAACTTGCTGTTTTAAAAGCTGGTTATTTGGGCCAGCAAGATGGCTCAGAGGGTAAAAGTACTTGCTGCAAAACCCTGACTACCTGAGTTCAATCCCAGAAACCCATAAAAAGGTGGACAAAGAGAACCAACCCCACCAGGTTACTCACTGTGGTGCACAGGTATGTCTGCCTCTATGTACCACACACCTGAGAATAAGAAACATTGTGTGAGCAGCCTGTACCAGTCCTCTTGTCCAGCTGTGATCAGCAGCCTTATTTGCATATCCACACAGCCCAGTGTCTATGTATCAGGTTAATAAATGGACTTGAGTATTGTGAAGTACAGTAGAAAGCAGATGTGTGAAAACAAGCTTATTACAGTAGTCAGGTAAAATACTTTTATTAGAGACTGTTAGTAAAATACGGTTACATTAGTTCTGCCTGCAGCTGCCCCAACTCAGTGCCTCCTGTGTTAGGCAGGTGTTCTGTCAGGGAGCTAATCTCCCTACCTTTGGTAATGGGTCTTCTGATTCTCTGGTGCCTCTAATGTTGAAAACGGTGTGAGCCGGGCAAACTCAGCTCAGCCTTTTGTTGTGCCATGAGAATTGATGGTGAGAGCTCTGACTTGGATTGGGGGATGGGAATACATTGCTTTCATTCATAAAATCAGCTGTCACGTGCTTTACTGTCTGATGACTAGCCTGTAGCACAGGCTAGTGGTGACAAGAAGTAAGGTCCTGGCTGCCTGGTGTGCTGTTGCTGGTTTCCTGTGTTGTTTAGGGTGTTGACTAATCTGGCTTACATTTAGTCATCAGTCAATTTCTATACAAGGTATAAGGTGCATATACGCATGTGCATCACACATTGAAGACTCTCTCTTCTCTGTTTCTGCATCTCTAAGGTATCCATGTCTCCATGAATTAGGTCAGACTGGCATTCTGTCTTATGAATGTTTTTGTGTAGCTTGGTGCCAGTGCCATGTGGCGACTCTTGAAATCACCAAAACTGGTTTTTCAACTTTTTTTTTTTTCTTCTGCTAGTTGTTTTGTTGAATCTTGGTTTCCACATAAATTTTAGAATCAGTGTCAGTTTCTACAAGTTCCTCTAGCTGTGGTTTTTTTTTTTTTTTTTCTTTTTGAAAGGTGGAGCTCATTCTTTGGAGGTAACTAGGCAGTGCTAGGGATTAAACTGATTGCTTGTTACATGCCAGAGTCACCGGGCTACATTCTCCTGTCAAAGGACAGAGCAGACCTGCTGTTTCATGTGTGTTCAGTCTTGCCAAAGTACTCTCAGGGTTTACTGCCCTCCAAGGTTAAGTTAAGCTGTGGTGGTGACCTCTGGGAGTGCCCAACTGTGGTCAGGGACTGGCTTTCCTTTGAAGTGGACTTGCTGGCATCTGCAGTTGTCACTCAGAAGTGAGCACTGTCTGTCCGAATCGTGGGAGAAATGAACAGGAACCCTCAGTGCTTTGCACTGTGTATAAACGGTGTTCGTAAAGGAAACTTGACCGTTGCTGCTCGTAAGATCCATCTGGGGAGCTAGAACAGCCTCTCATATTCATATGCCTCATTTTCCCTTTTGTTCATTTTTTTCTTTTCACAAGAAAGTGACCTTGAATGTATTTTTGGGCCCTGTGGGTCACTAGACATGTCAGCCTATGGCAGCACAGCTGTGCGCAGCCTGCATAGGTCCTGTGTCTGTCTGTGTCGTCCTCTGTCCTCACCCACTTCTGTCTGCACTGCCGCTCCCCCAGCTGGGAGACCTTGAGTCAGGACCATAACCTTAGCTGAAAAGGACATGGTTATGATAAACTCGTTTGAGGTGCATTTATGAAGGAAAATATGAACCAACGCATGATAAGAAAAATAAAACAGCAGAGGGAGGTCATTATGGGAATTTCAAATTCTCATTTATATTTCAGTAAGTAAAGATTTTTTATTATCATTTTTTTTTGTTGTTGTTAAAGATATATTGTTTCTCTTCATTCCCTTTCCCAGTAAAGGATTTCCTAAAAGGATTTGCCTGTATTGGTTGATGCCATTTGATTTTGGTTCAGAGAATAGAGAAATGTTAGTTGCAATGAGTAAAGATTGTTAATAGTTTGATACTTAGATTTCATAGTTCTGAGCCGCAGCCCCGCTCTGTTAACACACAAGCATGTCTCTTATGTGTAACTCAAATACCGAGATGTATTTTACCATCAAAACCTTCCTGAGGTTTTCAGCCTCAGACACTCCTCTTCACTACGATAAGGAAGTGACATGACATTAACATTAAGAAATTTGATACTTGGGTTGCGTAGATAGGTTTTCTGAGACTGACAGCTCTGCTTTCCTGGGTGAACCCTACTTGATGACCCTGTGATTCTCTCTAGAGCTAAACTGGAACTCTGGATGTTCTGTGCTTATAGTTGAATCCATTTTTACAGATGAAACGAGCATTCTGGTTTTCATTTTATCTTGATGCCATCTTAAAAAGTATTTGGAAGAATTACTGCCTGGTCTCTAGAGTACTGAAATAACACTGGAATCACTAGTTTCTTGCAGTTTTCTATTAGGTTTTACTTGTGTCTTGCACTTTGACACTTTGGTGCCTCTTGGGAAGCAGTTTGTCCAGATTTTCAGATGTGTTAGCGTTGATGTATGGAGCACTTCCTGATATTCTTAGGCTCCTTCTGCTGTCCCTTCATAATTCTGTTTCACTTAGGCTTTTACCTCTTCATCAGTTACATTTTTATGCATAACCTCCTCCCCCCCAACAAAAACAAAGAGCTGTGACAGAGCTGAAACCACTAGTAGGTGGACTTTTCTATCCCAACAGCCAGCCCCAAATAACCACAGACAGACTAATTATAAATGCTCGGTCAATAGCTTAGGCTTGTTACTAACTAGCGGCTACAACTTAAATTAACCTGTATTTATTAATTTACGTGCTGCCATGTGGCTCATGGCTTGTTCCATCGTCTCCTACATGTCCCCTTTCCTCTGTGTCTGACCGGGCAACCCCGCCCTTCTTCTTACCAATGTTCTCTCAGTCTGCTTCTCCTGCTTAACCTCTTCCTGCCTAGGAATTAGGCAGTTATCTCTTTATTAAACCAATTCGAGCAACACATCTTCACAGTGCACAAAAGGATTATTCCACAGCAGTATCTTCTTTCAGAACTCATGTGCTCCTTTGCCTGAATAGTCATTTTCAGTGATAAAAAGTTTGCATTTTAAGCTGATTACTTGTCACTCATTTTAATATAACATTATTATTTTCAAATTATGTTTTAAAAATTCAATTTGTAGTCCCTTGTTTAACATAGTTTATTTATTTAAATGTTCAAGTTACCTTAGGTGGTTTTTAGTCACCATCTCCTGCAGCGTTATATATAAGCTGTTCAGGCAGAGCTGTTCCAGGCGCTGCCCTTAGCTCCCGGCCGTGGCTTCAGCTTTGGTGGTCAATGCTTTAATGCTTTGGCTCTTCATTGTAACTGTATTTCTGGGGCCTTGAAAAGAAGCTAGATATTATTAGTTATCCTTAGGTTCAGTTCATTGTAGGTAGAGTCTTTTCTCGGGACCTCTGGCTCCCCAAATAAACAATCAGAGACTTATTATTAATTATAAATGCTCAGCCAATAGCTTAGCCTTGTTACTAACTAGCTCTTACAACTTAACCCATTTCTTATTGATTTTCTGCTGCTATGAGGGTCGTGGCTTGTTACTTCATTTTGTACATGTACATGCTTCCTCTGCATCTGGTGGTGACTCTGCCCTCCTTCCAGTGTTCTCTCTGTGTGGCACTCCTGTGTAACCTCTTCTGCCTAGATAGTCCTGCCTGGCCAGTCGGCTCTTTATTAACAACAAGAGCAACACATCTTCACAGTGTGCAAAAGGATTATCCCATAGCAGTTCATCTCATTTATTTATTTATTTATTTACTTACTTACTTACTTACTTATTGTTAGGACAGGGTTTTTGTTTGTAGACCTGACTGTACTGGAGCTCACTCTGTATATCAGACTGGCCTCGAACTCAGAGATCAACCTGCTTCTGCCTCCTGAGTACTGGGATTAAAGGTGTGCACCACCACCTGGCTCACATCTCCTATATTTAGTTTGTGTCTTTGTGGTCTGTCCAGTTAAGAGAGGTGTGCTGAGGTGCTCATTATACCAACCCCTTGTTTCTTGTGAAGGTCTTATGCTATCTCACTGTGTTGAGGTGCTCATTATATCAGCCCCTTATTTCTTGTGAAGATCTTATGCCGTCTCACTGAAGTGCTTTTGTGTCTGCTGTGGTCCAGTCTTCTGCCATCACTGTTCAGCATTGATGAACCCTTGGTTCCCATGAAATGTTTTGACCTGTGTTCTCCCTACTGACCAACACTGTGACCTCTAACTCAAGTGACCATCTAATTATGATGCATCTTTACCTAGCCTTTTCTTTATTTTGTGGGTCTCTTTGAGACAGTCTTAACTTGTAGCCCAGGATGGCTTCCAATGCTGCCTTCCTGCCTCAGCCTCTTGAGTGAGGGTCATCATGTACAGCTGCCTAGCTATTATTTCCCACCTCTGAGCTGCAGAGGTGTGTGTCCTATGATGTGTTCAGAGCTTGCCTCTTTGTCTTGCTTGTTTGTCTTGTTTGTCTTGTCTTCTGACACTATTGGGTAGAGGCTTTTACAGATACTTTTATTTCTTATTTTGTGTGTGTGGTGGTGGGTGCGTGGCATGCCTGTGGAGGTCAGAAGACACCTTTGTGAAGTTGGTTCTTTCTTCTTGCTGGGGGTCCTGGGGATTGAACTCTTGTCAGGCCTGCATGGCAAGCACTTTGACCTTCTGAGCCATCCCTGCCCTGCCTTGGAGTCTTCAGTATGCACCTTGTTTGGATATATTGTTACTGTGAATGAGTTCTGTAGTCTTTCTTCATCCTTTTTCGTTGCAGTTGTGTTTCATTGTGGCATTTCTCTTTAGATGTGGCACTGGTAAAGATAGTCCACCCTTGATCTTGCTTGGGTTTGTCTTCCTCAATGGCTCTCCACCTTGTTTTTGTGACAGTGTCTCACTGAACCTTGAGCTCACTGATTGGTCAGGCTTAGCTGGTGAGTCAGCTCCAGGGATCTGCCTTGTCTCAGCATCCCCTAGTGTTGGTGACAGATGTCCCTCACCATGGCTAGCTTAAGTGGGTCTGGGGATTGGAACTCAGGCCCTTATGCTTATATGGCAGACACTTTACCCATTGAGCTGTCTGTCTTCCCAGCCCTTCTCTTGAGTTTTCTGAACACTTTTTTCAATCTTACCACCATTTTAAGGCTACACTGAGATTTATTTAGTGCAAGTTTATTCTAGGATTGTTCAGGGTAAGTTGAATGCTAGGTTTTACTTCATTGTCAATTTTCATAACCTCCGTGATAAAAGTTTTACTAATTCTTTCTTCTTCATGGCTTCCCTGCAGCTGTGAGGAATCCAGGGGAAAGAAAGCATCACATGATTGAGAAGGGCTCGGGTTCTTTCCGTTCACATGTGCCTGGAGCATGTCCTTTGACACTGAAGACAGAGCTCAGACATCCTGCTCCCCTAGAGAAGGCGTCACCTCTCTGCTTCTCTGAGGGGTCTGAGGAGTGTTCTAAGGCACTCACATAGAAACCAGGAGGGGTGGAGTGGTCAGCTTCTATGTCAGCAGTGCTTTAGTGCTCTTAAGTGTGAGCGCTTAGCACTGCTTGAAAAGAATCAAATGATTTCTCTGAATTTTGTATTTTCTAGGACCTTTAAGAGGCATTCCTAGGTATTCCCTCCATGTTGTTGGGATTTGTGTTGGAGATGTGTGTCCTGTGCATTGATGGAGATGTATGTCCCTTGCATTTATGCTCTCTGTCCACTGTTTTCCTCGTAGCTTGCTGCCCTACAGGACCCTGTGATTCGGATTCTGGGAACCTGAAGCACCTTTTCCCCTGCTGTGAGAAACATAGAAACAGAAGGCTGTTTCCTTCCTGCCTCAGTTGGTCCCTGCTTGCCAAGGGGAAAACGAACAGATTACGAGTGTCAAGCTCACCTGTACCTTTAGCACCTCTGAGGTGGGAGCAAAGAAAACATGAGTATTTGGGCTGAAGAGATGGCTAAGCACTGAAGAACACTTGCTGCTCTTCCAAGAGGATCCAGTTTGGTTTCCAGCAGCCAACACAAGGCAGCTAACAACCATCTGTAACTCCAGTAGGGGATCCTGGTCCATCTTTCAGTTTTTGAGGGCACCTGCACATATGTGGTGTGCGTGCACGAACACACACACACACACACACACACACACACACACACACACACACACACACTCAGAGAGAGAGAGAGAGAGACAGACAGACAGACAGACAGACAGACAGACAGACATTGACACATACAACTTCCTTTTTTAAAGATGAATATTCAGGATCTGTTTTAGTATTTGTGCCTGCCTAAATTTCAGGGTGGGGCTAAGAAGCATTAGTCAAAGGTGGCAAAGACTGTTTTAAAAAGCTGGCCGATGAATTTTTATAAGTCAGTGATTGCTCTGAATAAGTCGCCCCCCCCCATTCCCCCCAGTGCTTGTTATTTGGAGTGCTAATTACTTTTTTTTTTTTTGCTGATTTGCCTCATGAATGTGCACATATGTGCATTAATTTTGGTTCCATAAAACACATTTCAGTTACAGCCCTTTTTGTGTGTGACTTTAAGGTATCATTTCTATCTCCAGTTAAAACTGCAGAAAACTAACTTGCTGTTCACTTATGAGTTGTAGCTTTTCCAGACTGTTTTCAGCGGTTGTCACTTACTGTTCTAATTAACAGCCCACATCCAACACCTTGGTAAGAGCTAGTGGACAGTGTCCTTTTGTCCTGAAGCCCCAGGAGAGCCCTGTGTTATAGGAATGCAGGGCAGGGTCTTGCTGACACCCCGCTTCCTCTTTGAGTCTCTGGGCCTGCTGTGTAAGTTTGAGTAGCTGCCCACAGAGTTTTGTGACTTTGTCCCTATCTGGAACAGTGTCTGTGGCAAGGCTCTTCCTGCAGGAATGAGACACATTAGGGTACAGTCCTTCTCATGGAGTTTTGTGGCCTGTGACAAGATTCTTCAGCATTCTTTCTGGTGTTTGTGGAGGGTGCACAAAATCTTTTAAGTAAAATTTTTATGTCAATCATCCAGAATTGTTTTCCTTAGTGGCAGAGTAGCAGGGTAACTGACAGATGGCTGTGTGCCCTGTGTTCTGCCCTGGGTGATAAATTAGTGCATGGACAGTAATGTGTGCCCCCTTGTAGGAGTGTTCCCCAGGACAGCTGTGGCTGCAGCCCAACAGGAAATTGTAAATTTACTTAAGTCACTGTGGGGGTTTTGTGTGATTATTTTCCCCCTTGTAATTGAACAGTTCTGGAGCATGAACTTTGTAGACTTTGTGGATGTCAAAAGGTTGGTCACACCTGCTACAATGTTCTGTGCTGACTAACTCTTAGATTTCCCCTTGGTCCTTTGGCTGGTATGTCTGGGAGACAGGTGTATGTCTACTGAGTATTTTATTGAGTGCCACATGTATAACAACCTTTCCTACGTGGAAGGGCTAGAGACACAGACCTCAACAAGGAGGACGGAACTGCTTTGGTTGAGCCTGTACTCTAGGAGGCAGACACATACACAGAAGTGATTGGGGTGATTGGAAACGAGACTGGAGCACAGGAGCGTGAATGACGTACGCACTGTTGTGGTGTGTGTGCTGGAAGGAGCCAGAGGCGGTACAGAGTGCTGGGTTCTCTTCCCATCTCTGTTCCCATCAGGAGGCCCAGAGCCCTCCCGGCTTTGAGATACCCTTCCCCATGGCCTCCTGGGGGGTTGCTAGCAGAGTGTGGGAGCTGCGCAGCTTCACTTGAGCAGGTGCAGGTGGAATGGGGTTAAACTTGCAGCTGCTATAGAATAGAGGTGGGGTTTTTTGTTATTGTTTGTTTGTTTTGTTTTTTTGAGACAGGGTTTCTCTTTGTAACAGCATTGGCTGTCCTGGAACTTGCTCTATAGACCAGAGACCCTCAAACTCACAGAGATCTGCCTGTTACGGCCTCCCGAGTGCTGGGATTAAAGGCGTGCGCCACCACCACCTGTAGAATGGAGTTAAAGTAGCATGAATGAAGGATATATATATATATATGTATGTATATATATATGTATATTATATTTTACTATACAAGTTTAAGCACATGTACCATGAACTTTGCTAAATCCAGGCTGTATGCTATTTATTCTGATGTCTGCTTTAGCTAGTGCCCTATATACAAGTGTGTGTGGCAGCAGCAGGCTTTATTACAGTTGCCTCAGCAGCTGCTTCTGTGTTTCTTTATTTAGCACACAAAAGTATTTGACACCTGATACATACAAATGCTGATATAATATATGTAAGAAAGTCTAGGAATTGTAGAAAATTAACTGCATATTGGGGAGTGTGCATTTCTTTATGGAAGGGCTAATAGAATGCTATTATTCAGTAAACATATATGTTTACTAAAATCATTATCATGGGAAAAGTCCCATTAAATGCTTTCCTATGCTTTTGACTAAATGTCTGATGACTGTTTATTTTTGTCAGCGTGAATATTAAAGAAAAGCTATGCAGAAGCAATCTTAATATCTTGTTGATTACATTCCAGGAAAAAAAAAAAAAAAGACAGAACATTAAGCCTGAACACCATTTGCTGTAATTACTCTGAGTGAGATGTTACTGAAGCTGTCAGGCGGTGATTGAGACTTACTGATGGTTGACACCAGCTGCATGCATTAACTGTCTCTGCAGCAGGCACACGCCCCACAGTCACCATTTTCAGGCACACACTTTCCTGCTGCACCCAGATTTGCTTTCCCTTCCCTTCCAGCACACTGTCCTTGCAGCCCTGTAGATGTGGGCTCCAGGCTCTGTGCTGCTGGGCATCTGGGGCGGGGATTTGTGCTTATTTTAGAGAAACATTAGGCTCTCTCTCTCTCTCTCTCTCTCTCTCTCTCTCTCTCTCTCTAACTAGCTCTGACTGTCCTGGAACTCACTTTATAGATCAGACTGGCCTTGAACTCACAGAGATCTGCCTGCGTCTGCTTCTTGAGTGCTGGGATTAAAGTCATGTGCCACCACTGGCCATTGGAAGTCTGATTTTTACAAGGTTTCTCTAAGGGACTATGAGCATTTAACTCTTCCCATGTACATGAATTCTAATATATACATTAGTATTTTTAATGGGGCATCTATTTTCTTTTTCATCCAACTTCCAACTGGACTTTTCTGTAAATATTTAATTTTTGCAATTTGTAGGTAGACATTTTCAGAAGCATCGAGACACATCTTGTTTTGTCTGTGTCAAGTGACAAATCCCAGTTTGCAGGTTCATTTGGACACAGGTGTGTTTGTATTGGTGTGTCATTATGGTGTTTGATCAGTAGGTACCTCATATAGCAGTGGGCAGGTTGTGCCTACTGTCCAGTAAAACCCTTACTTAGACTTACCACAGTCTTACTTGAGCAAAGATTCTATGTATGTATGTATTTTGCCTAACATTGAATGTCTGTTTTTAAATCTTGTGAATGTGGTATTTATGTACCTGTGCTGGGTAGCATTTTTCAGTGCTGCTGGCTGCTGGCTGCTGGCTGCAAGGTTCTCTAGCTGTCTTTTGGCGTTCCACATCTGTTATTTCCTGAAAATGCAATTTTCCTGTAGCATAGGCCTGCTTTTATAGGGATGGAACCAGAGCCCATCTGAGTCTTCGCATGGCCAGGCAGCCTTACACTCCTCCATCCTGGCCCTTGGACCTTCCAGTGGGATGTGCTGTGGTGGCAGAGGTCTTGTGGGATGCTCTGGAGCTCCCCCAAGCTCTGACACTTCAGAAGCCCCCTCTTTGATTCTGTGGACCTTCCATAAATCCTCTTGTCCTTACACCTTTGCTCATACACCTTCCCAAGAATGTAATTGGTTTAAGAAATGTGTGCTTCCAAAGTCGGGGTGTGATGTGCATACCTACACTCCTGGTGCTTAGCCTGTACTACATAGTGAGTTCCAGGCTGACCTGAGCTACATAGTCAGACTTTTTTTTTTTTTACTTATTTCATTTTTGTTTGACATTTTTCAGGCTTGCATACATACAAACTGATAAAAATCTATCCCCATCCCCTCCTGTCTGATTTCTGCCCTGTCCCCCACCATTTCTTTTCCTCCCAACATCATGTAATTTTTTTAGAATAAAAATCCTATGGTGAGCGCTCCATGGTGTTGGTGTGTGCATGGGCATGGGAGCGTAATCCTCTGGAGTGTGGGCAGCTTTTCAAGGCACATGTCCCTGAAGAAAATGGCCTCTCCTCCCAGCAGCCATCAATTGCCAAATACTCCTCAGCTAGGGTGGGACATTCCGCTTCCATATTGGGAGCTGGCTTGGTCTTAAACACAAGAAGCCAACAAACATAGCCTTTCAGAGTCTAGTGCACAGTTTTAGTTTTATTACCCATGTCCTACTGCCAGACACAATGGTGCTGCCACAGTGATAAGTCTTCCACAGGCAGGTGTCTCCAGCCAGGCACTCCCCACTACTCCCTATAGCTTGGTGTTGGAGGTGTGGTTTGTGGGGTCTGGCTAGTGTTGCTTTCCGCTAGCCTGGCATGGGAAGCTGCAGCTGCTCACTGGATGCTGCCTGTGTTTTATAAACAGGTAGTCAAACTTGTCAAGCATGTCCAACACTGAATTTTTGTGTAGTGAAATTTTATTAAAAACAAACCCAGTTTCCTTTTCCCTCTTGCTGTTTTATTTAAGGTGACCCTGTCCAGGTGAGGAGAGTAGGACTATACTCAAAACATTACATTCTGAAATTCATTCAGAATAAAATACACAGTAACCTCTGAAGGCACGGGTTTTCTACTGAAAAGAACTGGAGCATGCTTGTTGGAGTATGAGTGTGAGCTAAAGTGGGAAGTGTTGGTTTACACGGAGGTCTCACTGTGTGGTGTTTGTTTTGAGTTACTGCCTGTCTTTGTCAGGTCTTCCTGCCGTGTATGAATTGTGTCAGCATCGAGCATATCTCTGAATTCATCCATCTTTTGTGAGGGAGTTCACTAGAAGACGTCTTCTCAGATGTGTAGCATCTAAATCATAGTGCCTCACGAGGCTGCATCCTAGTGTGTAGTTTTTTAGATCTGTCCTTACATGGTGCGTGAGGCATCGTGTCTTTGGATACATTTAAGAATGCCACAATAAAACATGCATGGCTTTCTTTAAAGCAGAGGCGTTGAAATAGCTGCAGTTAGCATACTGCCATTAAAACTGGGAGCCTTTAGGGATCTTTACACCATCTTGTCTCTCCCAGTGCGTGTCATATTTGCATATTCTCAGTGTTTACCAATGAATTGGGTTTTGTACCCTCCTGTAAGGATTGAGTTGTTTGTCCTTTTTAAAAGTGTCACACAGGAAGGGACACCCGTGGGGCAGTGCTTTGGCTAATGTAGCTCAGTGTTTCCGCAGTGAGCTTTCTGCTTCACATGTAAAGAGCTTGCAGAGGTAAACAGGACCCTGAATGTGAAGAGTGTAGTCCCTGCTGGCCCTTGTGAGAGGTGGCACCATCGTGGACATTGAGTCTTCCTCCCCCAGGCAGCCTCCTGGTCACTCAGAACTAACATCTGAAGCCTGGTGCAGCCCTGTAGTGAAGGCAGAAGTTAGTGAGTCAGAGGTGTGAGTATCAGGGTGGTCCTGGGCAGAATAGAGGGGTGGGAAGCCACAGGGCCACACTGCTATCTTTTTGACAAGAACTTGTAGTAGCTTTTGAGGGCAAAGGAAACCTCTCTGTGCTGCCTGCTGGGGACACTCAGAACAGCAGATCCCTGATCTTGGCTCCTGAAGCCATCAAGGAGCATTGTAGTGGGATGCTCTGACCTCCTCCATTGAGTTACCACTTCCACATGTCTTCTTGGGGGTGGCAGTAGATAGGACCTAAAGGAATCAAAATGCAGAGAACTAAAACACGAATCAGCAAATTTCAAATAAATCTACTTGGCTGGCTGTTAATGTAGGGGAAGGCACCAAGGTAAAGGGAGCGTGATAGCAAAGGGAAAGTGGCACTTGCTCTAGTTAGTGAAGGGTTAGAATTGCAGGCACTAGGTTAACACCATTGATTGATTGCGTGGCATGTTGTACTATGGCGATTATTTAGTTCTCTGAAAAGGAAGCCAGGTCTCACCATATACTGAGTCCTTTAAGTTTGAATGCATTTTCCCAACAGCTCCTGGTTCTGACAGCACCTTGGTTGCATGTGTTCTTTGCATATGTGCTAGGTATGCTCAGTGTGTAGCAGGCACCGCCCTAGGCTCCAGGCTGCTGTTGGTGTTGATGCTGCATTGTGGTACTGTGTGGACCTAAAGTCAGGAGATAGGGGCTCTCTTGTTGCTGCTCAGACATTGGCCTGACATTGGCCTGGAGCATACATGGTAAAGTGGGACAGACATGCACGGAGGATACAGGGTACTCAGTTTCTCTGTCACACAGCTGGGAGCAGCTCTCCTCTCAGATGAAGGTGTGCCCCATGATAGCACAGGTACCAGAAAGATTGACGGGGACCTTTTTAAACAGTAGAGACAGAAACAAACGATTATACCACAAGAAATACTTGCTAGTGCTTCCTTTAATTAAAAATAAGTAGGAATACTGGAAACCCTTTAAATGAAGTGCAAAGACTGTGTGTGTGTAAATGCATGGATGCAGATGTCTTAGAATTCAAATACAGGGTTCTGTGTTTGACTTAAAAGTTGGTGATAAGGAAAGAGAGGGAAGAAAATAGCATGATAGTGAGACAGTGTACTTCCCGGAGATGGCAATGACACCTTTTTAGTTATCGAAGAACCCAAGACTGATGCAGTCAATAGGAAGGAGAAGCCACTGAGAGAAGAAAAAGCAGGTTTCCCGTGTTCAAACCACCAAACTAGTACCATTGATGTCATCTGCAACACTGGGTCAGTGACCTAACTGGGAATGGTGTGGGTATTTGAAGCCTCTAAGTCCACCCCCAGTGACACACTTCCTCCAACAAAGCTGTACCTCTTAATTCTTCCTAAACAGTTGCACCAACTGTGGGGACCAAGCATTTAATATATGAGCCTACGGGGACATTCTCATTCGGAGCACAATAGCCATTTATGTTGAGCCAGGAGTACCAAAGACTCCTCAGGCCAGACTGGGCTGAGCTTGGGTTCCCAGGAAGAGGAGTTAGAGATCCCAGGCAACCTCCTCTTATGAGGAAGGGCTGTACTTTCAAGCAGTATGCAAGAAAAGTGTCTGTAAGCTAGAACCATTTTAACTTCCTAGAGAGGCCAGGAGATCCTGATGTTAGGTTTGTAACCCCCCATCCCCACCCCTGCTGGACCTTATGTAGTACTCGGATAGCTTAGTGGAGAGGCTAGTTGTTACACTGGCCTGCAATGTGGTTGTGGCTGCTGTTTCCTTCCAGTCATGCAGAGCAGGGTCTAGATGCTGTGCTAGCCCAGGCTCACTGTCAGCGGGGTCACCTTGGCCGACCTGAGAACTGAATTGTTTTCTATTTATTTGCAGTCACAGCTATTAAAATGCTTAAGATTGGGAGTGGTAGTGGTAGATTAGTTGTGAGAAATTAAAAATTGAGGAATAAATGGACATGTAAATGTAGTAAACCCAGAAGCCTCCATATGAGTGTTCTGTTTAGTGGCAGAAATAGTAATAAGTACCAGAACAGTGAACAGTGAGAATATCAGAAACGTGGTGGGAAGGAATTGTGGAAACAAAGAACTTCTAGTGCACATGTTACATTTAGCCCACATCATGTCTTTACACAGCAACACTTTTTATTTTATTTCCATTTGGAATGCTCGGGGTTCCATGTCTACCAGTGAACCCTAATCCTAGTTGAAAACATTTCTTTTCTAGTCCAGACTTGTAAGAAGTTTTAGTTAAGAGATATATCCTGATTGGTTTTTTTCAACCTGACTCAAGCTAGAATGATCGGGGAAGAGGCTCAGTTGAGAAAATGACTCCATCAGATTACCTAGAGGTGGGTCTGTAGGACATTTTCTTGATTGACAACTGATGGGAGGGCTCAGCTTACTGGTGAGCTGGATTCTATAAGAATGTAGACTGAACAGGCCATGAGGAGCAAGCCAGTAAGCAGCACTCTTTCCTGGCCTCTGCTTTAGTTCCTGCCTCCAGGTTCCTGCCCTGAGTTTTTACTCTGGGCAGGGTCAACGATCTAACTAGGAATGTGGGGACAGATGTGAACCAGAGTAAACCCTTTTGTCCTCAAGTTGCTTTTTCCTGGTATTTTACCAAAGCAGTAGAACACAAACTAAGAGAAGACCTAGCTGGAGTACTTGTCTCTTTGAATACATTCACGGTACCTTAGGAAATATAGTAAGATGGGACCTCCTCCTCCAGTCATGGTTCTTAATCTGAGCAATAACAAAAAGTCAAACAGTTATTTGTTGCATTGTTGAACCTAACACTCTGTATCTGGAAATAGTTGTGCTCTGCACTGGGATCTGGTCAGTCTGGTGTAGGCTTGAGCCAGGATTCGTCAACACTGTATTCCATGTAAGTGCTCTGAGGGCAAAGGCTTCCCCAGTGGAGGTGTTAGCTCTGAGCAGGAATGTTTCCCCAGTGCAAGTGTTACAGCTCTGAAGGGAAGGCTTGCCCAGTGGAGATGTTAGCTCTGAGCAGCAATGTTTCCCCAGTCCAAGTATTACAGCTCTGAAGAGAAGGGTGTCCTGGCATTCAGAAGCCAAGGAACACCACAGAGTCATACTACACAATAAACCTCATGGAAGAGATTTATTGGGAAAGACACAAGGGTGGTGGCCTCTGCTGGAGCAGAAACAGCAGGGCAAGCAGGAGGCAGGCTTATATAGGGTTTCTGGTGAGGATTGGTATAATTTCAAACCAAGCCCAGACATTGGTGGAATTTCAAGCTCAGGGATTGGTGCGTTTTAGGCTCAGGGGTTGGTGGGAAGTAGGCTCAGACCTTATACTCTACATTCCAAGCATGAGATAAACCTTATTGGTTACTTGGAGTTGACTCAGGAGCAATTGTCTTCCTACCCTGAGGCTGAGTTGGTAGAGGCCACAGCTAAGAACAGCACAAAGGACCCTGAGTCAGAAGCGCTGAACAGTGTTGGCTGCACCCGGGAAGGTTAGCTGTTGCCATGACACTTGTGAGTTTTATTTTTCAAGTAGTGGTGAATCTTGTCACCAGCCTCCAAACTTCTGTCATGTGACTGTGAACATAGGTTCTTCCCTCCTTCATCCAGGCTGAGACTCGCATTTGTGAAAACAGTTGGCTAGTTGCTGAGGACACAGAGTCTGGAACAAGTTAGCTCTCTCATTAATAATGCTTTATAGTCTAAGCTGCTATTCTGGGCTTCAGTGGAGAGAGTTTTGAAGGTTAGAGGAAGTGGAAAGTGTTCTGTGCTTGTGAGCAGTGCTGGCTTGGGCAGCTGCCCTTCAGTCTCACTGATTGGAACAGATACAAGGGCAGTTAGGTTGTTCCTGTGCGCTGATCCACCCTGGGGAACTAGTTTGGGGTCATATGCTCATCCATGGAAATAATGCTGTCCAGTGAGTGGGTATAAAGGGAAAAGGGAGGTCACAGTAGCTAAGCAGGGCTTTGCACCTCTCTAAATGCTTTTGCTACTTTCGGGTACTTCTTCATAATTAAGAATATAAATCTACATTGAAATATTAAATTAGAAAACATATTTGGCTAAAACTATCTCAGTTACAACTAATGTAAATCTCAGATGGGCAGATGGTTATTTAAACCACCCACTGAAGATGCTAAGTACTGATGTGTCTAGATGCAGCTCCTAAAGATTGTATGCTGAGAACTTGTTCCTGATTGATGAGTGTGAATGGAGTGGGTGGTAAACATGGGGTGCTCTTCTCTGTTTACTGCCTCAGCTGAGCCTTTTACTGAGTCCCCTGAGCTACTACTGACTGATGTAGTCATTTTCCATTCTTCATCAGAGAGAAACACCCCCTCATTCTAGTGCATTTTAGAACCCCAGTTTCGCTCTGTTCAGAACCACCCTTTCCTCTTGTTTAACCACATTGAATTAACAGACCAGACTTGCCTTATACCTTAAATGCCTAGGAAATTGGGCAAATTTATAAAACAGCTATTTTCAGGTACTAGAGGACAAATATTACAGGCCTGTGATCAATAGGAAGTCCTAGAATCCCTGCCCCTTTGTGCACACTGCCGGTATACGGCAGGTCAGGGTGCTTTAGGTGGCTCACAGGTAGTAGCCACACAGAAAAGCTCCAGAAATTTATGCAGGGGTAACCTTGAATTTGCTACTGGATTTAGGATGCGTTGCCATACGTCAAAGTGTACAAGTTCAGGAAAGTACAGTAAGGGAACTGCAGAATAATCTTAGTCCTCCAGCGTGAACCATTTCTGCAGTGGCTGAGGAAGTCTGGGTACAATGTACTGGATGACGTGGAGAGCCAGCGGGTCAAGGCAAGGGATTTCTAGATTTGTTCCACCAAACCCTAAAATCTGGAGGCTCCACATGCTCAGTAAAGAATTTAACTGCTTCTTTAACTGCTACACCATCCAAATTGCTCTCAGGAAACATAGTATAACCCAGCATATAACAAAATCATATACTGTCTGCCCCAGGTAGCTTTGCCCGTCATACTTGGCATAACCTAGAATCTGCTAGGGAGGAGTTGTAGTTGAGGTGTCACCCAGATCAGATTAGCCCATGAGCATGTCTTTGAGGGATTGTCGATTGTTAATCAGTGGAAGAGGACCCAGCCCGCTGTGGCGGTAACATTTTGTGGGCAATGCCGTTTCCCCGGGCAGGTGGTCATGGGAGCTAGATAAGCATGGCCTTTGAGAAAGCCAGCAAGCAACATTTGTCCCCGTGTGGTTTCTGCTTCAAACTCCTGCCCTTAATTTCCCTCAAAGAGGGACTGTGACCTGGAAGTTCAGGCCAAATAAATCCTTTCCTTTGCTACGTTGTTTTGTCATGTGACCTTTGATAAAGATAGAATCAACAGGGGGTGGGCTCAAAAACTCAAGGGTTTAAGAGCAAAAAGCGGGAGATAAAAGATAGAGGCACATGGAACACCCAGGGCTGAACAAGCAGCCTTTAAAAACAACACTTTCGGAAAAGAATTAAAAGCAGATTAGATACTGCAGAAGCAAAGCTTAGTGAATTTGAAAGCACAGAAATAGAGACTATCTGAAGCAAAGATAAGGAGAAAGCTGTAAAGAAACAACAGACAGAGCCTCTTAGCTGTGGATCATCTGATGGAGGGCCTTCAGAACTAGAGTCATAGCTGACAGTGAAAGGAGGGAATGCTGATCAGAATTTTCCAAAATGGGTGGAAACTGATGTTTTACTTTTTAAAGACTTACAATGTATTGTGGGTGGTGTCACTGGGAGATTTAAAATACGGACATACCATTTTCGGTCAGCTTTGTTTTTCCACAAAACCCACTGAGAAGGACATTGCAGATTGACTACTGAAAAGCAAAACAGCAACAACAAAAAAATCTCAGAGAACAAAACCAAAAAACAACAGCAAAATAAAACCATATCTTATAGCTGATAAGCAGTCAGCAAAGGCAGAACAGAATGGAAAGTGTGATGGACAGATGAAAATTAAAGATTGGAATGCATAAGCAAGACTGAGTTTCACTCACTGTAAATTTTCTATACAATGCAGTTAAAAGGAAGAGATCATCAGACTGAAGAAACAACTCAGTGATGTGCTGTTTGCAAGGGGTGCTTTCCTCCCAGTTAAAGCAGGACAGGCTACAGCTAAGAGAATGGAGAGTGTGTGCCATGCTGTTGATACAGAGGGAAGCTGTTGTGGCAGTGAAGGTGACATCCATAACAGCAGAGAACAAGGGTGCTCCCATGTCATAGCAACGGAGCATATCTGTCAGGAACACACAAGCCTGTGCTCAAGCAGCTGTAACAAAGTGAAAAAAAGGGTGTGCATAGGAGACTGTTTCAAAGACTAGAGAGAGGGAGAACACCCTACTTTAAAGTTGGTGACTTTGTAGTTGCTAAAGCAAGACACCTTTGAAGACATAGGAAACTTGGGCTGCCCTGTCTGGGCCTGGCTGCGTCACGGACACCTCACACAGAACCGGAACTCAGACACATGAGATAGTCATCTAAACCAAGTTTTAAATTGAAGTCATGCAGAATATCTACTCTGACTCTAACAGAATCATTGACAGAAAGCAATATGACACAGCCTTAGACTCCTAGAAATGAAAACACTTGTTAGTCACCTATGAGCCAGAGAAGAATTTCCAAGAGAAATGTAACAATATACTTTGAAGTGAATGAAATGAAAACATAGTAAACTGTTTTGGGTACAGCTAAAACTGCTTAAAGTGTTTTGCAAAGAACGCTTTGGTAGGAAAGAAGTCTGGTCTCGAATGAGAAAGGAAGAAACAACAAGAAATTTTAGCCCTACCAGTTAGCCCTGCCCTTGGGAGGGTGATAAATGGAACAAACTATGGAATGGTAGGAAAATTAATAACCCACAGCTGAGTCTATTAAAGTGGAGAAGGTTACCACGTTGGGGGAGAGAGACAGAGACTGCCAGTGTGAGGACAGAAAGGCAGCTTCCTCCTCATGTCTCCAGGGCGGAGGATGACTCTAGGGGAAGCAAAGCTTGAGGGGTGCAGGTACTGTGTTGTGCTGCTGGAGTTCAGGAACCAAGCCAGACTGAGAAGTAGAAAGCATAATGCCCTCACTTTTAAAATGAAACTTCAATTTATAGTTAAGGCTTTTCTCACCAAGAAGACCCCAGGCTGCAACAGCTTCACTGGTGAGGAGAGTCTTGAAGATGTGGATCTTCCCAGCACACCCTACAGGGTCTTCATTGCCTTCCTATCAAAAGCAAAGAAAGACGGATATAGACCATAACTCTGAAAAGGTGGAATTCTGGAAAGTTCAGAAATCATTAACACTTAACACTCAGCATATTAACCAGAAAGGACAAATGGTTCAATGATCCTAATATTTTCAGGAAAACAATAGATAGAATTCAGTATTCATTCATGATCAAAAAAAAAATCTTATAAGCAACAACTTTGGCTCACTAATGTTGTGGGATATTTGTTTAACTATGCAAAGATGTGTTGCCTTTGTTTATGTTGCAGAATGTTTGTTTAACTAAGGATGTGTTGTATTTATTTAATTAAGTTAATATGTGTTGCTGGTTTACCTTGCCTGCCTAAGGCACCTGTTGGGTCTATTAAAAAGCTGAATAGCCAGTACCGAGGGAGGAGGCATAGGCAGAACTTCTGGGCAGGGAGACTAAGTAGGAGGATGAATTTAGACTCAGAAGAGAAAGAGCGACAGAGACAGAGAGAGACACAACAGGGAGATGCTAGGGGTTAACCAGACAGACAGGAAATTAAGACATATAGAATGAAAGAAAGGTAAAAAGTCCCTAGGCAAAATGTACATTAATAGAAACAGGTTAAGTTAAATAAAAGAGCTAGTGAGGCAAGCCTAAGCCAAGGCCGAGCATTCATAATTAACAGTAAGTTTCCATGTCTTTATTTGGGAGCTGGTTGGCAGTCCAAAGAAAATGCTAACTCTACCACAAGCTGCCCAAGCTGCTCCTCAACTGCTGCTCTGCTGGGAGGGGATGTGAAGTGGGGTGTGGCCCTGCTGCAGCTCCTGCAGCTCCTGGGGCAGCACTGTGAGGCTGTGAGGTCAGAGCTCCCCCTCTTCTCTGTGGTGGGGGATCCCTGTCTCCCGAATGCTGTCTGCCTCAGCCCTGGCCCCTGTGGCAGAGGCTGCTGCTGTCCAGATCCTGGCTCTCCCTTCTTAGAGCAGCAGCACTGGAAAGTGCTCCTGGCATAGCCTGGGCCACTCCACCACACAACACAGTGCAAGCTTTCTCAGCCTTCCCACAGCATTGGGATGGCCCTGTGACACAAGTGGCCTGCATAGCTGCATGCCATGTGAACTTGATGGGGTAATGTTACCTTCAGTCCCACAAAGGAGTTCTAGTGTTGCTGGGAGCAGAACTACTAATAAGTAACTCCGAGTACCCCACAGCCAGTTCTGGGTAGAGGTGGTGTGGGGTGGGCTCACTGGTGCCTGACTGGGGTCTGGAGCACACTTTTGGGCTTCAGTAGGTGGGGCAGCCGTATTATCTGCTTGTCTTCTTACAGTCATCCAGGTGCTATTTTAGGACAGATTTCATGAAGCATCATTTATGTACTAAACAAACTATACTTGTGATTGCTGCAGTCTGGGCAGATGCACATTTGGTTTACAGCCTAAGCCTCACTGACTGATTTAATAGAGCAGCCGAAAGCAATTTCAAACACTTGCATGTACTACAAATGATCAATCTTTGTTGTTTATAAGACGAAACTGAAATAAGATGTTTATACAGTATTATTATATTTGATTAAATTCAATTCCTGTAAAACAGAAGATAAAATGCCAGCACTTAGAGCTGGTCCTCTGACAGCCACATCAGTGTGCTCCAGTTCCTGAGCAAGTGGCTGGTTTTCCATTGTGAGAAAGAAAATGACATTTTCCAAAGCTAATTTATATTATACTTGGTTTTAAATAAGAAAGGTCATTACTAAATGATAACTTTACTCTGTGCCAAGTTAGCATTTGATTAAAATAAAAATGTCATTTTTATGGCTTGATTAAACTCACAGGGGACATCTGAATATTCTGTGCTTTAAATGTATGTACATGCACAGCACGCACAGGCTTGCTTAATCAGAGAGACTGTGCGTCAGGACAGATGTAGGAATGTCCTCGGAACAGTTTCTGTCTTCTGTTTCAGATGTGTGTGTTCATTACTCTGTGTCTTTATCTTAATCAGCCCGTTCCATGAGCGCACGCTGCTCTCTTACCAGCAGCGTTTCTTGTACGGTGAAGCCCAGATTTCACATGTGGAGGCCAGCTGAGCTGCTGAGGGTGACACACATCACTGGTCCCTGCACATCCGGGGACGGCTCCCTGCACAGTTCCATGGCAGGTGCTAAAGTTTTAAAGTTGTGATCAAAGCTGCATTTGAAAGTGCAGCTCAGCATCTCAGGTGATTTTGAACACAGATCTTCTGTTTGCAAACTGCCTTCAGCCACACTGTGTATTGCTCCAGGGATAAAATACCTGTATGTAGTCTGCAGGTATGTATTGGCTGCTGACAGGGTGGCTGCCAGCGCTGTTACCTGGGGGGACACTGGACATGTACAGTCTGTATTCCCATGCTCTGGAGTAGGCCTCTGTGCTCAAGACAACACATTTACAACATTCTTTCTTCTGGTTTGTTAGTGGATGGGTCTTTATACTAGAAAGATCACTGGTTTATTACCATTTTAATTAGTTAGAAATGCCATTACCTTCCCTTTTTCTTAGCTTCTTATGTTAATTTCTTCTAACACATTTCTAGTTTGTCTACTTGAATCTTGCTGAATTCCCTACCATTATGATGTGATTGGTAGGGACTATAGTGATGGCTCAGCGGTTAAGAGCACTGATGAATCTTCCAGAGGATCTGGGTTTAATTCCCAGCACCCACATGGCAACTAACAACTATAACTCAAGTTCCAGTGGGTCCAGCTCCCTCACACATGCATGCAGGCCAAATACTAATGCACATTAAAAAAAAAAAAAGAATGTGAGATGTCTTTCCATTTAAAATAAAAACAGGCTGTGGTGGTAAATGCCTGGGAGGCAGAGGCAGGTGGATCTCTGAGTTTGAAGTCAGCCTGGTCCACATAATGAGTTCTAGGACAGCTAGGACTACACAGAGAAACCCTGTTTTGAAAAGAAAAAAAAACAAAAAAACAAAAAAACAAAAAAAAAAACCAAAACTGGTGTTTGTGGCAGAGGAGGGACAGTTCTGAACTCAGTATTCTGAGACCAATGGACACAGACTACCTACTGTGAGGTGATATGCTTAGGCCATCTTAATGTGCTAATCTGGAAGGTTTGGAGAGCTCCTTTACAAGGAGACACATGTGAGGGAGAAGCCTTTTCCTCAGCTTGTGAGGCTCCTGGCTGTAGTCTTCCTCAGGGCCTGGGATTCTGAGGGCCATGCAGACACTGAAGTGATCCCCCAGTGTGACCCTGGTCCCCTGAAATAATATCCTAAGCTTGTTATCTCTCCTTGAGGGGTTCGTTTATTTGTTTTAGATTTAAAAGATAGTGTGTATATCTGTGTGGCTATGTGAGTGTTTATGTATGCCACATGTGTGCAGGTGCCCATGGAGCCAGAAGAGGGGATTAGATCCTACTGGTGCTAGAGTTCCAGGTGTTTGCGAGCTGCCTTGTGTGAGGAGAGCTATGCGGGTCCTGTGCAGGAGCCCTGCATACTGCACGCTTCTCTCCAGCTGCTCAGGGCATCCTATTAAACACGAGACTGTGAACTGCCAAGTTAGTTTTGCCAGTTTCCCTTGAGTGGTGGCTCTTCTGAGATAGAAGTGTTTAATTAGGTACACATTTGCTAGCATGGCCCTTACTGAGAGAGTTACACAAGGGGCCAGGATGAAGGCTTTGTCATCAGAGTGCTTGCTCTACAGGCATGCCGCAGCACATACCTGTAATCTCAGCACTGGGCAGAGGCATGAGATCAGCCCAGCTGCTCTGGTGAGCTCCAGACTCAGTAAGGGACTCTTTCAACAAACAGGGTGCATAGTGACAGAGGAAGGTACCTGGTGTCAGCCTATGGGTGTGTGCACACCTACATGGACACTTACCACACTCACGTGAATAATACATGCTGGCCACACTCATATACAGAATAACAATTTTGAAAATTTGCATGATGAATTATTTTCTAAAACGTAATGGATCACATTATACCTTTTAACATTCATATGTTTGATCTATCTGATTGTCTGACTGCAGTGGCAGGATGGAATCCAGGGCTTTGTACATGCTAGGCAAGTGCTCTATCACTGAGCTGCAGCCAGAACCCCTACATTGGATTTAAAGGAAAAACAAAACAAAACAAAACAAAACAACAACAAAGAAAAGCCAGTAGCCAGGAAACAGTAGCAACAACTACAATGGAAGTAGAAAGCTTTGCTTATTCTAATTACATTCACCTGTGTGCCCCATGGGATCCCCGTCCAGGGGTGAAAATAGCAATTGAGATTGTTTTGATGCCCCAGTCTGAAAAGACCCCCCCCCCGCCCCCCAACACAGTCTGTGACACTGTTGTTTTGGTTTAGTCATCACTTGTGTTGAACCCACACCGGGTATTCAGTGGTGTGCTCTTTAGAGGGAATTCTACTTCTTGTATCCAGGGTGGTCCTTGGCTATCCACTTGTCCCCATTGTGTTCTCAGCCCTGTGGGTTAAAATCCTGCAGGACAGCTTCACATGAGGCAGAATGGTGGTGATGTGTGAGCCCTCAACTCCCCGTGCCTGCTGCCGGGCCCTGGAGTTGGTGTGGGTAATGGTTTGGTAGGCGTTGGGCATGTATGTAAGCACCTGATACAGGTAACTGGGCACTCAGCCTTCCCCATGGCCTCTTTTTCAAGGTGGTTATTTCTGTGCCTCTGTCCTCACTCATAGGTAAATACTGTTAAAAGTGACTCAAATACTCAAAGAAAGGAAAGAGAGCTGTTGGTAGGTGCGTAGATTTCCTCAACAGCTTTGGTAGCTTAAGTAGACATAAAGAACCATTCTACAACAGAGGATGCTGGAGGAACTGGGCCAGAAATGGGCTATCCGGTCACCATGCGTGACGGTTGCTCCCAGCATTTGCTAGAGGTTGCTTGCAGGACAGCCCTCTCCTGTGGAGACCACAACCTGAGGACCTCACAGTCCTTAGCAAAGAGCATATTTGCATGTAACCTGCCTGCACCCTTCCTGTCCTTTAAATCACCTCTAGTTTGCTGGTATGCACATTGTGCAAATGCCTGCTTGGCAGCATTATTTAGAGTGGGGAGCATCCATTTGTGTTCAGTAATATTTTCAGCCCACGGGTGCTTGAGTCTGCGGGTCAACCTATGGATGGATGTGGGGGTGTAACTACATACAGTCACAGACAGCACTTAGCAGGTAGTGGGGACCATCCATTGCTTGGTCAGTGTAAGAATTTGTCCCTGTCCTGAGTGGAATGCACGGAGGCCATAGGGTTACCAGGGAGCCAGTGAGCATGCTCAGGAGTAAATGCACAGTCCCTGTGTCCTGAGTGGATTGCACAGTGGCCACAGGATTGTCAGGGAGCCAGAAAGCAGGCTCGGGAGTCAGGCAAAGCAGAGAGCCCCGTCCTGGCATCTATTCCACACTTGGCTCCCTTTCCCTTTTTCTTTTACAGGCTCTTTGAGAAGCCACACCTCTTCTTTTGTAATGAATACTTGATCAGCCATGATTGACTTGTATTTACCACTCTCCAGTGGCTCCTCTCGGAAGCCCAGCTCCTCTGTAAGTAGTGCAGACCCCACAGGCGATTCCTTCCCGAGATCTCATGGAAAATACAAAGCAGAGGGCATTTTTGCCCAGGCAGCTTCTGCTTGGAGGAGAACAGGTGGGAACAAGCGGAGGTCCTTCGATGAGCAGGATGGGCTGCAAGTTAGGAAAACTTAGAAGAGCTTAACCCTGATTGTAGCAGGGCACTTCAGATGTTAGGGGGCACCTATGGAGGGGGCGGCAGAGCACTACTGCTGCATCTAGGGCACAGGCAAGGAGAGGGAGGGGCCCCACGTGTCTTCATGGAGCCCCACGCGTCTTCATGGAGCCCCACGCGTCTTCATGGAGCCCCACGCGTCTTCATGGAGCCCCACGCGTCTTCATGGAGCTGGCCCTTCTGCATCCACAGCAGCCAGAGAGATGCACCTTCTCTAGCACAGGGAGACAGGCCCTGTCTGTCAGAGTGAACAGCCCCTGGGTATTGGGGTCACAGATGTTATCATTTGCAGTCTGATAGGCTTGTCTTGGGAGTGACTGTCCATCTGCTGTCATAAGATGGAGAATATCACAATCAGGACATGGTGGCAGTGCTGGGATTCCTGGTTAATTCAGAAGCTAAGTTTAGAGCATTACTTGAGCCCAGGAGTTTGAGAGTAGCCTAGGCAACATAATGCTGACTTCGATTATAATAGGAAGGACAGGTGCAGTGGAGGACACTATGATCCTTGTCTTAGTAGGGTTACTATTGCTGTGATGAAACACCATGGCCAATGAAACTTGGGGAGGAAAGGGTTTATTTGGCTTACACTTCCATATGACTGTTCATCATCAAAGGAAGTCAGAATAGGAACTCAAGCAGGGCAGGATCTTGGAGGTAGGAGCTGATGTAAAAGCCATGGAGGGGAGCTGAGTACTGGCTTCCTCCTCATGGCTTGCTCAGCCTGTTTTCTTATAGAATCCAGGACCACCAGCCCAGGGCTGGCACCACCTACAATGGACTGGGCCCTCCCGCATCGGCCACTAATTAAGAAAATTCCTTCCTTATAGCTAGATCTTTTGAAGGATGCTTCTCAGTTGAGGTTCCTTCCTTTCTGATTACTCTAGTTTGTGTCAAGTTGACATAAAACTAGCCAGGACAGCTACATATTGGAAACCTGGAAATATCTCCTATCTAATAAGCTTGCAAACTTGGTGGCTGTTTTTCAAAGAGCAGAAAACAGTGTCTCCTTGGCTTCTTGCTGATTGTTCTCTAGTAGTTACTTTGGGGTGGAAAATGTGGACTTTTTTAGGGAGATTACATGCATTACCAGGTTGTTTCCATTTGCAGTAGTGGTCCATGCTACAACCAGACACTACCAAATAGAGGATGGGCGGTGGCTGGGAAATGGATCAGTAGTCTATTGTTGAAAGGAGATTTTCTGTCTGTCTCATTTCCACTGGACGGTTTTCCTCTGCCAACCAGGTCCCATGGCAGCTTAAAAAATAACCACTCTGAGACTTAATATATATTTATGATTGTTTGGCCATTGGCTTAGGCTGCTTACTGGCTAGCTCTCTCTTGATTATTAACCCATATCTATTAATCTGTGTATCTCCACATGGCCTTCACTTACCGGTGATGTCGGGGATCCTGCCTCACCAGCGGCTAAATAGCAACTCTTCTTTCTCTTCCTTTTCCTGCCTCTTTGTTTGGAATTCCTGCCTAGCTAAATTCTGCCTGTCCATTGGCTAAAACAGGTTTATTCATCAACCAATAGGAGAAGCATATTTGCAGCATACAGAAGGACAGCCCCATCATCTCCTTTGTTGTTGTTTAAATAAAAAGAAAGGTTTTAACTTTAACATAGTAAAATTATAAATAACAAGGCTGGATGGTGGTGGCGGCGGCAGCTCACGCCACTCGGAAGGCAGAGGCAGGTGGATCTCTGTGAGTTCCAGACCAGCCTGGTCTACAAGAGCTAGTTCCAGGACAGCCTCCAAAGCCACAGAGAAACCCTGCTTTGAAAACCTCCCCCCAAAATTATATATAACAAAACAGTTATCAAGCAAGAATTATAGTTATAATATTTAGTCAATTTACATTTGGTAAGATGTAAAGAAAATATTTTATTATCCATCCTGTCTTTGTGAGTCTAAAGTTTTATATGTAACTTATCTTTTACTATAAGTAAGGAAAACTATAACCATAACTGTCTGTCTTCAATTCCATCAAAGGCCGCAGAAGGATATGTTATAAACTCTAGAATTGACAAGAGACATCTCATTGCCTGGACAGTTACCCAAAGTTCCTCTATAATTGGGGCATCTATCTATCTTCAGCCTATAGGCCCAGAATGTCTGGAAGATTTTTGATGAAGCAGGAACCTTGAAGGACCATCCTGTCCCTTGGCAAGTTCAACAGTTACTTTTCTTTGTAACCTGCTTAATGTGGGTGGGTTAAGGAAATCCACAAATGCCCAAATAAAATAATAGTGTATTTATTTGGGGAACACTCACACAATGAAGGTAAATAGCTGCCATGGTTTTCTGCCCCTGAAGGCACAGGATGCTCAGACCACAGCCTAAGAGAGAGTGAAACCCTTCCTCTTCCTTATAAAGGATCATGTCTGTACGCTGAAGCCATACCATAAAGTGGGTACCTCAAACCTATTGGTGAAACAAGTTGTCACTACAGTTATAGTGTGCTTGCTATGCGTGTGTGAACACCCAAGTTCAGTTCCCAGATCCCATTTAAAAAAGCAGAGTGTGGTGGTGTGTGTTTGTCATCCCGGCACTGGGGAGACAGAAGCAGGAAGATTCCTTGGAGCTCTCTGAGTATCTGGAAATACCCTGTGTGTTGAAACTACAGGGTGAGTCTTTCAGGTGAGCACATCAGAACCCTGACTGCAATGCACAGTGGGCTTGCTGAGTGATGTAGCCAGTGGGTCCCTTGGCAGAATCGTTTAATGTGACTGCATGGTTAAAATAAATTTTCAGGGGAATCAGAAAGCATGCACACTTGCCTGCCAGTGGCAGTGAGGGTTGAGGTGAGTGTCTGCCTGGGGAGGGAGACCACATTCTGGGTGCTTCCATCTACAGACCTGCCCTCCCCCAAAAGCAAACCCAGGACAGTAGTCTAACCTGCATTTGACCAAGAGCAGTGATTCTCAACCTGTGGGTCACAGTCCCTTTGGGGATTGAATGACCCTTTCACAGAGATTGCTTAAGACCATTAGAAAACACAGATGCTCACATTACAGTTCATAACAGTAGCAATATTAAAGTTATGAAGCAGCAATAAAAATAATTTTATGGTTGGGGGTCACCATAACATGAGGAACTTGTTAAAGGGTCACAGCATTAGAAGTCTTTTAAAAACTTAAGATGAAGGGAGACAGTAGTTAATACGAGGGCATGACTATGGAGGACTTTGTGCCTGCCATATGTAAAGAACCCTTGAAGCTCAATAGAAGGAAAACTAAAGGAGTCAGTTGAAGAAAAAAAAAAAAAAAAAGAGCCAAGAGATCAGAGATTTCCTTGGAAACTAAAGAAACCAGTTGAAGAAAGAGTCAAGAGATTTGAGCAGATTCCCTAGGAAGTGGAGAGATACTGAACATCGGCAGTCCTGGGCATGCAGACCTAGCACAGCCAGGCCTGAGCTCCACACCCACAGCCAGGCTTGCAGCTTGGATACTCTGCATGTGAAATGATAGACACAATTTAGGAAACACCATGGAAGTTTAGGTTAAGCACCTGCCTACACCTGAGCAGTGTGGCCGCATCTGGTCTGTGATGGCATCGAGAGCGTCTGCTGCAGTTACTTTTACAGCTGCATGTACATCGTCCCAGTTTTCTTCTCTGCTGCTGCGTCCATCCACCCCGCTCCCTCTTGGTACCCATAGACTCGTTTTCCTTTCTTTGTTATTAAAGTAATATCACAAGGAAAGACTTCACATGCTGTGTCACAGTATGCCATTCAATAGGTTCCCACAACTGGAGTAGCCCTATAGGGAAGGTGTTCTGAGGCGCTGTGACAGTCCTCCTTGCCTCTTCCTCCTACCTCAGGTAGTTGCTGGTCTGTCACACGAGCAGGGCGTCATGAGTTTGTGTAGCTCAAACATCTCTTTCTTAGCCAAATTGGCATTTTAATGTCTGTTTGGGACCTTGCCCTCTTTACATTCTTAGTCTGCTTGTTTTGATTTCAGGAATTTCTAGTGTATGAGGAATCAGTTCCTTGTCTGTGAATATTTCTAGTTAGCAATGTTTTTCTTTTGTTTTTGCCAGTATCCCCCCTTTGTTTTCTTAGGCTTTTCAGAGTTTTTTAATGCACAAACATGTGTTACTGGTTCCAGTCACTTATAGGCAAGTGCTACAGGACAGGCCCACTCATACATTTGGTCTGGCTGGTGCAGGGACAGCTGGGTGATGCAGCCTTATTCCTGTGCCCTCCATCCTCCTGCAGGCTTGTGCTGAGATAGGGCCAGAAAGAACGCCTGCAGGGAGAGCCCACTCCCCACAGCCCATCCCGTGCTGGGTCTGAGGAAGGATGGGGACATTGATGGTCTACACACATGTGTTTTCAGGCTTGGCTGGAATGTCATACTGCCTCTGTGAACAGGAGCCAGAGTAGCCTGGCCAAGGAGGGCCATGACAGTCTCCACAGTGGGAGGTGGGTGGGAGTGCTGAGAGAGAAGCTGCCAGGACCCAGGCTTTGCTCCCTTAGGCTCATATGCTCTTGAGGTCTGAGCTGTGCGTGTTTCTTACCCAGCCACTAGCCTCAGGTGGGAGATTAGTGACTGAGGAGTTGACTCTTAATCCTATTGGCACGCATTCACTATGCATGATTGGGGTTTTGTTATGACACATGATCGGAGCTGATACACAAGCAGGGCGTCCTGAGTTTGTGTACCTCATACAACTCTTTCCTAGCCAAATCGACATTTTAATGTCTATTTAAGGCATTGCCCTCTTTACATTTTTAGCCTACTAGTTTTGCTTTCAGCAGTCTCTAGTGTGTTAGGAATGTGTGTTGTATGCTTTGATCTTATCCCTCCTTAGTCCCCGTCCCCATTTCTCCTAGTTCCCCCCCTTATGTCTTTCAGAGAGAGAGAGGGAGGGAGGGAGGCAGAGAGAGAGAGAGAGAGACAAAGAGAGAAAGCAAGCAACATTTGTCTTTGGGGGGCCAATATTAGTCTTAATTTCATTTGATGTGACATCTCTGGCTCCATCCACTTGGTGGCAGATACCACAATTTCAGCCTCCCTTGTGGCTGAAGACTACTCCAGTTTGTGTGTATTGCAGGCCTTCTTCCTGGTTCGTATGCTGAAGGGCACATAGGCTGACTCCATAGCCTGGCTGTCGTGACTGGCACTGCAGTGACAGAGATGTACAGGTGTCTCCTGTCTGTTCCTTGACTCCTGTGGGTATACCTAGGAGTGGTGTAGCTGGACCAGAGGGTGGATACAGTTTATTCCCTGCAGATGCTCCAAACTGATTTCTGTGCTGGCTGCACAGCAGTGTGCTCTCCAGCTTTTGATTTTGTTTTGATAGCAGCATTTCTGACAGGTGCATTTCCCTGATGGCTGAGACCATTTCTTTGTGCGTTTATTGGCCAGTTACACTTGGCTTTCTTCAGATATGCCTGTTCACTTCACTTGGCCCTTGTTGATTTGATTATTTGAGGTTTTTGTGTCTCAATTCATTTTTACATTCTGTATATACACCCACCAGATGTCTGGCTGAAGATTGTCTCCTGTTCATTCTTTTTCTTTGCTGTATAGAAGCTATTAAAATGCTATGTAACCCAGTTGTCAGTTCTTGCTCTTACTTCTAAGCTATCCAGTCCTTCTCAGAAAGTCCTTTCCTGCCTGGATCCTGAAGCTTCTAGTAGCTTTAAAATGTCAGCTTTAAAATTTTGAGCTGATTTTGGTTCAGTGTGAGAGGTGATCTAGTTTGATTCTCTACATTTGGATATACAGCTTTTCCAGCACTTGGTTGAGGCTCTTCTTCCCCCAGTTATAATTTTGGCACATTGTCAAAAGCCAGACGGCTCTGGATACATGGGCTTATTTCCGGGTCCATTATCATGCTGTTTTTGTCTCTGTGGCTCTCTAGAATACTTTGAGATCAGTTATTGTGATACCTCTGCCGTTTCTTTTTCTGCTCTGGATCGTTTGGACTGTTCTGGATCTCTTGTGCTTCTGTATGAGTTTCAGGGGTGTTTTTCTGTGAAGAGTGTCTTTGGGGTTTTGATGCTAATTACATCAACTCTGTAGATCGTTTTCAGGAGCATAGCCACTTTGACTACATTGATCTTGCTGATCTTCGAGCATGGGAAGTCTTTCCACCTACACTGTCTTCTTTCATTTCTTTCTTCTCTGTCTTCAAGTTTTTCTTAAAGAAGTCTTCCCTCTCAGTGGTTAGATTTATTTCTGTGTATTTTATTTGTGTGCTCATTCACTCACTCATTCATTCATTCATTCATTCATTCGCTCATTCATTCCTTTTGGAGCTATTGTCAATGGGATTGTTTTCCTGATCTGTTTCTCAGCTTGTTAATGGTATGCAGAGAGGCTGGCAATCCTTTTATGCCAGTTTTTCTTCCTGCCACTTCAGTGAAAGTGTTCACCAGATCCGAGGGTTCTCTGGTGTTCTTATGTCTTGGGGGTGTAAGATCATGTCATCCCAAGCGGGATACTGTGACTCCTCCTTTCCTACTCATGTCCCTTCTGTTTCTTTCTCTGGCTTATTGCTGTGGCCCACCAAGCATGTGGAAGTAATCGGAGAGAATGGTCACTTTTGTCCCATTCTCAGCTCTCTTTATAGTGTAGCACTGGCTCTAGGTTATACATAGGTTTTTTTTTTGTTTTGTTTTTGTTTTTTCTTATGGTGGGGGAGTGTTCCTTCATTTCCAGTTTTCTTCAAGGATTTTATCATGAAGGGAAGGTGAACTCTGTGGAAAGCCCCCTTTATCTTTTGAGATTATCATGTGACATTTCTTTTATTTTTGGACCAGGTAGTTTTAATATTTTCTGCTTTCCCTTTTGTTAGGTAAAAAGCAGAGTGCCCATCTCCACACTGGGAGACACCTGACAAGGAGGGGAGGGGCCGTGCTTTGGAATCCCAGCTTGCCATGTTCTGCCTTGAATGGCTGTCCTGTGCCTTCTCTGTTGTGTTGTGCCTCTTCCTCTTGAGTGCTGTCTGCCCACACACCACACCACTTCACTCCCCTCCACACCTTTGCCAACTAGTTTTTTCATAGGCTTTGAAGAGAGTACAGAGGGATTAGCTATTACGTCAGTTCACTGCAGGTATCTGCAGTTTACATTGTAAGTTTACAGTTAGTGTGAGTTTTATTTAAAATACTGGCAATGTGTTAACTGTATACAGTCTCCACACACCCTGAAGAATTTTTGCCCTCCCTCAGCTGTTATGTATCACAGTGGTGGCAGACACTCATGTTCTCACATGGAAGCAGTGACAGTGTCAGCCATGTCCCATCAGTCCCCTTAGTGTTCTCCTCCACCCTCCAGGGGTATAGAACTCTGGGGATATCGTCTGCTTTACTTCCTGCCTTGCAGGCTTGGCATCCATACACTCAGCAGTACAGTATAGTTAAGGAGCTGGTTGTGAGATGGGTAGAATGAAAGTGTGTCAGCATTTGACAGGTTAACTTCCAACTGTGTTTTGAGATGGTTTGACATATCAGAGTGCAAAACTGCGTAAAATCATGGGTATTAAAGCTCACTTATGTGTCTGTTTGTGAGCAGTCTCTGAGAAGGAAGTCTGTGGGTGGCCAGTGCTGTGGGGTTCCCCTACGTTTTATTATGACAGCTTTGACTAGTTGTACTGTAATGCTGTTGTTAATATACCTGCTGCTCCCATGGGAAGGGCTGTGCTCTAAAACACATGCCTAAAACATGCCCTGTGCATGCCTAAAACAACAGGTCAATCCCGTCCACTGCCTTCTCTCTAGGTGCATGCCCGTGGTGCATTGAATGTAGAATCCAGGGGTAGGTGGGCACTGACAGCAGCGTAAACTGTCCCCAGCTGCCGTGGAGCAGTAGTCTACACATCTCAAACACACCAAAGGAGAGGTCGCGTCCTAGGCAGGGCAGCGTGGAGCGGGAGATGTCACCAAGCTTTATCAGTGTAAATCTATGAATCACTTCTGAGTTTCTCACTAGACTGCAGACATCTTGGGGAACTGCGCCTTAGAAAGGGAAACTATGGTGGGGGTGGGGAATGGCCACGAGCAAGCATTGGTGGCTTCCTTTTAGCAGTGCAGCCTGAGCGGTGGGCACAGTAAGCTGACACGGGTTTCTGCTGTGGATGGTTTTTCTTGCTGGCTTGGATGAGGATTAAGGTGTTTTGTGATATATTTTGTTTATTGTTTGATTGAACTAGGGGAGTGTTACTTGTCTTGCTTTTTTGTTTTTCTTGAGATATGACTCAGAATTTGAAAAACTGACCAGTAGTAGTTGGATATGGTTTACAAAAATAGTTTTTTTTCCAGTAAGTTAGAGTTGCCTCATCTTGCTGGGCTTTGCCCCAGAGAGTGCTCATGCTTCCTTAATGTAAAGCAGCTGTGGCCTAGCTTCCCTAGGACTTTCCTGTGCTGGCATCCACAGGGTGCCTCTGGTTTCCCCAGTGACCAGTGATTCTAGCTGCTCAACTCTCAAGCATCGTCCTTGTTTAAATTTGCTCATTTTGCTGTTTGTTTTTCCGTCTTTAAAAAACCAAAAAAATAGTGGGCAATTCCACTTAGGACTGATCCCAGGCACATGACCTCAGAGTTCATGGTGATGGGGTAACAATGGCCAGGCCTTAAAACGACAGGCAGTGGGAGATGTACCTATGGCAGAGTGAGTGGAGGCACAGGCCAACCCCGCCCCCCAGAGGCACCGGCGACTCCCATCTTCCCTCCAGCAGCGCTGGCTGGCTGAGCTGAGCACTGCTCTTCTCTCAGAGCTTTCTGGCACTGTCACTGCTGTTCTCCAGGTGACAAGATGACATGGTCAATTTCATACTTTCATTATACTCACAGAGCCTTTGTCCATCAAAGACAACGTGGTGGGGAGTTGGGAGGCTCTGGCCCCTGCTAGTGAGGTAAAACAGGTGAGCTGGTCTGCCACCATCCACTCCTGTGTGTGTGTGAATGTGTGTGTGAGTGTGTGTGTGTGTGTGTGTGTGTGTGTGTGTGTGTGTGTGTGTGAGTATGAGTGTGTATGTGAGTGTGTGTGTGTGTGTGTGAGTGTGTGTGTGTGTGTGAGAGAGAGAGAGAGAGAGAGTGTGTATGTGTGTGAGTGTGTGTGTGTGGTTTGGTCACTGAAGTTCTGTGAAGTCCAGGTTTTCACTTTGATTTAACATGATGTGGCCCCCTGGGATTCTTGCAGACTAGTGTTACACTGTGTGGTGTGTAGACATCTCTCAGTAGATGCTAGTTGTGTGTTCATGACACTTCTGCTGTCCTAGAATCTTGTGGTTCTCACTGTGTGACCTACTTTTGTTAGGAAAACTAAAACTTTTCATGTCTTCATCTCTGAGTCACTGTTTGGTTGTATTTTGGAAACATTAAATGTTTTTCCCAGTTCTTTTTTTTTTTTTTCAATAATATTTTGCTGGCTGATGGTAACGGCTGACATTTGTGAGAAGAAAGTATGTGGCGGTTGGGTTTGAAACACAGCACACATCTGCTGCTAAGGGTGCTCCACTCTGTGGTAAGCCCTTAGGCCCCTCATTGAACCAAAGCCCCCAGCTCCAGTGCTCCTGGTTGTCATGGGCAGGCAGCGTGTGCATTCCCTGTGATGGGCTGTTCAGAAGCAGCGTTCTCATGTTGCTCTCGCCCCACCCCTTCGTTGTGTTTGAAGACGCTCTACATCCTTCTCCTCCTCAGCCTGAAGAGTTTCTAGAAAGAGAGCTGTAGAAAGGGATGCACAGTGTTCCTGTCCACTGGCCGCCACTGACGCCCCTCAGAAAGGTTAAGACTGTGGCCTCCCTCTCATGTCTTGCCTCTCTTGAATCACTCCGCTGAGTCATGCCATGTCGGGGGAGCCCTCTCACCTGCACTGTTGCAGGACATAGAATGTTAGCCAGGGGCAGACGACAGGCTGTGAGACAGAGCCATTGTTGGTGATTGGTGGAGTCCTTGGCAGTGCCCGCTAGCTGACTACCGCCCTGTCACCCTGTCATAGGGTGATGAAAGCTTTTCTTGGTAAAGAGCTTGGTAAAGACCCTGTTACCACCAAGCTGAGTTTGGAAATACTGTTGCATAATTAGTTTTCAACATTTACGATATAAGAAATGTGTGTGTGTGTGTGTGTGTGTGTGTGTGTGTGTGTGTGTGTGTGTGTGTGTGTTGGGAGTGGGCGGGGCTGGAGAGATGGCTCAGAGGTTAAGGGCACAAGCTTGCTGTTCTTGCAGAGGACCCAGGTTCAGTTTTCAGCACCAGGTGGTGGCTCACAGCCACTAACTCCAGCTCCAGGGGATTCTCTGGCCTCTGTATGTCCACTTACACACACATTTTTCTTTTTTAAGGTAAGAAAAACAGAACAAAGTGATAAGCAGAGCTCAGAGTATCCTGGCTGTGTGACATCTCATGCCAGGGGTCAGCTGATGGTCCTCACTGTCCGGCAAAGCCACTGTATCAGAGTGACTCTCTCAGTGGTTCTGTGTTCCTCCAGTTGTACAACTATGTCATGTTATATACACAGCACCTGTTCTATGAGGTAGAATAGGAGCTGGCACAGAAGGAGACCCAGCTTTGGGTGTTTGTGATAATCTATACCATGTTGTTTGTGTGGATAGGGACTGAAATGGAGAGTGCCTCACAGTAGACATGGTCACGAAGAGTCTGGTGCTTGAGTGAGCTAGCCGCTGCCATGCCGTGCTACAGGATTCGGTGGCTCCCTCTTCCTGGCAGCCTCTTCTCTGGCTGCCATTGCCGAGAGCAAGCTGACTTGGGATGGTGTGTTGATGGTGTAGGCCTGCTGGCACTGTCTCTGCTTACATGAGACTTGCAGAGTCCACTTGGCCTGTGTGGGAAGCGGCGATTGGGAGTGGTCAGTCATTTGGTCTCTGGATGCTCTGAAGACCCCCTTGGAGTTCAGCCTGCAGACTGCACCAGGTGCAGAGGGCGGCTGTGCTGCTGGTAGTGGCGCGAGGTGGTCAGAGTGCTCTTTGGCTGTCTTCCCATAGCTTTTTAAAAGGAAGACTGTTCATCTGCTCTGCAGTGATGTGCTTTTAAAATGTTAAGAGACACAGGGCTGATTATGACTAGGGCTGTAGCTCAGAGGCAGGGCTCTTACCACAGTTAACAAGGTCCTGGATTAGAGCACCAGAACTGCAGAAAGAGAAGTTAAGACATACAGTGATGTCTGAACAAATACTTTTTGTTACAGAAAAAAAAAGTCTATAGAAACATTTAAAAGGCATCATTTGTTTGCAGTGGGTGAAGCTTTAGCCTGTCTTTCACTAAAAGTGTGTAGGGTTCTAGTAGAAAAGGCTTCAGTAATTAATCCTAAAACTGTAAAGCTGTAGTAAGTGTTCTAATTTGTTGCCGGTTGCTTAATTGAGGTTGTGAAGATAATTGAGTGTCTAACCTGTGCCTTCCTGTCCATTCCTTAAACGTTCTAGCTTTTGCTAAGTGAGGCGGCAGTGAGAGCCAGGCAGAGCTCTCGCTTCGTGGTTCAGCCAGTTGATTTTTCTTCTCATATGTTCAGATCTTGGGCTCCCCACCCCCACTGCTTTACAACATGCATGGGGACACTCTAGATAGATATTCCTATTGTTTTTATGGGATTGTGACATGGAGTGTTCAGGGCCTGTCACCATACTGTAGAGGAGAGAAGGTCAGGCATGTGAGCACTGGGCCCTGGTCTACCGAGAAGTCTGGGCCCGGAGCCTCTCACTCAACTCTTTGCATGAAAGGGCATCCACTGCAGTTTGGGGCTCTCTGTTTAAGAGAAGGGATTTATAAGTAGTTCCTGGGGTCAAAGGTAACTGCTAATCCTTTCAAGCTTTCAACTTGAAGTCTGTGTGCCAGGCGTTCCCTTTTGTTAGTGTGGATTCTTTTTCCATGAAGTCAAAGGGGTGGAAAGATGAAAAACAAACAAACCAGACCAAGATTGGTGCTTTCTACAGTTTACGTTTCGTACTGGATGGCCCCAAATTATGTTCAGTTATTTACATATTATGCTGTAGTCAATTATGACTGTCAAAGCTTTCGTAAGGGAAGTTGTATCTGTCTGCTGTCTTCTGCACTTAGCTTTGTATTTCTCCTCTGTCAAAAGCTTGCTCTGCCTGAACCCCTGCCTGTTTTATGTCGCTTACCCTCAGAAGGCTATTATCTAAGATCTTCTGGTGCCGTCCATTAGGTTAAATAACAGAAAGTGCAAACCAGGTCTGACTTTTCAGTGTACTTTGGCCCTCTTCATACAACACACAAATGTGAGATGTAAGTGACGTCACTAAATCGGCTTTGCCCATTGCTTGTGACTGCTGATTGTCTACTGACTTCCACTCTCCTAGAAACAGAGGCCCAGTTTAGTTCCTCCTGCAGTGAGACACCCAGCAAGGAGAGTCCATCTCTGAGCCCCTGTAGCTTTATATGAACCAACCCTAGCCAGTGAAAAGTCACAAGTAGATGCTATTGGCCAGTGCTTAATTAAAGTCACCAACAAATGAACTATTTTTTGCCCCTCTCCCTGTCTTTCTGCCCACCACATGGTTTGCAGCCATGGTGGCAAGCCTTCAGCAGCAATTGTGGACCCCTGAGCTAACAGAGATACTGGAAGATACAGAGTGTGGATGATAGCAAAGGAGAAACATGGAGAGATTCTGGTTTCTGACCTTATGGAAGCTGTTTGTCATCTTTGTGCATCCTTGAGAAAATTAGTCCCTCAAATTTTTGTTTTTAACTGCCTGGGCTTCAAGAAACAGTTGCATCAAGGTGGTAAGATGTATGCCTTACTGAAGAGACTGCCTTTAGTAAAGTGGGCAGTGCGAATGTTGAAGATCTCCTGAGATCACCTGGAGCCCCCTCCTCTGGCTCTTTAGTCTGTGCCCACCCTAGGGGCGAAAGCCACAGCTCAGTGCAAAATATTTGAGAGAATATTCTGAACATGCGCGTGAAATTGTGGTTGCCCCACATCTTCAGCACCACAGAGCACAAGTGCATGAGCCCAGATGAGGACCTTATGGAGCCCACGGCTTCTCACCATCCCAGAGGGCCTGGCTGCAGCCTCACGAGGAAATTCTTAGTGTTGCCAGGTGTCCAGCAGGCTAAACTCTGCAAGTTAGGGGTGATTTTCAAGAATTAAAAAGTTGTTGGTTGGGGCTAGAGAGGTGGCTCAGTGTTAAGGGCCCTGGCTGCTCTAGTAGAAGACCTAGGCTTCCTTCCCAGCACTCATTTGGGCAGCTCCCGGAATCTGGTTCCTGTTCCCAGCCTTCCCCAAGAAGGTGCTGCAGTAGATTGGTGTAGGGATGGAGTGTGCTCGCCTCTGACCCATGTTCACTCCCAAATTGGGTAGTAGACCCACTGTGTGCCCTTGGAGGTGAAGAGTTGCTGAGGGACTAACTGACAGAACGAAGACCAAGTGTTTAGTCCTGACTCTGCAGAGCAGTCCTCCTCAGTAGAGGGAGCACATCTGAATGAGGAGGAGGTGAGCGAGCGAGTGAGTGAGAGAATGAGAGAATGAGTGAGAGTGAGTGAGAGTGAGTGAGTGAGAGAGTGAGTGAGAAAGAGTGAGAGAGTGAGTGAGAGTGAGTGAGAGAGTGAGTGAGAGAGTGAGAGAGAGTGAGAGAGTGAGTGAGAGTGAGTGAGAGTGAGTGAGAGAGTGAGTGAATGAGAGTGAGAGAGTGAGAGAGAGTGAGTGAGAGAGTGAGTGAGAGAGAGTGAGAGAGTGAGTGAGAGTGAGTGAGAGAGCGAGTGAGAGAGAGAGTGAGAGAGTGAGAGTGAGTGAGTGAGAGAGTGAGTGAGTGAGAGTGAGAGAGTGAGTGAGAATGAGAGAGAGAGTGAGTGAGAGAGTGAGTGAGAGAGAGTGAGAGAGTGAGTGAGAGGGTGAGAGAGAGTGAGAGAGTGAGTGAGAGAATGACTGAGTGAGAGAGTGAGAGTGAGTGAGAGTGAGAGTGAGTGAGAGAGTGAGTGAGAGAGATAGTGAGAGAGTGAGTGAGAGAGAGTGAGTGAGAGAGTGACTGAGTGAGAGAGTGAGAGTGAGTGAGAGAGTGAGTGAGAGAGTGAGTGAGTGAGAGAGTGAGAGTGAGTGAGAGAGAGTGAGTGAGAGAGTGAGTGAGAGAGAGAGTGAGTGAGAGAGTGAGTGAGTGAGAGTGAGAGAGTGAGTGAGTGAGAGTGAGAGAGTGAGTGAGAGAGTGAGAGTGAGAGAGTGAGAGAGAGTGAGTGAGAGAGTGACTGAGTGAGATAGTGAGAGTGAGTGAGTGAGAGAGTGAGTGAGTGAGTGAGAGAGTGAGAGTGAGTGAGAGAGAGAGTGAGTGAGAGTGAGAGTGAGAGAGAGAGTGAGTGAGAGAGAGAGTGAGTGAGAGTGAGTGAGAGAGTGAGTGAGAGTGAGTGAATGAGAGAGAGTGAGAGTGAGTGAGAGAGAGTGAATGAGAGTGAATGAGAGTGAATGAGAGAGTGAGAGAGTGAGTGAGTGAGTGAGAGTGAGTGAGTGAGAGAGAGTAAGAGAGAGAGTGAGAGAGTGAGTGAGAATGAGAGAGTGAGAGAGTGAGTGAGAATGAGAGAGTGAGTGAGAGAGAGAATGAGAGAGTGAGAGAGTGAGTGAGACAGAGTGTGAGAGTGAGAGAGAGAATGAGAGAATGAGAGAGAGAGAGAGAGAATGAGTGAGTGAGAGTGAGAGAGAGTGAGTGAGAGAGAATGAGAGAGAGTGAGTGAGTGAGCTAGTGAGAGCATATATAAGTGAGTTTGTGAATGAATAACTGAGTGAATAAGTGATTTGTGAATGAATAACTGACTGAATGAGCGAGTGAGCGAATGAATGCGTGTTTTGAGTAGAGTAGAGGAACTAGTCTGCAGGAACAGTGAACGGTGTAGGACAAAGCCAGTTTTCATCAGAGTTGCTTTCATCCCTGCTAAGTTAGCTTACAGTTCACACACCATCAAGGATTCTCAAAAGTTGGTGAACTGAACTTGCCAAAATTTAGTAAATTCTTCCTAGACTGGAATGTAAGCTCGATGGAACTGTTTCTGGTGGGTGGATTCATGGTAGCCCTGCTTGTCTGCTGCTGTCTGCTGGCATGGTATTGGCTTTTGCCAGTGACTGGGAAGAGGGCCTGTCCTTGCCAGACCTGCCTTGGCCTGAAGAAGATACCATCTGTGTCAAGGTGCCCAAACCAGTCCATGACATGACATTCTTACATCTTCTCTGTTATCTGTTGTGTAACTTAGGACACTGGAATCTTTCCTGAAGCACGCAAATGTCTCTGGCCCTGGTTTATTTTTAGGAAGGAATTATTTCAGACCATCACATGCTGTTCCTCTCTCTTCCACCTTTCAGGAGGGACACAGAGATTACCACGTGCCATCGGGATGTCCCTGGCCAAGGAACTCATCTTCTCCGCACGGGTTCTTGATGGCCAAGAAGCCAAAGCTGTGGGCTTGATCAGCCACGTGTTAGAACAGAACCAAGAAGGGGACGCTGCCTACAGGAAGGCACTGGACCTGGCCAGAGAGTTTCTACCTCAGGTACCTGTGAGCGTGCCTGTGTCCATCTGAGATCACTCCATAACGCTCTGGCACCCATCTCATGAGCTGAGGAGGCTCTGTCCTGCTTCTTGAGTATAGCAATTAAAATAAGATTTGAAGGTAATCTGAGGGTTGCACTGCATACAGACACACAGACAGAAAGACAGACAGACAGACAGACAGACAGACACACACACACACACACACACACACACACACACACACACACACACACACACACAGTGTAATTCCCCTGCAAGTTGTTTTAGCTTGTTTACTGACTTACAGTCTATTCATCTCGGTGGAGACAGGGTGGATGGGCTGCTAGCGCGCATGAGAGAGAGCATGTCGAATGACCCGGTCTCCCACTGAGTCAGGAGACTGCACATGCACACTCTGGTGGAGGCCAGGGCTTGCTGTTGGCGCCTTCCTCCATTGTTCTCCACCCTATATATTGAAGAGGGATCTCTTTCCTGGGCCCTGAGCTTTGTAGTTCAGCTCTTCTGCCCAGTCAGTGTGCTTTCTGCCTGTCTCCGCCTCCCCAAGTTCTGGGATTCCAGGCTGGCTGCCACAACAACCTGCCATTAGTGTGTGTTGGAGACCTGAACTCGCAGGAAGCACATGACCCACTCACTGAGCCCCCTCCTCGGCCCCACTATGTTGTGTGTTAATCTAAAAAGACCGTGTAATTCAAAATACAGCATCATAGTGATACTTACCTCCTGTAGATAGATGTAAACCAAGATCAAAGAGCTCAGTTGTGTCTGCAGAGTGTGGCCATCGCTAGGGTGGTGATACCAGCTGAGCTTCCACAGCATGTGAATGTTGCTGTCATTCTCAGAGAGGGCAGGCATCTAGTTCTTCCCTCCAGACACACCTGAGAGGACATACCTGGTCAGTCGCTGTCCCTGAGGTGGCTCTCCACGCTGCAGGAGAGGGGTAGCAAATACAGAAGTGACGGTGGCACAGAGCCCCACTTGACAGCCACAGTTCATCTCCAGCCCAAGCTTCAGCATTGCCACTGGTTAGTGTGGTGCTGAGCCAGGCGGATTCTGGTACTCTCCTCTGCTTCACTTGGAAAGACAGTCACTGAGGGGTGTAGGACATTAGAGGACACCCCCTTCCTGCTGCCATCAAGATCCAGTTTGATCACTGACAGCCACTTTGAAGTCCATAAAGCTCAGAAAATCAGTTTCCATCTAGTATCTTGGCTGAATATGTGGATTATACTGAGATATTCTGCATAATTTGTATAAGTTTAATTAAAACTTGTTTCTTTACTTTGGATTTCAGGGGCCTGTTGCAATGAGAGTGGCCAAACTAGCAATTAATCAAGGGATGGAGGTGAGTGTTTCGGGTACTGCAGAGGAAAAGAGGCTGATCCTCAGAGTCAGGCTTAGATGTTTGTATTATTTCCTAATGCTTTAGAATATAACTGCTTCTGTGTTGACTGAAGCTGCTGGGATTCCTTTCAGGGCCATCGCTGCAAAATTCCTATGTCCCTGAAGCTTATGGTAGCCTTGTTCTCCTTGATATGGTTTTAGTGGGGTCCTCAGCCAGTCCCTGGGGAAAGACTCCTTAGCCAGGTCACACTTGTGTTGGTAATTCAAGGAGGGCCACCCAGCACCATGCTTTCTAACTGGAGTCTCTCAGTGTGTGTGTGCAAGGAGAAGCACTGAACCCAGGCTGGTTTGAGCGTGTCTGTGTCACACTGGGAGCATGACTGCAACGGAGAAGGGTCCTGGCCTAGGGGAACAGTGATCAGTGCAGATTCGCATAAACTTTGGAACTCTAGTGTGTGCATGTGTGCGTGAGTGTGTGTGCATGCGCACACGTGTATGCATGTGTGCACGTCTTTATTTAACTGTCACTGCACCCATGATTTAGTTAGTGAGCACTGCAACTGGCACCTTGTGAGATGTGCCTCTGAAGCAGAGAGAAGTTACAGAGCTTTCCCAAGTTGCACAGCTCCAGATGGTGGAGTCAGGCTGTGACTTCAGGAGCCTGGGCACAAGTCTCCGGTTGCATGTGCTTCTGAGCAGCTGTGCTGTGTTGAAGGACTTGCTATTTTAGATCGGGGCTGTCCAGTTTGAATTTCCATGAAGTCTCCCTTATTCTGCTAAAATACGCTTTTATCCTCAGGTCGACTTAGTAACGGGGTTAGCCATAGAAGAAGCCTGCTATGCTCAGGTATGTAACATGGCCACAGATTCGGTGAGTGTGCACATTCCAAGTTACATTCATGCCATGGTAATTCCAAGGGATTCTGTGTCTGTGTGCATTCCCATCCTCAGCCGGGTGCATCTGGGTTGGGAGAAGTTGCTCCTGAGACTTTGCAGGCGTGCCCTACCACGTGCTGAGGGTATTTGTGGCCCATTGGCTATTCCTGGGATTCTGAGCCTTCTGTCTTCATTGAAGAAGAAAACTGTGTGATCATATTGATGCACCCCCCACACTCCCAAAAGCAAATTTTTTCATGACCTAGTACATATTCACCATCAAAACTCTCAATAAAGTGTGAGCAGAGCAGGCCTGTGCCAACATAGTCCTTACCCATAAGGGTCAAGGTGGCATCCTCTCACTGTCCCTTCAGCACTGGGTTAGGAGCCAAGCTAATGCAAAAAGACAAGAATGAAAAGGTAAAAGCGAAACTACTGACATAACTGAGGAAATTGGAAAAAAATCAGCAATGGAGACCCTCCTCAGAAGTTACAGCAAGATCACACTAATCCTGACTCCAGAAACAAGGGAAGTATATGGCTATTATCTTAGTAGTCAAAACATCTAAAAAGTATACACAAGCTCTAGAGGAGAAAGCTAGTAAACATGGTGGCAGAAACCACGATCTGTATCATTAAATGTCTGTGTTCGAGGGCGGGCGACTCAGTGTCATCAAGAAGTGAGTCCTTCAGGGTGTGGTGGTGCACACTTTGATGTCAGCACTCCTGAGGCAGAGGCTGAATTCGAGGTCAGCCAGGCCTACACAGTGGAACGGGACCTTGTTTCCAATCAAAGAGAAGACTTCTGTACATTTAATTGGAACACAACAAGCATCTTGACTCCTTACTTTATGGATAAAAGGTTGATTCGGAATTCAAAGATATGGCACAGATAGCTCTGTGGCCAGCAGATAGAGCCAGGAGACCACCAAGCGTCACCAGGTCAAGACTTTGCGATGATGCTGGAGAAAGAGCAGGGGTCCAGGGGCTGACTTGGGAGCCCCACAGAGTCCAGCCTTGGACACCTTGACAGAAGGACAACAGCCACTCAGTGGAGAGCAGATGGGCATGAAGCTAACAGCACAGAGCACCTGGGCATCCATATATATGCAACCTTTACCCTGTGCGTAAAGTGTGAAAAACTGAGTGTGAGCTGAGCAACTGTAGACTGTAGATGGGGTAGGGGGAAGTTTGGCCTTCGTTTTGGCAATGTCAAGCCCACAAGAGAGAAGAGGGGTGGTTTTGACACTGCTGAAAGGATGGAAAGGGGTGAGCTGGAAGAAGTTTTTCCAAAACATAAGCCTGATGAAGAATTCATTCAAGACACTTCAGGAACTGTAAAGGCTACACAGTAAGGTTGTGAAAACCCACTTTTAAGAATGGACAAGAGGAATTGGAGAGATGGCTCAGTGGTTAAGCACACTGCTTGCTCTTCCAGAGGTCCTGAGTTCAATTCCCAGCAAACCATGGTGGCTCACAACCATCTGTAATGAAATCTGATGCCTTCTTCTGGCATGTAGGCATACATGCAGACAGATCACTCACACCTAAAATAAGTAAACAAAGAAATAAATAAAAAAGAATGGACAGGAGATCTGAATAGCCACCTTGCCGCAGTAGATGGGCAGATGGCAGACAGCCATATGAGACTATGCTGGAAATACCTGTCATTCGGAAACTGAAGACTGGGCAGTGTGTGTTAAATGACCAAACCTCAGAACAGTGAACACCCACACTCACCATGGCTTTAGTAGTTCTTTGGCCCCAAGATAGATGACAGTTTGAGGTGAGCCTCAGTGCCCTCCACCATGTTGCCCAGCAGCTGTGTCCTTTGATATTTACCCAGATAAGGTGAAAACATGTCTGCCCAAAAATCTGTAGATAAACTTTATTCACAGTTACTAATTTAGAAACAGTCATGATGTCTGTCCTTCACACCTGATTAAAATCCAAGAGAGTTCAAGGCTGGTCTGCTGTACAGTAGGACTTGGAAGGTAGCCTCCACTGCATAATGAGACTTTTTCACAAGAATAAATAGATAAATAAAAAGATGTCCTTCAGTAGGTGAATGACCACCTGGCTCATCCATGAAGTGGAATATTACACAGTGATAAGAAGATGGGACCTGTCAAGCAAGAAAATGGTGTCAAGGAACCTTGAATTCGTGGTGCTCAGTCTGAAAGTACTGAGTGACTCCAGACAGTCCAGTGACACTCTGGAAGAGGTGATGGACAGATTGGAGAGGAGTATGTGGAGCACAAAGAATGTTTGGGGCAGCTAAGTGAAGGTGAGGATGTAATGATATCACTAAACCCAAGATAAATGATAAATGGGTGTTTATTAGGGACAGTTACACAGAAAAATACAAAGAAGCACTGGAGGTTTCCCTGCTCTTCCTACTGGATCTGCTGACCCACCATAAAGAGTGTGCAAAGGAAAACCATGCCTCAAACTCCTCTCTTTCCACTTCCATCCTCCTGAAACCACACCCAAAGGGGTGTGGCCGCTGTTAGAGGTCCACAGACCAGATGCCTACAGCTAAGCCATCCCGTGTGTACCCTGGTGAGGAGCAGATGACATTGTGCCTCTGTCAAAACTCACCAAACACACAAGTGCACTGACTCTTCAGGAGCTGTTGAAACTGGCGGACCAGAGGGAGCACCGGCATCTCCCCATGCTGAGCTTTTCCTTTGTTTAACCTCTGAAAATAAAGTGTCTCACTTTTTAAGCACGTTCAAAATGGCAAAAAATGTTTGGATAAAAATAGTTTGGCCACATACTTAGGAAATTTGTGCAAAGGACAAGTGGCCTTCCCAGTACTTGCTGATGGCTTTCATAGTTAATGCTTGATGCACTGTTGTGTTTGTAGACTTTAGTGTTTCATGTTTTGTCTTCCCTAGACCATCTCCACAAAAGACAGACTGGAAGGTCTTCTTGCTTTTAAGGAGAAAAGACCCCCTCGCTATAAAGGAGAATAGGAGGCAAAGCCTGCGACGCCCTGTAGTCCTGGAAAAGCCCGAGACGCCCTGTAGTGCTGGAAGCTCTTTCAGATCAGCTCTGTGTCTGGCACGGGGAATCTCAGTGACCAAAGTGGAGAGTGTGGGCTCTCACTACGCCTGGAGCAGGCCCATCTGTGCTCAAGCCACTGTGCGCCATGTTGTATTTATTCAGATTTATAAAGCTAGCAGTGTCTATGGTCAATACATTCAAATTAGGTGTATGTTTTTAATATTTCCCGCATATCAGGCTTTCTGTCATTAATTTTTTAATGTGAATAATTTATATTGCACACTCTAGGGAATAATTGATTGTATGTCTACTGTGCTGCATTAAGGAAATAAAACTATTTCTGTATACCAAAAATGTGAAGTTATACCAAATACAGTTGCTGAATAACTATGTACATACTGACAGACACATGTCCATCACCACCTGAGGACTGGGGTGGACATTCTGAGTGGAACTCCCCAGTGTCAATAAAGTCAATGGAAGATCATTTGAGAATCTGCCTCTTGCCCCTTGCCCAAGGCTTCAGAATGGATTGCTGTGTGTTGGATTTCAGAGGAAAGTTTCTATGCTGATTTTGTCAAGAAACCATGTGACATGGTCCCAGAACAGGGGTTGAAGGGTCAACCCATCAGGGGGCTCTGCTTGGCTTAGCCACAGTGCCTCCTGCAGGCGTATCCAGGGCTGAGCCTTGGTGTGCTGTGACAGAACTTGGTGCTTGCTGAAGACTGCAGTGCGCCTTCTGTCTTGCAGCATGCATGCACCCTGCATGCACCCTGCTATTCTCTCGAGCTTGCAGCTTTATCTTGAGGCTGCTCTGCTATTTGAGAGTGTACAGGTGTGATTCTTAAAATGCTCAAGAGAGACACAGTGGGCTGACCACCACCTGACCTACACTTGCTGCCTGTCCTGATTAGGGTGGCAGCCAAGATCTTCCCTGCATTCTCTGGGCCAGCGTCTCCCTTACTACCTCAGCCACTGAGGCTGCAGATCCACATAACTACCCGGTAGCCAGCTAGCCAGCTGAGGAGCTGGGCTCTCTGAGGCTCATGTCTACCGTGCACACCTGACTCTCTCGGGATCCTGTTTGGTGTCCATACAGGTTTACAGAGCAAGCTGCTGAGCTCTTCATCTCCAGCCTGAAACCTTGGCCGGTGGAGTGAGGGACCTTGCTTGTTTTCTGAGCCCTTCAGGGATGTCCTGTCCATAGCATGCTAACAATGTCACTTGTTATGCTCACTAGGTTGGAAATACTGTTTATGGGAAAGGATGTGGATTTGTAGGCCAAGCTGCACTTGCTGGTTGGTCACTGTTTGATTTCCTAATAAGTTTTAGGGCTGAAAGGAAAGTCCTGCAGTAACTCCAGATGGGAAAGGAGCAGGGTTATGGTCTGGTTCTTGATGGTTTTGCCTTGCCTGGGTTGTCTTTTGCTGATACTCCATTGTGGAGGGCTAGCTTATACTCATGGCCCTGGCTGCTCAACTCTGTGTGTATTAATGTGTCTGTGTATGTTAATGGTCACATCCATTCTTTTTGTTATATTCTCTATTTTGAGATAGCCTCAAACTTCTGATCATCCTGCCTCCTCCTCCCAAATGCTGGGATTGCAAGCATGCTTCACCCACCACATCTGGTTTCTGCAGTGCAGGGGGTGGGTCCCTGGGCTTCATGTATGCCAGGCAAGCATGTCACCAACCCAGCTACAGCCCCAGCACCTGGAGCAGCTGAACCTGGTGAGTCGGTCTGTATGTGGAGGTTAAAGAAGACATAGAAAGGGACTAAGGGCATCAGGCACAGTTGTCCTCCAAGAAACAAAAGCAATCAAGAGCATTTCACTTCATCTCAGTGTGATGAGACCTGCTGGTTCTGAGGGACTAGACCTGTAGAAGACAGGTCACCTAGTGACTGCTCCCTGAGTGTAGAGCATGCTTGAACTCCTAGTACTTGAGAAGTGGAGGCAGGAGAATCATGCTTTTGAGGCCAGCCTGTTCTCCACCATGAGACTGCTGCAAAAACAAACAAAAAGGTGTTAGGCGACAAGCAGAGCACTTGCTGTTCTTCCAGAAGATCTGAGTTTGGTTCCCAGAACTAACATTAGGTGGCTCACAACTGCCTTTAATTCCAGCTCCAGGGAATCCAGTGCCTCTTCTGGCCACTATGAGCACCTGCACAAACATTCACACAGACATATAACAGATATTTTTTGACAGGGTGTCACTGTGTAGCCCAGCTGCCCTAAATCCCCTATGTAGACCAGACTGCCCCCAAACTCAAGAGAGATTTGCCTGCCTCTGCCTCCCAACTGATATGTTTAAAGGCATGTATTATCATGTCAGGCCAAGATTTATTATTTCTGATTTTATGTGTGTGTGTATGAGTGCATGTGAGTGATGCCTGGTGAGGGGTATGTATAATGTCAGTACCTGTAGAGACCTTGGGTCTCCCTGAAGCTGGATCAGCAGGTTGATTGTGAGCCCCCCAGTGTGTGTGCCTACAATTGAATGCAGGCCCTCTGCAAGAGCAACAAGTGCACCTCGCCCCTGAGCTGTCTCCCACACAAAATAACACCCCCCTTTTTTTTTAAAAAAAAAAAAAAAAAGGTGTTTAACCCTAGCACTCAGGAGGCAGAGGCAGGCAGATTTTTGTGAGTTCAAGGCCAGCCTGGTCTACTGAGTGATATCTAGGACAGCCAGGGCTACACACAGAAATCCTGTCTTGAAAAACAAAAGATATGCTAGAAGCTCTGATTTTCTGTAGTTATCTCCTTGACTTCAAGGATCATCTCAGATTCTTGTTTTCTACAATGATAGGTCTGTTTTCTCCACTAATCAAGACTTACCCCTTTTATCAATCCAAATACACCTTAATAGGAAAGGTCATTTTCCCAGCAACACTGGGGATACTGCTTTCCAGTGATGGAGTGTACATTCTTGGGTACAGGACTTTGAGAAAACGAACCTTTTTGGATGGCTGTCTGTGGTCCTATCCCTCAGTTTGACCTTCATGTCCACTTTGGTGACATGCCCTCCATTGGCTCTTATTTGGAGTCCAAAGATCCTGACAGGCTGTCATTTTTAAATAATAAGTCCACTATTTGTCTACTGATCTAGTTAAATGTTAACTGACAAGTATGTTTGTGTTTATTGGGCTTTATCAAAAAACCAATTCAGATTATTTTCTCATAGTGTATTAAAAATAACTGTGTGGTAGATGTGTCATGACAGAAAATACTTGAAAGTTATTAGTTGATAATCTGAAAATTTAAGAGCTGTTTTACATTGATAAAGCACAGATTGTGATTGAGGGGCAAGAAGGAAGGTCATTTAAACCCTTTTCTCAAAATATTTGTGTTACAGGCCCCAAAATTCTCACAGATGCCTATCTTGGTGTTGTTACAGCCCCTCCTTTCTGGAAAGTTCAGAACTCACCCCCCCCCAACCCAGCTGGAGGACAGCACTTGAACTTCAGATAGCTGGTGTTTGATTATTTTCTAAATTTTCAGGGCAACAGGAAAACACTGTGGACCTGACGGGGAATATGGGGTAATCTAAAGACAGTACACCAAGATGCCATGGGGGTACCACCCTGTCTCTTGCCTGTCCACATTTAGAAGAGGTAGGTGGTAGGATGGCCCACCCTTGGTAAGTGATAGATCTCTGAGGACAAGTGATGGGGGATGTCCTTCTCTACATATGTTTCTCTGATTGGTTGATGAATAAAACATTGTTTCCCCCCCTCAAAAAAAAGGAGGCAGTGGCAGGAGGATCAGGAGTTCCAGGCCAGCCTGGGATCTTGTACTGCCGTGAGGAATGCATGATGGTGACCACATGTTCCACCTGGTCCTCCATGAGGTCTCCAGCCCTCTTGGTGAGGTCAGTGTCCGCTTTCCTCAATATCACATGAGCATAGACAACTGCTCACAGAAGCCAGCATGGCTGTTTGTGAAATCCTACCATAAAAACAGCATTGGGCAGATATGTGGCTAAGTGCTCGAGTGCACACTTTAACATACATGCAGCCGTGGGCTCAGCTCCCAGGACCACAAAATACAAGGTGCTTTATGTAGGTCTGTTGACATAATGTCATGGTAAAGACTGAATTAGGAACCTACCCAGTGCTTTTCAGGCTCTGTGTGACTCTCCATGACATTCCTTCAAGGACTCACCCCGTGGGCGGCTTGTGGTGCCTACAGGAGACCAGCACATTGAGGCAACAAGTCAGGGATGGAGCCCAGAACTGATGACTCAGCATTTTTGCACACTACGGCTGCGATAGGTGTGCTGTCTACACAGGGACACGTGTCCTTTGCCCTGATTGTTCAGTCATCTCATGACTTGGAGAGATAAAAGAGGTGTGTTTATCAAACAGTGACACAGGCAGGCAAGTGGCAGAGTTGACAGCTTCTTGGCATTACCTGCCCCCGACTAGTATTGTCGCCCTAGTGTTCCCAAAGACCTCTGAAAATGCACACTACCCAGTTTAGTTTAATGAGTGGGGTCACGAGCAGAAGCTGCGCTCTGTGTGTGTGTGTGTGTGTGTGTGTGTGTGTGTGTGTGTGTGTGTGTGTGTGCATGCGCGCGCGTGTGCATGCATGCAGGGCCCTAGCACTTAATGACAGGAGGTGTGGCGGATGCTAATGATCGCTTGGCCTCCGGCTGTGAAGCCCAGTGACCTGGCCTTACATCTATCTCACTGAGCTGTGCCCCTGGTCCATCCCAGACAGGTGTTAGAGCCTGAGAGCCACCCTGCTCAAGAGGACCCCTGTCTGGATCAGCCACCCTGGGCACTTTGTATAAAGGCTGACATGCCTCATTCCTCCACCTGGTCATGCTGGATGCTTGCCCAGGTCATCTTCTCTTCTTTTCTTCCTTCCTTTCATTCTTTCCTTTCTGAGACAGGATTTGATTATGTGGCTCTGTTGGGCTTTGAACTCTCACAGATGAGCTCACCTCTCCTCAAGTGCTGGCATTAAAGGTGTAATCACCACACCCACTCCTGTGTCCAGTTCTTAATGTCCTTGTTTTGGGGGTGATCCTGGAGTCAATGGTTTTTGGAGGGCACCCTGGAACTCTAGGGCAAGCTTTGGTGTACAGGTACCAACAGGAAGCCTTAGGCCTGGCATCTCCTTTTGGATGTGGGGACAGGCAGAGGTGGGGAGGGCGAGAGGGGGGTCACTAGTTGCTGCTCTTTGTAGAGTCCCAGTCACATTGCACCTGTCTTTATAGGTAGTATAGCTGTGTTGATGGTACTTGTATTTCATATTTCAGAGGAGACCAGCTGGGAGGTGAGCTTCACAACCATAGCCAGTTTGGGGACATGTCTAAGAACAGAGGCCCTGGTAGTAGTCACCACACTTCACCACACTTCTGTTCCCAGGGCCAGGCAGGACGAATTGGGATCTTCAGAGGCTGTAGGAGGAAGTCACTGCACTGCACAGCAGCCTCCCAGTTCCCAGGCAGGGCTCCTGGGCCAGGACTGCATTAGGTGAAAGTGGGGGGCAGCTCTTGTGCAGGGCCTTAGCACAGATAAGGACTGAGGTGTGAAACTCTGCCTTTGTGACAAATGCTGGCCTTGGGTGACAGGATTGGGAGGAGGTAGAGGGGAGTCAAGTCTTAGGAGTGAGAAAAGTCTGTTTGGCCCAGGAGGGGTCTGATTGGCCACTGTGCTCTATGGGGGAATCCATAGTGCAGGGAGTTTTGGCATAAGAATTGGCATTATTGTGGCCTCAATAGTCCAGTGGGTAAAGAGGACCTGAGTTCAAGTCCTGGAACCCACAGGGGAAAAAAAAGTATGTGGTGGCATGCTTCTAACCCCAGTGTTGGGGAGTCAGGGGTGGGAGAGTCCTTGGGTCTCACTGGCCAGCCATCCTGGCATTTTAGAACAAGATGGACAGACAGTGCCTGTGGGACAATGGTCAACATTGTCCTCTGGTCTCCACATGCATAGACATACCTGAACACAGACCTGCATACTCATGCATGCTCCTGTACACGCATGTACCCGAACAGCATGTTTACAGTGCCAATTTGGGGGGCTTGGGCATATGGGTTACCTTGGAGGAAGTACTGAATGGCTGCCCTACAGTTTCTTTTGTCTGGTGTGCCACCAGAGCAAGAGTCAGGATGGGCTGAGAGCATGCAGGTCTCCTGCCTAGGGATCCATCCACTCATGGATCTTGCTGCCAAGATGGCTTCAAGTGCTTCAGCCTCTGACATAACTGAACACCTCAAGGCTCTGCCTGCAGCAGTGGGAGCCCTTTCAGAGCAGGTGCCTGCACCTCCCACGAAAAGCAGCAGCCCCATGGCAGCAGGCGGCAGCTGATGACTGAAGGTGCCCGGTGGTGAAGTTCACTGAGAAGGTTCTAGAGACAGTTAAAAGTTGGCAGCTACAACCTCTTGACCCTTCTCAAAAGTAATGAGTCACTTTCACTTTCAGCCTCTGAACGGGTTGAATGAATCTCTTGTGCAGTCTGCAGAAAGAAAAGTGTTTGGGCAAGCAAGATAAGTCCGGTTCTGAGCAGCCTCTCCCTCATTGAGTAATATTTCTTTTTAAGTTGTCTGATAAAAATGCTTATTAAGAGGGCCATCGTTTGAATGCATTAAAACGTAACTATAAGATTTATGTGACATATTGTAAGAGACAGGCAATGACAGTGACATTTAACTTGACAGGAGGAAATTCTGGTGATAGGCAGCTGTGATACAGTGCTCTCATCTTGTTTGGGGGACAGGATCACATGTAGCCTGTGCTGTCCTTGAACATACTGTGTATTGGAGGGTAACCTTGACCTTCTTATCCTTTGCCTTCATCTCCCTGGTGCCGGAATTAACAAACTTTCACCAGCACTTTTGGTGTATGAGGTGCTGGGGCTCAAAGCAGGGCTCTGTGAATGCAAGGCGAGTACTTCACCAACTAAACCCCATTTCCAGACCAGCATGCTTATCCTCAGCACCCGCAGTGACTGGCTCTGTTTGTTTGACTCATCCAATACACGGAATTACTTGCTTTTTTTTTTTTTTTAATCTAGTCCTTTTGAAAATTCGGAGTGTGTGCCCTGGGATGTTAATCCGCTGTGGGGAAATGGTGAATGTGGAGCGTTTATCCTGGCCCATCAGTGACACCAGTGCTCCCAGGAACAGTTGTGATGAGATAACACACACCCTCTGCTCACATCACTCCCCATGACTGTGGTTTCTGTGTGCCCACGTGGGCATCCTGTACACAGACAGATGTATCTCTTGAATTTCCTGAAAAACACGAGCAAGTTTAGAACTTTAAATTGGGTTTGAAATTCTCCAGGCGTAAGGTGCTAAGAAAAAGCAGTCTTGGCCCTTCTCCAGCCCTGCTTGGGCAGCCTTGTGGTCTCCTACAGATGGAAGGTGGGTGCCACCGCTGTGCAGCACGGCTCTGTGTCTACTCACCAGACCTGTCACGGGGTGCCTGGGCCTGAGCCTGCTGCATTTGCACCCTCCACATGCCACTCCCACCTGCCACAGCATGGGTTCAAGGTGGAGGAAAACCCGTCTCAGTTGGGGGTTTCTCTTTTGACTAACTCACATTTGACAAAAGTCACCACCTAAGTGTACAGTTGAGTGTTTGTTTTAAATAGATTCAGAGTTTTATAATCGTGGTCATGACCCAATTCCAGGAAGTTTTCTTTGTGCCCCCAAAAAGGCTCTGACTAAGACGCCAGACATTGTATTGAGTAAGAGCAGAGATAGTGGGGTATGCTTGTCTTGTTCCTGATTTGAAAAGAATGTTCCAGTCACCTTGACTTTCAAGTTATGGCAGACTGAACCCTGAAACTGTGAGCCAGAATAAACCTTTCCCCCCTTTAGCTGCTTTTATCGTAGTGACAGGGAAAGGAATGATGGCAGCTCAGAAACTAACAAGAATAGACAACTAGGATTGGGTGGAATTAAAATCTTCCAAACAGACGAGGAGGCACTGACAGATGTGTGATGGGCAGCAGAATGGAGAATGTTGCTTGCACCTGGTGGATTAACAGGTGTAGCATAAAAGGAACCAAATAATCCATTCGGTGAAGGCCAATTGAAATGAGCGGGTTGCCTGTCATAAAACAGAGGGCACTGGTCAGTAAATTCCTGAGAAATGCTAAACACCCACAGTCCTTAGAGAAATGCAGGCCAAAACCACACTGAGATTCCACCGCCCCCGTGATGGCGGTCCTCAAACAGCAATGCCCCCGGGGATGTGGGGCAAAGGGGAGCGCACTGCTCATGAGAATGAGGTAGGAACTGGTATGGAAGGACGCCCCAAAACTAAAAATAGAGCTACCTTATCTAACTAGCACTCCTAGATAAACCCATGTACAACAGAGCGGCTGCACACCAATGTTTGCTGTAACACTATTCTCAGCAGCCACGTTATGGAGCCAGCCTCTGTCTGTCAACCAAAGGAAAGGGTACAGAAAGTGTGATAGCTATTGAAGACTGTTCACACACAAAATGACATTAGTCATTTCTAAGGCAGTGGATCAAATGGGAGATCACTTTACTAGTCTAAGCAATCCAGATTTGTAAAGACAAATTGTAGGGGACAGTAAGCCACGCCTGTTAGAGGCTGGCTACAGGTGTACCTCACCACGCCTGGCAAGGTGTGGTCAAGGTGAGGTCATGATAGGGTTTTAAGGGGCTGCAAGCACATGAGAGCCCTTGTCTCTGGCCTCCCTGCCTTGCTGCTCCTGGCACGCTCTGGCTTGCGTTTGGCTGGTGTTTGTCTGAATAAAGATATCTTAACCTTATGGACTACGGATCATCTTTGCTCATGTAATAACAAATATTGTGTGTTTCCCTTCGATATACTTCAAATTGTACACACACACACACACACACACACACACACACACACACACACACACACACACGCACACTGCCGCTGGAAGGGGAATTGCTTGGGAAAGGGAAGGGCACTAGTGGGAGCAGGGAAAAGGGACAGGGTGAGGTAATGGGTAAACAATGCCAAAGTACATGATACATTTGAACAAAATATTATAAACCTGCTTTGTACAACAATGCACGTGATTTTTAAACAATCCATATTTACTTTATACATATGAATGTCTTGCCTACATGTTTGTCTGTGGCCTGGTGCCCACATAGGCCAAAATAGTGCATTGGATCCCTGGCATTGGAGTTATAGAAGGCTGTGAGCTGCCATGTGTAAGCTAGGAAGTGAACCGGGGTCCTCTGGAAGAGCAGCCAGTGCTCTTACTCTGGAGCCATCTCTTCAGCACTTACACTATTTTTAAAGAATCAAAAAATGAAGGAAAATTTAAGGTATTCTAAGCAAAACAGTAACAGCATTTGTCAGAAGTGGGCCACTCTATTGACAAAAAAAACAAGCGAATTCTTTTAGGGTGGAATGAAAAGACAGATGCTAGAGACTAACTCACACTCACATGAAAGAAACGAGCGCCAGTTAAGGTGCAAAATGCATAAAAGACCATGTGAGCATATTCTTCATGTATAACTTTCTTTCCTCTAATTGGAACTAAAGGATGATGTCATAAAGCAGTCGTTATGCAGCTGTTCTGATGGCCTCGTGATGCACAAGGATTTATTTGTGTAACCGTGAAACACAGAGGGAAGGGAAGGGAGGGCTGTAAAGCTGCCTACAAGCATAACTTTTTATAGATGGTTGAAATTAAGTTGGCATCGATCCAAAATAGAATGTTATAACCTGAAATAGTAATTGTAATTTCCAGAGAGCTCGTTAACAAATCAAGTATGTATAGCAAAAGAAATGACAAAGGAATCAAATGGTGTATTAGGAAAACCCAGAATGCAGAAATGGAGACGAGAAGGAAGAGGGGGCAGAAGGAATACTGAGAAGAGGAGGGGGAGGAGAGAAAGGGAAAGAGAAAAGAAGGAGAAAGAAGGCAGAAGAGGAGGAGGAGGCAGTCGTCACTGCTGAGACATTTAGGTATGCAACAGCAAATGGCAGGAGTGAGTCCCATATTAATGGAGTGATGCAGACTGTCAGCTGTTGAGCTCCCATTCCAAAGGCAGAGTAGGTGGAGTGCTGTGAACATGTAGACATCTAAAAGCAAAGCCCTAACATACATGAAAAGATGGCTGACTGATGGGCAGGGCACGAGGCAACTATTAACTGTTGAGTTATAAATCTATTAAGAAGACTCCAGTACCTCACGTTCAAAAGCTGATGGTACTGGGCAGATTCACAAGGAAAAGATGAAGCAAGACTCCAAACAACTCAGCTCAATAGATGCCTACCGAGCAGTCCATCCAGTAACAACATGGGCATGCAGCCTCCCCCAGGATGGAACATGCATCAGCCAGCAAACAAGAATCCTTGAGAAAGACTGGAGTCCATGCAAAGGATGCTTGTCAACTATAATGAGATGAAATTTGAGAATTTTAAGAAAAGGAAAATTGAAAATTCACAAATACAGGATAAATTCAATCCTTAAAAAGTATAAAGGACATGCTTTGAAGATAAGAGAAGCAAAGCTACCTGAATTGGAGGCCCCCAAGATCACCTTTAGCTCTGGTCATCTTCTGGGGCCGTAATATGTGCTCACACTCATGGCAGTGATTCATTACCGATGAACGCTTTGCCCAGCAGCACTGGAGGGGGCACAGGACAAAGGTTAGGGGAGAAAGGCTGCATCCAAGACTCTTCTGTTGCAGAGGTCATGTGGGTTTCTATAAAACAGAGTGAAAAACTGCCAGCAACTTTGCTGGATGTTGAGAGCCCAGGAGTCTTGCTGGGAGCATCACACACACACACACACACACAGTCTGTGCAAGGAACACCACAGTCCAGCTTCCTAAAAAGAGAGGGTGGTATTAAACACATTATTTGTACAGTTAAGCATAGCCCCTCTTAGGATTTTTGAATGTTTTTTTCTGGTGTTTCAGCTACTTCCTAATCTATGGTTTCAGTTAACAAGGAGCTATGCCTGGACTTTGAAAATGTTATGCTGCTAGCTTGCTTTTTCTGTTTTGGTATCTGTGTCATACAGATCTGTGCATCTGTTGGGATGGATGCATCCTTGGTTTTCCATTTTCTTTCCCCTCCCTTTGTATGGGTCTTCTTAGGCGGTGGTCTCCAGTTGGGATCATGATCCCCATAGACAGCTATAAAAGGAACACTGATTGGACAGTAATCCTAGTAATAAAATGCAGAATGAGGCAAATGGGAACTTTAATGATACTACCATTGGTGTTAGGAAGCAAAGGAACTCAGGTTCTCATAGGATAAATGGAGTCGAGAGATTATTAAGCCTAAAGATAGGTATAATTAAGTAAAAAGAGGGGCTGGAGAGCTATCTTGGGGGTTAAGAGTGGTTAGTGCTCTTGTAGAGGACCTGAGTTTGGTCCCAGCACCCACACGGCAGCTCACAGCCACCTGCTACTCCAGTTCCAGGGGATCTGATGCCCTCTTTTGACCTCTGAGGACACTGCATGAATACGATGCACATACATAAATTCAGACATACACACACACACACACACACACACTAAATGAGTGGATAAATGGATGGATTTTTGTTTGGTTTTTGAGAAAGGTTGCTCCATGTAGCTTTGGTTGTCCTGGAACTTACTCTGTAGACCAGGTTGGCCTCAAACTCTGCCTCGAAAGTGCTGGGATTAAAGGTGTGTGCCACCACCGCCTGCAATGGATGTTTGTTTGTTTTGTTTTGTTTTGTTTTTTTAGGAAGTAAAAAAATAGGGAGTGGGAAAAGGGGAAAGGAAGAAACAAGGAATGAGGAGAGAAAAATAAGGTTAAAGGTATGACAGATAATGGAGGTAGCACTCATAAAACCGCATCAAGCAAGATAAAACTGAAAGCAATTAAAAACATAGCTGCAAATTTAAAATGAAAGTGAAAACAAACTAAAAATAAAATTACTAATGAAAATAACATTATTAATTTCTTGTGTTGGGATGAATGTAGGTTCCCCATCCTCCAAGTTGTCTTTTACTGCAAGCTCCGGGAGAACTTGTGTCTGAGTCTCTAGGTTCAGGATTCTCAGAACCAGTGGGCTGTGTGCAAGCTGTCTTCTTGTCTTGCCAAGGTAGGTTCCTGCCCAGGGATCGGAGAGGCTCCCAGCCCTTGACGTGGGAACTTGTGCGGGGAGGAATTTCATTACTCCTCAGCACAGTGCCCACCCTGACAGCTCTGGTCCTCTCTGTGCTCTGTGTTCACACTTTTCACCCGTGGGTTTCAGGGTTCTTAGTCACACTTTTCACCAGTGGGCTTCAGGGTTCTGGGCTCTCAGGAGCTGAATCTGCACTGGTTTCCTGTTCTTGTCTTAACAGGGTTCGGGCTGCTTTGTTGGTGGTGGCCCAGAACGTGCCTGGGGATATTGCAGTAATTTGTGTCAGGGTGAGCTTTCCTCTGGTGTCTGCAGTGTGGTTCCCAGGATTGTCATTGTGCTCCGTAGATGATTTGGTCTCTCCCTCCCTCCTCCTCTCTCTCTCTCTCTCTCTCTCTCTCTCTCTCTCTCTCTCTCTCTCTCTCTCTTTCTGTGTGTGTGTCTGTGTGTACCTATATTTCTCAGGGAGGGAGCGGAAGGAGGAGGGAGGGAATGAGGGAGGGAGGGAGGGAGGGAGGGAGGGAGGGAGAGAAACTCAGAGCTGGAACTCAAAGCCTCACAAGTACAGGCAGTACTCTATCATTGAGCTACTTTTTCAGCCCTCTTTTTACTTGGTGATAAAATCTCAAAACTTGCTCACAGTGGCCTTGAACTCCCTCTATAGTCTAGACACAACCTTCCTTAGCCATCCCCAAGTAGCTTGGAATGCTTTCCTGCCTGCATCCCATAGGCCTGCATGGCCCAGTTTCTCTCATCTGAGCTGTGAGTGTGCCAGCCCACTGCCTTCAGGCCAGTGGGTTTCTGTAGGAAAGGGGCTGTCTCTCTCTCTGGAACCCCTTGTGGGCAACCCTGCTACTCTGAAGGCCTCTGCACCTTCTGACACTTGCACTATAATGCATCTCAGTGTGACTTTCTGAGAGGAGCCTGCTTTTCAAGCTGCCTGGGTGTGGGTTTAAATCTGCTGTGAACCTGGGGACCACTTGGCCATTATCTTTCAAATGTGTTCCTAACCCACCCCCTCGGACTCCCATCACTCATGTTGGTACACTCAGGGAAACCCCATGGGTTTCCTGAGGTGTTTCTTTTCCTTTGAATTTTTTTTTTTTTTTTTTTTTTTTTTTTGTCTTTAGATTTGATTGCTGTCACCACGGTGCTGCTGGTGGTGGGGCCTCTTAGTGAGCTTTTCACTGCTGTGTTGTCCTTTTGATTTTAGGAACCTTCTTTGGTTCTTCCTCTTCCCCGGCTTCTCTGGGTTCATATTCCTTGTTTGGTCAGACATCATTCTCATACTTTGACCCCAGCTTTTTGCATATACTTAAAAACATTTTTAAAAACTGTGTGTGTGCCCACGCAGCACATGAGTACAGGTGCCCACAGAAAAGGGGGTATCAGATCCCCTGGTGCTGGAGTTATAGGTAGTTTCAAGCCACCCACCATGGGTACTGGGAGCAAAACTCAGGTCCTCTAAGAGCAGCAAGCCTTCTTAACCGGGGGCTGCCGCTCCAGCCTCTGCAGTTGATTTGAAATGCTTCAGCTCTCAGCCTTTCTCTGGTGTGGTTTCTTCTGAGTGTTAACAATTCTTACATGGATCATTCTTTCCATATTATGTATTTTTTTAATAAAGGATTTTAAAATAATACAATACAGCAACTGTGAAAATGGGATTCTGTTCCCTTGCTGTTTGCTTATTAACTTCCCTAGGTCTGCATTCGTCTCTTGATAGTCAGCTGGTGACTGGCATGCTGGTGTATATGGGCATGTGTGTGGAGTGTATTCGGGTCAGAGGTCAATCTTAGTGTCATCTATCAGGGGCTGTCCATCTTGTTTTTTGAGACAGAGCCTCTCCCAGGCTGAACTCACCAAGTAGGCTAGGATGGCCTATTGGTGACCCCCTGGATCTGTCTGTGTCTTGCTTCTTCAGCACTGGGATTACCAGTGTGCACCATCATGCCTGGGCTTTTACATCAGGCTGGGATTGAACTCAGGTCCTCATGGTGGCACAGCCAGCACTTTATTGACTGAGCTGTATTCCAGCTCCTGAGATGTCCTTAAATTCCTTAACTAGCAAGAACCCGACTCTTCTGGGAGTGGAGTGGGGGGCTCTATGGCATACTGAGGCTCTCTTTCAAGCCTTGGGCTGACAAAAACAGATCTGTTTTTGCCTCCATTTCTTCCTCTGCAGAGCCTCCGGGTCAGTGAGAGACTCTTTCTCTTTCATGAGCCTGTCTGTGGTCCTCAGATCCACAAGGGAGGCCTGGACTCCTCAGCACAGCATCTGATTTTCCAGTATCTTCTCTGAATTCTCTATCTCTTGACCTCAACTTTTCTTATGACCTCAGGTGGCTGATTACAGTGCCACCCACTGTACCATGCACTCTTCAAAAAATGTTTATTGTTACTGATTTTGTGTAGGGTATGTGCATATGAGTGCAGACTCACTGCAAGGCCAGAGGCCTCAGATCCCCCTGGATCTGGACTTATGGTTGGTTGTGAGCCACCTGATGTGGGTGCTGGGAATTGAAATCTGGTCCGCTGGAATATCAAGATATGCTCTTAACCAGGGAGCCATGTCTCCAACCCCATATCATGAGCTCTACTGAACAACTTTGTATGCAGACTAACTTTCTGATGGAAAAACATGGCATCTGTTGAATTATTATTTCAGTTGAAATGTGAACATGTCTTACTTCCCACATGAAAATTGAATTGTGGTCAAAGCATGGGATTTGCTGTGTATTTTCTTTCAGTGACTGAAGATAGGCACAGGAACAGAGCACAGTGCCCACCCAAGAGCTCTGCTTTAGACGTTCCTATGGCTGTGAAGTGTGTGTCTTTATTTGATCCCAGTAGCTAACCACATGGCCAGGAACAGAGCAAACTGAGCTGAAGTAGAGTGTTGGTCAGTGAAAACCAACAGCTGGTTATGAAATCTCAGCCTTTGTTATGCTTTGCCTTTCTGGAAGCAGTTCTTTTGGGCTATTGACTTCATACTCCACACTTGGTGGTTCAGACCAAGATGGGACCAGTTTTTGAACTGTGAATGGAGCAGACTCTGGACAGGGTTCCCAGTGCAGAGGTTTTGATGTGATAAAATCCAGGGGTCCTTTTTCCAAAAGAAAGGGGGCGTGGGAAAGGTAGGGAAAGGTGCAAAGAGGGCATGGAGGGAAGGAGAGGGAAGAGGAAGGGGGAGGGAGGGAGGGAGGAGATGGGAGAGGGAGGAGGGAGGGGTGAGGAAGGAAGAGGAAGGGGAGGAAGGGGAGGAGAAAGTAGGGAGGAGAAGTTTGGTGACAATTGAGGGTCCCTTCTTTCTTGATGACATTTGGTGGCCCCTTGTTCCTGATGTGTTAGATAGTAAGAATGTACACTTGGTGCTTGGCTCTGAAGAATTTTTGGGCAGAAGTGTCATGGAGAACAAGGCCTGTAGAGGCTCTGAGCACCACCCCCGCTGCTCCTCACACACATGGTGCATTGTTGATGCTAATTACTGGTCCACTCCAGTGGAGCAGGAGACTGTGTTGATGTTACACTAACAGTTTATGCTTGACAAGCTCCCTGTGCATGTAATAATTACAGCATATTTGTCTTTGGTATTTCGCAAGCGTTCTTTCTGGAGAATACTGGCAGGATTAAGTAACAGCTTCTCGGCCAGCGTGGTTGCTCAACAGCACCAAACAGGGACCAAGGGCTATGACGCGCACAGCCCTGGCTCTCCCCCTTCCCATCTCTGACCTTTTGCTTTTCTTACGTATAAAATAATCTATTGTGAGGCTGTTCCTATTGTTCCCATCACAGATGCCAGGAAGTACTTCAGCAAAACATTTTGCTTTAGTGTTAAAGGACAGCTTTTACAGTGGTTTGGAATAAGACAGGCCGGCAAGCCACCAGGCTGCCAGTAACCAGGGACTTGAAAGTCTTCCTTTGGGAACCATAGGGGAACTGACATTTCTGTTTTCCTGTTCACATCCAACTGCATGATTGGCAACTGGCTCGTTGGTGGGTGGGGTGTGGTTGTGATTCTGTCTTGGAAAGGTCAGCAGGAGCTGTGACACTGGCTGCATTGTGTAGCCCCACACTCTGATCCTGGACACGTGCGCAGGAGCCCGTTATGCAACACAGCCCATGGCCTCAAGGCCATTTGCACAAGTTTCTCCTTCCCCAAGTTTGCAGTCTCCTGAGATGATTAACTCATGACATAATTCTCGCCCACAAACACAGGCCGCTCGAACAGAGCAGAAATTCCAAAATAAAGCACTTCAGAAATAGCTAAGCATTTTTGGACGTTTTACCCTTCCTGCACGATTCACAAATGTTTTTAAACCTCTGAGTGAAACAGAGAGACCGACTCAGGGCTTTCTTATTTAAACGTGGGAGTTTTGTGTGAGAGGGTTCCTGTGGGAACTCTCTCTTCTGCAGTGTTTTGATTTTACCTTTTTGTGTTCCAGCTTGCTGCTGAAAAGCCAGGCTTGCCTCGTCTGATGAGCTAAAGACTAATGTATAGTGGCTTTGACGAATATTTTCAGAGTCATGAGGCAAGGCCTGTCATGTTTCCACATACAGTGGAAAGTTACTGTTGTGGCTGCCACAGAGTCCATGGAACCAAAAAAATAAAAAAGTAAATGGCACACTGTGGCAGGTTTATTAATCTTATCAAGGGAGTTTGGTCTGTGGAACTGATGTGTCAGGATTCTTTGTTGTGAGTGGCACAAGTTCAAACAGAGTGGCCTGGGTCAAAGACAATGCCATTGACTGGCAGCCCTCAGCAGGAAAGGACAGTAGGGCCGGGCTCTCTGGGCTGGAGGGACACCCCGTGTTTCCTGTTGTGCCTGGTGTCCATATGATGGCAACTGGAGATTGGAACGCAGGTCCTCAGGCTTGCAAGAATTTTATCTGCTGAGCAGTGTCCCCAGACCCACCACCGTCTTCCATTTTGTCTGTGGAGTATTGAGGGTGGCCTTGGCTGACAGCAGAACCTGGAAGCCAGATGGGAGTGGAAAGGACGGGGCTGGGAGTGGAAAGGCCAAGATTGGTCAGGATCTCCAGCCACTGTTGGAGAAGTGGGTCAGCCATGGGGGCAGAACCCTGTGGAGGTGGCAGCACCTGAGTCAGAACATTGGTGGGTGGGGATGTGCACAGACATGGTTTAAGTAGACTGGCTGGGGAGAGGGAGTCCCTGGACCCAGCACCTGTGGCCCAGCTTTCCCTACCTACTGGAGAGGAATTTTCCTGCCAGTTCCCAGCCTCCCCAACAGAGAGAGTGCTTTATGACTTCTCTGAAGATACCTTAAAAGGACATGGACCCTGGGGCAGGGAGAGACATGCTGCCATGGGCAGCCCTACTCAGGCCTGTGCCCTAGGTCAGGGGGACAGTGTGTTAGACATCCACCATAGCTTCAGGAGGACAGTGTGAGAGCATCCACCATAGCTTCAGGAGGACAGTGTGAGAGACATCCACCATAGCTTCAGGAGGACAGTGTGTGGGAGACAGACATCCACCATCCTTGGCTTCAGGACAACAGTGTGTTAAACATTCACCATAGCTTCAGGAAGACAGTGTGGGAGACATCCACCATAGCTTCAGGAGGACAGTGTGTGAGAGCATCCATCCTTAGCTTCAGGAGGACAGTGTGAGAGCATCCACCATAGCTTCAGGAGGACAGTGTGTGAGAGCATCCACCATAGCTTCAGGAGGACAGTGTGAGAGCATCCACCATAGCTTCAGGAGGACAGTGTGAGAGCATCCACCATAGCTTCAGGAGGACAGTGTGAGAGCATCCACCATAGCTTCAGGAGGACAGTGTGAGAGCATCCACCATAGCTTCAGGAGGACAGTGTGAGAGCATCCACCATAGCTTCAGGAGGACAGTGTGAGAGCATCCACCATAGCTTCAGGAGGACAGTGTGGGAGAGACATCCACCATAGCTTCAGGAGGACAATGTGGGAGACAGACATCCACCATCCTTAGCTGTGGTTCTGTCACCAGCCCTGTATGCTCAGGTCCCCCAGTGAGCAGCAGTGAACCCCAGGAAAGCACTTGACCATTGTTTGTCACCTCTGTTGCTACCAACAGAGCAATCCCCAAGCACCCTCACTGTCCCCCAGTGATTTGAGAGCCCTCAAGTTTTACACAGTTCTGATTACCCCGATCTAGGCCATATTATATGTTTTCTCTTATATCAATGTTATTTATTCTCATTATGAGCTCTTTGGGGGAAAGAGGAGCCTGCTTTTCAGGGCTTGGAGAGAAGTTCTGGGACTTTCTGGGGCAAGATAATCTGACCCCACAAGTGAACTTCTGCTAATACCATGGCCTGTTTCCTAAATAAACTTCCGAGGAAGAGAGCTCAAGGCTCCTTTTCTTCTGAACAGTTTGCATACCCTAAAGCTGTTTGAAGTAGGAAGTGCCCATCTCCCCTTGCCCTGGCCTCAGTTCTTTGCCTCCAAGAACAGACCTCCTGGTGATGTGATTGGTTTCTCAACTTCAGGGTTTGCAGGTGGAGAAGTGGCCCTGCAAAGTAGCGTCAGAAGGCCCTAGTTGCTTCCTGTCTCCTCCAGATCTCTGTACACTTATCTCAGCTTCACAGCAAGTAAACACCGAGGGCTCCCACCTGCCCGGGCCCAACTTTCCCATGCTGGCCCCACTGAAACCAGTACCATTGTTACACGTTGACCTTTGAACTGGCCTCTAGAGACCTGCATTGCAGCTCCCCATAGCTGAGACGTTTGGCTCTAGAGTATGGACAACAAATCCCCTTAGCTGAGGCTGTGTGTGTGTGACCCTGATAGCTGAGGCTGCCCATGGACAGGCTGCTCTGAAAGGCCAGTGACAAATGCCAAGCTGCTTCCGGGAACACGTGCCCACGAGCAGTCATGAGCCCGTGAGCTCTTGGCAAAGGCCAACTCCACTGAGAACCACGAAGCTCTCATACTTTCACTGGCGCATGATTCTTGTTTTGACTTCCCCAAGAAGGAAGGTGTGTGTGTGTGTGTGTGTGTGTGTGTGTGTGTGTGTGTGTGGTGTGTGTGTGATGTGGTGTGTGTGTATGTGTGTGGTGTGTGTGTGTGTGGTGTGTGTGTGTGTTGTGTGTGTGTGTGTGTGTGTGTGTGTGTGTGTGTGTGGTGTGTGGTGTGTGTGTGTGTGTGTGTGTGTGTGTTGTGTGTGGTGTGTGTGTGTGTGTGTGTGTGTGTGTGTGTGTGGTGTGTGTGTGTGTGTGTGTGTGTGTGTGGTGTGTGTATGTGTGTGTGTGGTGTGTGTGTGTGTATGTGTGTGTGTGTGTGTGTGTGTGTGTGTGTGTGTGTGTGTGTGTGTGTGTGTGTGGTGTGTGTGTGTGTGGTGTGTGTGTGTGTGTGTGTGTGTGTGTGTGTGTGTGTGTGTGTGTGTGTGTGTGTGTGTGTGTGTGTGTGTGTGTGTGTGTGGTGTGTGTGTGTGTGTGTGTGTGTGTGTGTGTGTGTGGTGTGTGTGTGTGTGTGTGTGTGTGTGTGTGTGTGGTGTGTGTGTGTGTGTGGTCTGTGTGTGTGTGTGGTGTGTGTGTGTGGTGCACCTATACACATGTATGGTGCATGTTTTGTGTGTGTGATATGATGTGATGGGTGACTGCCATGTGCATGCTCACGGATGTGTGCATGTATTTGCATATGTGCTTATGGCACATATTTGGAATGTGCATGTGTGTGAATTGTGTATTGTAGAACGTGCATGATTTCCTTTCACAAACACAGCAGCTAGAGGCTCCACCTGCGTGGTTCCTTGCTCAGGGGGTCTTGTAACCTCATGGCACTCAGGGAGGGTTTCTGCTGAGAAGGCACTAGGGCACTCACTGCATAGTGACAGGGGTTTTGAGACACCCCTGTCATGTCCTTGCTGCCTGAGGAGCCACTCACAGGAACAGTTTATTATCTGGGCTGTAAAACAATAAATGTCCATCATTAGCAATTTAGTATACAATCTTGTGGTAGTAGCCTTCTAACCCATAGGAGGAATATGGCATTTCAGATGCAAGTCATTCAAGAAGGTGGATGGGGCTAAATTTAGAAGGGCTAAAAATGACCTAGACCTGTGGCCAGGTGCGCAGGCTTGCCAGGCACCAAGAATTCCCATCCCTACCCTGCCCTCCTAGCGCCATGCTGCCTGCCCCCAGCCTGAAGAGCCCCTGCCTCTGGGGACAGAGTAATTCTTCTAATGTTACTCATATGTCAGGCTGCTGCCCTCCTGCCTTCCACAGAAGAACATGAATCACCACAGAGGCCAGAGGGAGGGAGGGAGGGGCCCCGGTCACCGGAAAAGAAGAACGGAGCAACGGCCTTTTTATAGCTTTCTGAGTAGGCTTTCTTTTCCATAGGTTAATTTTTATCTGAACAACCCAGATAAGGTTGGATGGCCTTTTTACAAGAAAACTATTTAAATACAAGGGATTGTTTGAACAGCTTTTTAAAAGGTCAAGGGCGTGTGTGTGTGTGTGTGTGTGTGTGTGTGTGTGTGTGTGTGTGTGTGTGTGTGTGTGTCTTTCAGTTTATAAATACCATATATCAATAGTTAATGACAGTTTTCAATGGCATGTTTGCATTCTCTCAACACTATTTTGGAGCCCCCCAAACACCTTCTTGTTTTTGTCCCAGGAGACCGACGCCTTGTGAAGGTCAGGTACGCTGGTCCGGACCCTTTGAGACCCTGCCCTGTGCTCCAAACAGATGGTGATTTTTCAAGCTGAATGCTATTCTGGTGTACTGACTTAGGAAAATGATCTTAAAATAGACTTGAATGAGCAGGGCCTGCAGAAATAAGCTGTCAGCTTCTTTTTTACCCCTGCGGGGAAACAAAGCTGTCAGCGATTTCCACACATTGAGGAATCTGTGTGCTTTCTTATTTTAGAGGAAGCTTTTTTTAGTGGGACTGTAATTGAGTCCCCTTACGTCTTTGAGTGTCAACAAATTACCATCTGTTCTAGAGACACTCGGTTGTGGAGACCGGCCTTGCCAAATACCAGGGAGCAACTGTTTGCCACTGTGAGTGAGTAGGCTAAGCATCTGGACCAAGGGAGGGTGGCCAAGGAGTCGGTCTACTGGACTCAGGTGAGATCTGGGGCCTGCACTCTGTTAGCCCAGCCTTAGGGGCCTTTGGCAGGTAGGGGTTGACAGAAGCCTGGAGAATCTTCAAAAAGCACCAAGAAGATGGATTTGGAGATGTTGGGGACACTGAATTGAGAGGTGACCTCAGCCCAGTTGTTGGACCCCAGGTGAGTGAGTTGAGTACATTGAGTGGCCATAGCTCAGTGTGCTGGGGCTGGGGGGATACATAGAGTTCTCAGCTTTCTCTGCAAGGTAGTAGCCACCCTTCAGATCCTGGGTTTCAGTCGGTATTGGGTTGAAAACAGTTCTATCTGTAGTAACACTGTGGATTTTTGTCCTATCTCTATTGTGTCTTCCTGAGATACATTAAAGCACCTATCTGCTCAGCACTGATACCATTTGAGGTATTACAGGCCACCTGAAGAGAGTTATGGTCTTCAGGAGTCTCTGAACAGGATAGGCTTACAAGGAGGCAACATAGAAGGGTTTATATACTCGCAGACATGGTAGAACCACTTCCCTAGCAACACCAAGAGACACCTGAACCTGATGCAGGCTTGCAGCAGGAAGTGTGATGGCAGGAACAGAGGGCTGTTATGGTCCTCACTCTGGTGTGTCAATAGTGTTTTCTCTGAAATGATGTGAACATGACAAGGGGTCTGTGACACTCAGAGAGATGCTGAGTCCTGGCCTCCTCTTGGGGAGGAGCCTCTTGAATATGGGACTCAAGGATGGCTCCTCTCTGCTTAGAGACTGGGAACATACAATGCCCAGACCTGGTCCCCTTTGAAGATTAAACTGAGCATCCAGGCTGCTCATCTGTCCCAAGCTCTCTAACTCCCAGATGGCTCTGCGCATTCAAGTGGAAGAGGGTGGCCCAAGCCTCCTTAAACTGGAAGTAGGCTAGTGTCATATAGCATGTACCTGTCCCCAGAAAATGTGCTCAGTGTACCTGGGGCCAGCTCTGGCAGCTTCTGCCAGTGTCTCATCCAGAGCAGACCGCTCTCCTACAGAGCCCCCTCCCCCCTGTGACTTTGACTTCTTTCCCTGTTTTATGACCCCCCCCCCACTGTCACGATAGCTCTTTCGGCCAGCTGCCCGAGCCCTGCCCCATGCTAGGGCCCCAAATAAACACAAAGTCTTATATTAATTACAATGCTGCTGGACAATGACTAGGATTTCTTATATGTTAGCTCTGTCTTAAGTATCAACCATAACCATTAATCTATATATTTTATAAAGACTTATTGAGCATGCCAGCCTTATGCGTCCTGTCTTCCTAGGGATCACATGGCGACTCCTGTCTTTACTACATTTCCCAGGATCCTCTTCAACTCCTAGCTCCATCTATCATGCTTTCCTATTGGCCAACAGTGCTTTATTTATCAACCAATAAGACAAATATATACACAGAAGGACTTCCCCCATCATCTCCTCTTTTCTGTCTAAATAAAAAGAAGGGTTTTAATATCAACATAGTAAAATATATAACAAAGCAGTTGTCAAGTAAGAACTGTATTTATAATATCTAGTTCATTATCATTTAGCAAGATGTAAAGAAAATATTCTATCTATCCTGTCTTTGTGAGTGTAAAGTCTTACATGTAACTTATCTTTTATAATAACTAACGAAAACTATAACCATAACTGTCTGTCTTCAATCCATCAAAAACCACAGAAGGATAATATATAAACTCTAGATCTGACAGAGACATCTCACTGCCTGGACAGTCACCCAAAGTTCCTCTGTAATGTTGAGGCATCCATCTTCAGCCTGTAGGCCACAGTGTGTCTGCCAGACTTCTCCATGAAGTGGGAACCCTTCCGAACTGTCTTGTTTTGCAAGTTCAGTAGTCACTTTTTATAGTGGAAATTACCAATACAGAGTCAGGTAGAAATATAAGGGTATTTAATAGGGAAAAGCCTTACTTACAGAGCGACCTAGCCAGCCGGCACAGCAGTAGTCTGTACAGCAAGCAGCAAAGTGAAACCGAAAGCGCAAATGCAGTCACACTATGTCACTCTGACCACGCCCTCACAGGCATGGTCAGGCACACCTGTAGCCAGCCCCTAAGTAGGTGTGGCTACAGCTTCCCCTACAATTCCCCTTTTAGTCTAAAAGAGGATTAAAACTTAACAGTTTAAAGTATCCAAAATGAACAATCATAAAGGTAAAATATAAGAAGATACAACAATCTGCTTATGTCACATCCTAACTATCTATTTTAACTAAACCCTAAAGTCATCTGACAGAGGTATCCAAGCCTGAACACCTCCTTCCAATCCCAACCATAAACAATAGGAAGCTATCCCTAACTAGGTATATACACTATCCTAAGTGACAACAATGGGGAAAGGGGGCGTAGCATCCTCCAAGTTACTTCCTGCTGAAATGGGACAATGATAGTCATGTGGGGTCCTGTAGGAAGAAAATGTTAGTATAGTGAAAGTCTTGAATGAATTGTATCCAGTCCATGTTAGATGGGATTCACTTGATTGAAGATCTTGCTTGAAATCCTCAACTTGATTGAAGTCAGTATTTGAAGGTTTGGCCAGAGTGTCAGTTGAAATGGAGCAAGTTGGATCCAGTGCAGTCGAGGAGGTGTGGCCCATTTTCTTTCCAGGGTGTCCAGGGATTACTGTCAGGCAGGTCTTTATTGGCTGTGTGGGACTCAAACATAAACAGCAGAGAAATGTTTGCTTGTGTATGTACACATGCTGGGGAATGTAACCATCAGACACAAAAATTATGAAAGGGTGTGCACCTTGAGAGAAAGATCCAAGAAAAGACAAAGACAGTCCCTAAATTCTTCTTTTATTCTGTATTACATCAATTGGCTTCTTGATACAACACAGAAACACTAAAGTTTAGTTAAATAACGTGCTTGGATTTTAGAGGAGGAAAGCCAAATCCACCTCTAAATCCAGCATTGGTTTAATTGAATAGGGACTAGGAAATAAAGAGAAATAATTCTCTGAGAGACAGCTGTAAAGTTTACCATATGGCACATTTCTTTTGTTTGATGGTTATAGCTACCTTTTCTTCCTAAGTATCTACCCATGTTTATCAAACAGTCCAGGCAAGAGCAGTTTCTTGCCCAAATGTCTAATCTTGCCATGTTGAAGGCAAACTCCATATTGAGTTTCTTCAATGCCTTTCTTCCTCTCGGATGTAATTCGTGGGCCAGGAGCAATTGTGTCTCACTGCCATGAAAAACCCTAAACCATTTAAATGCCATGTATTCTGTAGGTCTTTGAAAGGTTTGAAGAATATCTATCCATCTCAAATACATCTCTGTATATCTAGAAAACGTAACTAACCTAACTAAGTTTTGACTATTATACCTGACTGTATACAATCTGTATTTAATTATGCATTACATCTTAAACAGTCTGTATAACACAATACCTAAATAGGAGGAGAAATATACATATCACAAAATTGTCCTTAAAATTGTATCAATAAATGAAAATCCATACCAATGCAAAGTATTCATTTCTATATTAAATTCCCCTTTTTTCCTTTAAAAAGAGATTGACTGTGATCATTACCATTTATAACCAACCCTCATTTAAATGAAAACAAACATTTATAAACAATATTCAGGAATTTGGGCATGGTTCATTCCAAACTGCTTTCTGCTGGTTGGGGGCGATATCCATGGGGATCATGATACAACATAGAAATCTGGCTAGGTCCTTGTTTTTGTAGTCTGCAAGGCTGTATTGTCTCAGCTGTTTTAGATGTTGGATCACCTGGAACACTGCTTCAGGAGGTATTGCTTCATCAAACCATATTAGTCTGGAAGAAATTCATAGCTTTACATTTTCTGTAGAAACATAAGCAAAAACTCTTTTCCCAAGTAACCTGTCCTTATATTTAAATTTAGAAGTCAAAGCATTTTTAAAATATATAAGTTGGATTAATTTAATAGCACCTATAATCAAATGTATTTTAGCAGCTGTAGCTCTTTCCTCGGCAATCAAACAATTTAAAGACAACAATATAGCATATAGTATCCAGACTCTGTGTATTTTCCATCTTTCATGGCTTATTTATTTTTATAACTGTTTCTTTTGCTTTTATTTTTTTCTTTTTTGAGGCAGGGTTTCTCTGAGTAACTTTGGCTGCCCTTGAACTCACTCTGTACACCAGGCTGGCCTTGAAGTCCCAGAGAACTGTTTGCCTCTGCCTCCCAAGTACCGGGATTAAAACTGTGTGCCACCACACCCAGCTACTCTATTTCTTCTTCTTCTCCTTCTCCTTCTCCTTCTCCTTCTCCTTCTCCTTCTCCTTCTCCTTCTCCTTCTCCTTCTCCTTCTCCTTCTCCTTCTCCTTCTCCTTCTCCTTCTCCTTCTCCTTCTTCTTCTTCTTCTTCTTCTTCTTCTTCTTCTTCTTCTTCTCTTTATCCTGTTTCTTTTTCTCTCACAAGCCTATGTATATTTTCAAACCACTGTAAACCTTTAGAGGTTTTTCTTTATCTGAATCTGTCTTTACTGTAAATCTTTACCTTTTTCTGACCACGTGGTCTTTTATCTGCTAAAAACAATGCCAAAATTAAAGCAGCGGCTGTTTTAGCCTCCATCTTTCCAAGATGCCAGGGGTATGTTTACTGCCAGGACTGAGAGCTGTGCTCACCACCTTGGTCTGTGCTGCCATCAAGCAGCAGGCTGCTTGGAGATGTGGCCACTGCCACTGCCACCTGCTCGTACACCATTCACTTGTAAGCAGAAATTGAAAGAAAGTAAGAAAAAGAGTCCTGTGTTTTTTTCCACTTATGCTGAGTCAGGAAACCTCCCTTAAGGGAGCTGCTTGAGAATCTGTCTCTAGCAAAACAGAAGACACATGAGAAAATGCTGCTACCAAGAAGTCGTGCTTGTCTCTGTTATTTTGCTTCTAAAATCCCTTTTTAAGCTTTTGTGAAGTTCTTATGTGGAATTTTGTTAAACCAGGTGGATGCCATTTTGTAACGGTAACTCTTTCTGCCAGCCGCCCGTGCCCTGCCACAATGTGGGCGCCCAAAATAACACACAGAGATTAATATTAGGTACAATGATGCTGGCCAATGACTAGGATTTCTTGTATGCTAGTTCTGTCTTAAGTATCAACCATAGCCATTAATCTATATATTTTATAAAGACTTATCTTATTGAGGATGCCAGCCTTATGCGTCTTGTCTTCCTGGGGATCACATGTCGACTCCTGTATTTACTACATTTCCCAGAATCCTCCTTGACTCCTAGCTCCACCTGTCTTGCTTTCCTATTGGCCAACAGTGCTTTATTTATCATCCAGTAAGACAAATACATACACAGAAGGACCTCCCCCATCACCCCACCCCATGTTCTATCAAAGTAAGTCAAAGGGCCATGTGTGCTGCATGCATAGGCACACATTCCTGGGCTGGGCAAAGTGACATCTCTGAGGACAGAAAGGAGGCAGAGGCCAGTGACTGGATGGGTCTCCAAAGGACCAGCATCTCAGAGGAGTCCCTCAACCTGGCTGTCTGTCAGCCACCAGCTTCGCAAGCCAAGCCATCCAGGACATGCTTGGTGGTAGGGGCTGCATCTGGCAGCTGCCCTCAGTGCCTGTCAGGTTGGAACATGCTTTTGCCTTTTCCTCTCATGGCAAACGGTCCTGCTATCTGAACGTTCCATGCTAGATGCTGAAGCACTTGAACTGAAGCTGTTATGAACCTCGAAGATTCTGTAAGAGGTTGGTCTCCACCAGGAGGGCTCTTCCAAGGCTGTGTGGGGACTGAATCCATTGACTGGTTCCAGCCTCACACCTTTTCCAGCACAGCTCAGAAACTACCAAGAAAAGCCCCCAGGTTCCTGAAAAGCTACAGTGTGTTCTGAGCTCTGTCAGTCCCCAAGGACTTCAGTGGCCACCTCTTACACCCGTTTGTGACCTCTGGCTTAAAGCATGTCATAGAATGTAAAACTCTTAAATATTCTAGAGAAGTTTATAAAAGGACACTATCAGCAAATTCATACTACACATATGTGGTCTTTAGAAGAAAAAACATTAAGGAATAAGGACACAGTACCTGAAAAAATACAGTGGACAGACCAATGATGCTATGGTGGCCTTTGACCTTGAAAAGGCCCATGGCTTAGGTGGGCTTACCTGTGGGCCAGGCGGCTTCTCCACCTGTGCCTGGGACAGGAGATGGTTACCTGCCTCAGGAGTGTGACTCTTAAGAAATAGTGTGGCAGTGGAGAGAGGCTTGAAGAAAAAAAATCACACTATTATGGTTTTTGACATTGTGACATGACATTGTCACCCACAGCACATTCTTGGGTTGTATTCATAGCTGCTCTGGGATGCCTGTGAACCACAGGCTGTGGGTTGGGTATGGTGGTTTAGATGGTTTGAATGTCTCCTAAGAGTTCGTGTGCAGAGACCTTTGTCCCCAGGTGTTGGTATTAAAGCTGTAGCTTTAAGATGCGCGGCCTGGTAGGAGGTGGTGTGTCACTAGGAACAATATGCCAGAGGGACTCAGGACCCCAAGTTCGTTCTCTCACGAGCTTGCTATAGACGACTGTACCCGGTTCCTTTGCGTGTTCTGTCTTCCTGTGTAATTCCTCCTGCATGTGCTCCTTCTGTGAAACCATGTGACAGAGGTATAGGCAGCTGGGGGACTTCCAGAGCTGCCACCATACCGTCTGGGCTCTCCATCCCCAAAACTGCACATTAAATACACCTCTTTAAAAATAACCCCAAAGTTTCCGGCCTTAAGTATTTTGTTAGAGCAACAGAAGCATCTGTGGTTGGTGGTACAAATGTACCATCACTGTTGGTACACTCTGTAGCACTCTGTATGGTACCCTATGGGGTCCACAGTGTGGGCAAGGCTCAGCTGGGTTGCTCAGTGAGACGGGGATTAAATGGGTTAGTTCTTCTGCTCTGGTTCGTCTCAGCAAGCTTGTTCTCTGGCTGCATTCATCCCTGACCTCTCTGGGTGGGACAGTCCAAAATGGCAGCCTTCCTCCACAGCCTCCTTGTCCCTCTATGGTCTTCTGTCTCTCCCGTGTGGTCTGGAGGTCCTAGACGCATGCGGAAGAGCACCACAGCTCTGAACTCAGAAGGCGCAGAAGTTTGTGTCTCCTACATGTTGTTGGTCAAAACTGTGAAGAAGGGGATTGTTCTGAACTTGTCAAGTTTAAATGGGACATGTCTGGACACAGCGGAGTAGCTGCCTGGTATCCTGTAAAAGCACAAAGGCCATTTGCCTTGCTGTAAATCAGTGGTTCTCAACCTTGCAAAGGCTGCCACCCTTCAATACAGTATCTCGTGTTGTGGTGACCCCAACTGTAAAATAATTTTCATTGCTACTTTGTAATTGCAATTTTGCTACTGTTATGAATCATAATGTAAATATCTGCATTTTCTGATGGTCTTTGGGGTCACTGTTGTAATTTTAAAAAATGTGGCTTGAGAAAGACACCATGCAACAGAGTTCAAGCAGAGGGGTTTTTTATTAAGGGAAAAGGATCATAAAAAAGGGAAAGGGGAGGGGGGAGACCGGCCTTTGTGGACAAGAGCAGTGGGAAAGAGGAAAGACAGGGAGGAGGAGAGAGAGAGAGAAAAGAGAGAGAGAGGCAGAGAGAGACAGACAGAGAGGGATGGGAGGTGGGCAGGCCCCCTTTAAAAGGGAGCATATGGATAGTCACAGGTGGTGCTCTTAGTGGTGGCAGCTGAGGGCGTATCCTGTCAGAACTCCACAGGCAGGCCAGTACAGATGCCTAAATACTAGCAATCATGACACACAGGTTGAGAACCACTGCCGAGCTCCCCCACGAAGGTCTGTGGCTACTGGTGACCTCAGACATTTCAACTGCTTGAGCCAAGTGCTGAGGTGGGGACATCCCCAGGGACACTCACCCAGCCAGCATCTCTCTAAAAGAAGTGGATGCTCAGGTTGCATCCACCTCATGTCTGCTGTGTCCTGGGAACAGGTGTCACTACAGAGAACTGTCATTTGAGGCAGAGCCAGAAGTCAGTAGCTCCAGTCTTCTTTCGGAATAATGGTGACCCTTGCCCATAGTTCTTCATGCCCCTCAATGGTTCAAGATCCAGTTACCTGGATCAGGGCAGTTTGTATGTGTGGGACTTCCCTGTCATGTGTGGTATTGGCCGAGGACATGAAACGCAGTCCTGGCTCTGCCCCCATGGAGATGTAGCCAAGGGCTTTGTCCAAGGTTGGAACCTATCATGCCATGTCCCTGAGCCTCCAGAAGAGTGGAATATGCCTTTTAGGGGTCCAGATGCTGTCTAGAGGCCATCATAGAGTCTTGCTGAGCTCATCCTGGTTCCTCATGGTTTTTAGGCATCGGGGCATCAGTGCAGACCAAGCCCCACACCCATTCTTGATCATAGGGCTTCCCTGCCCCTTGCTTGCTCCACACTCCTGCCTCGAGCTTTCTTGGAAGAGTGGGTGATTTATCCATCGTTTCTTGCTTAAGACTCAATATCTTCCTCCCACCTTTCTGCCCTGGGGAGTTCCCTAAGGCACCCCATTTCTTAAAGCTTGTGTAGGCGGTTCCTAAATAAAGGCAACTCCCCCATGAAGGTCTGTGGCTACTGGTGACCTCAGACATTTCAACTGCTTGAGCCAAGTGCTGAGGTGGGGACATCCCCAGGGACACTCACCCAGCCAGCATCTCTCTAAAAGAAGTGGATATGCTCAAGCCTAAGAGGTATAGAAGTCAGTTTTATTATCACGGTGGCAAAGTGCTGGGCACAGTGCAGTTTAAGACAGGAAAATGTGTTTGGGCTCATGGTGTCAGAGGTATCATTCCATCATGGAGGGCTGGGTGTCATAGGACAGCTGTTCACATCATGGTGGCCAGGAAACAGAATGAATCAGCAACAGGCAGGAACTAGAATAAGACAGAGCCTCAAACCGGGCAGTGGTGCTGCACGCCTTTAATCCCAGCACTCCGAGTCAGAGGCAGGCGGATCTCTGTGAGTTTGAAGCCGATCTGGTCTACAGAGCGAGTTCCAGGACAACCTCCAAAGCTATACAGAGAAACCCTGTCTCAGGGGGAAAATGAAAGAAAGAAAGAAAATAAAGGAAGAAGGGAGGGAGGGAAGGAAGGGAGGGAGGGAGGGAGAAGAAAAAGCCTCAAAGGCCAGCTCCCGGTGATCTGTTTCTCCAAGCAAGCCCCACCTTCCACTCTTCACACTTCCTGATTGTCCAGTTCACTTTTGACCCCCACAGATGAAGCATTGATTAGGGCAGAGCCCCCCCCCATCTGTTCATCTTGGGAACACCCTGAGAGACAACAAGGGAATGGTCTTACCAGTGCCCTAAGTGTCTCTGAGCCCAATGAACTTAACCTCATGGAGGACAGGCCTCCACCAAGCTAGGTTCCCTAGGCAGAAAATTTCGTACACCTAAGATTCTGGCCTGTCCTCTCTTAACTACTCAGGTGACTGAACCGGAAGGAGCACCTTTTGCTCCGACATTTGAGAGCAAGCTGGGCAGCACGGTGAGACCTTATCTCAAAAAGTTAACTAGTTAAGTTAAATCTAAAGAGAAAGAAATGTAGGCTGAGGAGCTAGCTTCCCCAGTAAAATGTTTGCCGTGAAAAAGCATGGGATTCTGGGTTTTACTCCCCAGAACCCCCAGAAAAAGGCAGGCGTGGTAGTGCATGCTTGTGATACCAGGCCTGAGAAGGCAAAGAAGGGACTCCTAGAGCTTGCTGGCAACATATTTGGTCAGTTCCAGGCTATCAGATGACCCTGTCTCCAAAAGCAAGGGGCGTGGCAACCAAGGGACCTCATCTGAGTTGTCCTCTGACCTCCACACGTTTGCATACACTTGTTCATACACTCATGCATACAGACACACACAGACATGCACACACACACACACACACACACACACACACACACAGAGAGAGAGGGGGGGAATGTGTATTTATTCACTACTGGAAGTGGCATGTCTAATTAAACTTTCAGGGGTCATAGAGAAGACTCCTGGGGTAAAAGTACTTGCTCTCAGGCATGAGGAGTTGAATTCAAACTCCTAGCACCCAAATATGAAGTCTGGCATAGCTGTGGGATAGGGTGGCATTGCAGGGGGTAGGAAGAGGCAGGAGGATTCTATGTGCTCACTGGCCTGCCAGCCTAGCGAGGCTTCAAGCTTCCAATTCAGTGAGAGGCCCTGTCTTCAAGGAGTAAGATGGGGAGCAATAGAGGACGAGACCTGACACCCTCCCCTAAACTCTGAAAGCGTCCCCATGCCCACATGCACTCACCCCCCCACACACACACACTAAATGAGAAATCTGAAACTAATGCTGGACCGGACTAGCAGGTGTCTGGTCTAACCTCTGACACTGTGGGCTCACTTAGGAGCATATGAGCCAAGAAGCTGTCTGTAGTCCCTTGTGATTGAATTGGTGCCGGCCAAGAGCTACGTGAAATCCTTAGGGCTCATTCTCCAGGTGGAAAAGCTGAGATCATAAAACCAGACAGCTCTCTCTTTCTTTCCCCTAATTAATGATGGATTACAGCATCAGGGTGTGGGCTGGGTGTACCCCTTTTATTTTTTGAAGCTGTGTTTGACGGCTCTGGGATCCACGGATTGCATCAGGCGCTCAGGTGCACTGCTCAGGTGCCCTGCAGTTCCCGAGAAGTGTGCTGATTGTGTAATTGCAATGTCACATGGACCCTGCCTCTACATGGAGCCCACATGCATCCTCTCACCTGGATAGAAAGAAGGAAGCCCAAGGCTTGCCTCGGACTCAAGGAGGAAGAGGCATGACTAGTTTTGATCATTACTTTAAGAAACTTCAGTATAAAACTGCCTTAAAAAAGAAGAAATACAAAAAAGAAAGCAAATGAATGCCCAGAGTCTCTTCACTTAAAGCATGGAGCAGTGTGCTTTCCTTCATGCAATGAGTGTGTGCCATGCGTTTGCTCACATGTGGGGGCAGGCGGTTGATCCCATTGTCTTTTCTTGAGAGCCACCCACCTTGATTTTTGAGACAAGGCCACTCACTGGCTTTGGGGCTCACCAAGTAGGTTAAGCTAGCTGGCTCGTGAGTCCCTGGGATCTTCCCACCCTTCCTTCCCAGTGTTGGGACTACAATTGCATGCCACACTACAGTGGCTTTGTATGTGGGCTCAGACTTGGGTCCGCCTGCTTGCAAGGCAAGCACTTTGTTGACGAAGCGACCTCCACAGCCTCTGTGCTGCTTCTTGCAGGTTTACAAGTTTCATGACAGGCTTGCTTTGTGGCCCAGCCTTGTCTAGAACTCCCTGTATAGTTCAGGTTGGCTCCAGACTCCACCTTCCGCATATTGGGCTCACCGGTTTAAGCTGCCTGCCCTGCTGGCCCTTCAGTACTTTAAGCCTGCCAGCAGAACAGGGTAGATAGTTCTGGCCATGGGCTGTAGGTGTTGTTGTCGGGCTTTGGAGTCAAATGGGTCACTTGGCTAACCCTGCCTGGGTTTTCTGGTCAATTTCGTGGATGCCATGAGGATTAGATACATCTGTGTATGCTAGCTGCTTGGTGCTCTGACCAGGTGGGTCTTCATCTGTCAGTACCCTCATCACCATGCTACTGCTGACCCCTCTTTGTGCTTACAAGAGCAGACAAATGCACATCTGCACACACACACACACACACACACACACACCCCTGTGAACACACACATGTCAGCACATGCCTGTGAATAAACACGACAGTGCAGACTCTGCAGAGGCCACACCTTAACATGTCATGAGCACTACCCCAGTTAGGAGCTACTCACCTGCCCAGGGGCTTCTCAGACCTTGCTGGCTGATGGACATCCTGGTTGTTGCAAGGCTTTGCAGTCACTTCTCTGCCATGGGCTGGCACTGTCTTGGGTAAGCAATTTTGATTTTTTGCAGCACTGCTCGATTGCACTCTAGCTTTCATGCTGCCTCCCCTGCCTGCTGGAAGCGCCTCTGTCTCAGAGCAGGGGCAGATGGCACCCTGGGTCTACCAGGTGATCCTTGAGGGCGCTCTCTTGTTTTAATGTGCACCTTCATAATTGCTATGTATGCAAAGATGCCTAATTTCTCTTGTGAGACATAGAAGCACCATGTGAACAGTGTCAGTGTATTTGTCAGTATTTATGCTTTTTTTTTCTTGTAGCCAAACTCTTTTATTCTGACCCCAAACCAACCAAACAAACCCAAACAAACCCCATATGCCCACAATTTCTAGTTTACTCAAATGTGTAATTTACCAAATCTGTGTGCTTAGGTCAAAAAAGAGTTTTAAACTTGAGCCCCTAGTATTGTTCCATGCTGTAGTATTTTCTTTCTGTGATGCTAGGATTCAAACCCCAGGACTTCCCAATACTGTGGAATCGTGTTACCAGTGAGCTGAACCCCCAAACCTTAAGCTGTAGTATTTTTACACATGTATGTGTATACGTGGTGTGTGTTTATATGTATGCATGTTTGCATGTGTGTGCGTGGGGGTGCATGCTAAAGCTTAAGGGTAATGTTGACAGCCTCCCTAGCTCACTCTCCACCTCGTTCAGTGAAGTGGGGGTCTCTCTAGATTGAATCTGGAACTTGCTGATTTGGCTAATCCAGCCGACCAACTTGCTTCAAGGATTCCCTTGTCTCCACTTTCGGAACACTGGATATCAAAGTAGCCGCCATACCAGCTTGGCATTTGCATGGATTCTGGGAACCTGAATGAATTCTGGTCTTATGTTTGAAGAGCAAGCAAGCACTTTGTCCTCCAAGCTGTCTCTCCAGCCCACTGTTTTTGAAGTCGTCTACAATCCGAATAATTAAGTACTAAGTCTTTCATTCCAAAACTACTTATTGGGCATCCACCCATGCTAGCCTCGTCGTGTCTTTTGGCTTTAGTATTCTATCAGTAAACAGATACTGAAGAATCTCTTACCTGTGTGGTGATGGCCCCTCCCAGACCTTGTCTGTGAGTGGGGGTGGGGTAGGAATGGAGGAAAGTGGTGGCTGCTCTACAAAGCCCTGGGGTAGGGTTGAAGACCTGAGATTCCCACCAGGGCCCCACCCAGGGCTCTGATGAAGGTCACGTAGAATTAATTGGCAGTAAGTCTATGGTAATGACCCCCACTCCTGATGACCATGTAGCCACAAGACAGGTGCCTCCAAAGAGCCAGAGCTTTTTGTGTAGACAGCGAGATGGAGAACATGCTCTCACATCAGCACACAGGAAGCTAGGGACAGTCAGACCCACCACACGCCTGCCTGCTTCCTCCAGGGGGATTCCCAAGATCATCCTTGCATCCAAGGATCCCCGGGACCATCACTGTATGACCGTGCACTAACTGGGATGGCAGAGCTAAGGGAAAGCAAGTCTTCAAGCTTTCAGGACCTTACCCCTAATGGAATTCAGTGATGCCAAGTCATGCGTGTCCACATCCCCCCAGCCTGGCAGCGGAGCACTGTGCTGGAGACTGAGGGTGTCCTTGGGGCGGTGACGGATGACATGAGGTTTCAGTGCTGTGAGGGGTAGGCATGAGGTTCTGGCGGCAGCTGCTGTGCGCACCACCGCCTCCCAATGGCAGTACGACCATGTGTGAGTTCCCCGTGTGTCCTCATCACTACCCCCTCACTGGGTGAATAGCTGGCAAACACTTCCTCTCCGTCTGCGGCTGGCTTTGTACATCCTTCCTTTGTGGGACAGGAGCTTCATGGCTTGATGTCACCCAATCTGTCCACTTTTTATATTTTTCAAAGCTTATTTATTTGTGGTGTTGGTGAGATGGCTCACCAAGGGTAAAAGCACTCGCTGCTCTCCAGAAGCCCCGGGTTTGATTCCCAACACCCACATGGCAGTTTATAACCATATGTAATTTCAGTTCCAGGAGAGCTCAGCGCCCTCTTCTGGCTTCCATGGGTACTGCATGTTTGTGGCACGCAGGTACAAATGCAAGCAACACAGCCATACACATAAGATAAAAAAATCTTTAAAAACATTAAAATTATTCATTTATTCTGTGGCACATGTAAGCGCATGTGCGTGCGTGAGTGCGTGTGTGTGTGTTTATTTGGGTGCAGGTGTGGGCATCCATATGTGAAGGCAGAGGCCAGCCTTACACATTGTACCTCAAAAGCCATAACCTTGTTTTTTGAGACAGGATCTCTCAGTGGTCTGGAGCATTCTGAGCAGGAAAGGACATAGCCGACCTCTAGGCCAGGTCAGGGCTGTGACTCAGCGGTAGAGCTTGTCCTGGGCATGCTCTGAGAGATGTTGTCACAGGCAAAGGAGCAGGAGAAGGCTTCTGTGGCTTGTCTGATGAGATCTTCTTACCTCTGATGCTCTCTGCAGCAGTGGGAAACAAAGGCACCAGGTCGCGCCAACTAGGGATCTGTGCAGGCCTCTTCACCAAGAGAAGGGAGACCCTGACCCTGTGGAGCATAGAGCCTGGGTAGGCAGTATGGTGGGGGCGGGTTGTCAGTGCAGACAGGAGGAAGACCAACTGGGTGGATGTGGCCTGGGAGAGAGATGGTATGAATGGAACACAGGCCAGGAGGGTGGCACCCTGTCTTCCTGGGCTCCCCTGTAGGTGGTGACGTGTAATGGTAGAATCCAGACCTGACTGCTGTGTGGGGTCCTCCCCTCCCCTCCCCCCTCCCCTCCCCTCCCTTCCCCTTCCCTCCCCTACCTTCCCCCTGATACCAGCAGCCCCTACAGACACAGTCTAGCTGTCGTATTTCACAGGCCAGGGGTCCTCACCTGGGAAGTGAGTTCCCGTCAAAGGTGGCCACACACCCTGCTCCCCCTTGCCTCCTGCCTGGGAACCCGAGAGCCTGGCTGTAGAATCTTGCAGTGAAACCACCTCCATCCTCAGAGAGCCAGCATAAGGGACCTCAGTTCTGCCAGGGCATGGCTTTGCTTTAGAGACCCCCACCATACTGTCTGTCTGTGGCACTGGGGCCTGAACTCTTCTCAGAGTCCCTGCCATGCTGTTTATTTCCCCATGGTGTTAAGCCCCCTCTGGGAGACCTGTTATCCACAACAGTCTGTCTCAGGGACCCACTGAACACCACTGGGACCTCGCAGGCCGCGGTCCAGACTTGTGATCCTCTAATCTGTGCTCCTACTCTTCCTCATCCAACACTCGTCTGCCCTCAGGGTTCCTGCTCATGATCCCTTGGCAAGTGTGTGAGTTCAGCCGCCTTGCTGGCTCTTCCTCACCCTTGTCTATCCCAGCTGCTGTCCTTCAGGGGCACACAGGCTCCCTGGTGTCAGATCACAGCTATGAGTCATGAGGGTTCCCCCCTTTGGAGGGAGGCACGAAGTACAGAGGACCGTGGGGAGTCTGAGGTGGGTGCCTCAGAGAGCTGCCTAGTGGCTGCTTGTCCCACTCAGTGTCTTCTCTTACACTTGCGCATGCTTGACGGATCTAAGTCACTTTAGAGAAGTAATGTTGACTTCATGGTGACTCTGGCACAGCCCCAAGTTACTTTTAGATGACTGTCAACATTGGGAAGAGCCCAGAACTACTGGGACACATGCAGGTGTCCCTGTTACCCACAGGCAAGGTCCCCTGTGGACTGGCTGGCCTTAGGAACCACCCTACATTTTCACCAAACAGAGGCGCATGGCAGGCTTAGTGGCAAAGGAGAGCAGTGGTGGGGCTGGTTGCACTTCCGGCTGCCTGTGAATACACATCCACAATGTGGCAGCTAGCTGGGGAGAGGTAGGTGCAGCAAGACTGGCTGTACCTCTGGGTGCCCTGGCATACGTGCCCACACGGCTGGCCTGTGCACATTTCACTCCCTGGACAGCTTGCCTGGCTCTGCCGTGGGTACAAGTGGCCCAGGCTGATGAGCACAGGGCACTGTGGACAGAAATGTAATGTGGTGGGCCGTGTCTAGAGCTGTCCAGATAGAACCAGCCACTGGCAACACCTCCGCTGACTGTGGTTGGGCTGTCCTGGTGTATGGCTCCTGATTTGACGTCCAGGGCCTGTTGAGACCTAGTCAGTGGGACCTTCTCATGTCTGAGCTCAGCTAGCCAGTTCCCAAATCTATCCAGCTCACACATTCCCCTGCATAGCCACCAACAGAAACGGGAGGTTTTCTAAACCAGACAGACTTGTGTTCCTCCCTGAGCTAACAGACTACTAAAACAATGTCCCCAAGGAGCTGGAATCTCCCCAGGGATCTCCTGCTGGAGGAAGGCAAAGACTGTGGCCTTGTGCCAGCCGGAGGAACTTGGCTCCTTGAAAGACAGCTCACAGTTATAACCACTGTGCAGGACAGACTGGATGATGGTAGTGGTGGGCAGGACCATACTTTAACCAGGACTGTAAAGCTATGCACATCTCCCGCCTTTTATTTAAACCTATCCCTTTTGCCAGGACCCTGAGACACCAGGGGACAAGGGAATTGTCATGGAAATATCTTTCTTCGTCTTCCCAGTGTACCCTCACTGACTACATCTCCTTCCTCTGTTGCTCATGGTTACTGATCTCTTGAATTGGCACATTAAGGACTAATGGCAGAGCCCGTGTTGTTAGTGCTGCCAGGGCCCCAGTTCTGACCTGAACAACCCCAGTGACAACCAGACTTGTATTCTAGCCAGCACAGCTTCAGAGATGTGCTGGGATGGCCATAGGAGGGGCCTCCTGCGAAATCACACCCAATGTGGAAGGTCACTGTTTTGATTTTCTTTGCCAGGGGAGGGACAGTGGCATTGGTGTGGTTCAGAGTAGCTTCCAACCTGTTAACTCTAGAGGAAAGCCTTCTGGAAAACAGAAATTAACTAACTCATCACTGTGAGTATGGATGCTGGTGCTCCAGGTAGCTTTAGAGAGATCATTTCCAGTTTGCATCTGTGAATAACCACATAGGGCCCAGCTTCAGGTTGACTCAGAAAAGCAAAACTGTTTCAGGAAGGCTGCTGAGATCTGAGCAGAGACAAGTCCCTTGCACTTCTGCCCCCTCTGCCTGCCTCCTGAGTGCCAGAATTACAGATGTGCACTGCTACACCTGGGTTATTTGATGCTGAGGACCCAACCCAGAGTTTTCTGCATCATGGGCTGAGCTACAAGCTCTATTCCCAATCACACCGTGCGGTCTAGTGCTGCTAACTGTCAGGCAAAGCAGTACTTAGCTGGAAACATAACTACTTGGGACAGGGGTGGGGCTGAGGCAGGAGGATTGCCTAAGTGCAGGTGTCTGGACAAAGAATGAGACTCTCTTTTAAAAAAAAAAGGAAAAGGAAAAGGAAAAAACACAAAACAAAAACACAGTCAAAGCTGTTAAACCTCAAGGTACACTATGGAGCCACTCTGCTGGAACATCGCGCACAGTGCCGAGGAAGGGCTAGTTTTTTCTAGTCTTCTCCCTCTTTTCCTGCTCCTTCTCTTCTCCTCCTCTCATCTTCCTCCTTCTCTTCTTCACTTTCTTCTTCTCCCCCTCGTCTTACTCTTTCTTCTCCTTCTTTCTCATCATCTGTCTTGGACCAATGCTTTTGTATAACACAGTAGACATGGATTCTTCAAAATTTCCATCTCCACTTTGACGTTGCAGGAATGTTGCAGTTGCATCTATGTTGAGTGTGTCTCTCAGTTTCTCTCAATTACAGCATCAGGGGCTGCTTGCAGGTGTCTGGTCCACAGGCCACCCTGGCACAGGCAGGCTGCCTGCACAACATGCTGTGTAGGCCAATTCTCATTTCAGAATTAACATCACTGCCTTGTTCCTTTAAACAACCAAGGCTGTCAAACTGCCAGCCAGAAAGTCCTGAGCCCGAGCCACCAAGACCTGCCCATGTGTTCTCACAGGTGTTGTGTGCCGAGAGTGAAGTGTCTTTACTGAAGCTCCCCAGGCACCCTGGGCACCAGGCACCCTGGGAATGTTCCTGTGGTCAGGGACCTGGAACTGAGCTCTGTCCTCCAGGTAACACACTGATCTGCCCTCTCTTCCTTTCCTCCTCCTGCTCCCCTGGCTCGTGGGAGGATGGACGCCAGCCCCTCCTGCCTCCTGGGAAACTCCACCACTGACCTGCATCCCAGCCCCCTGATTCCTAGTCATTAAAGACAGTATCACAGAGACTCTCAACAGGAATGTTCCTGAGGAGTGCTTCTGCCGAAATGGACAGGGAGGGGCTCAGGGTCTCCGTGCTCACTGGGGCAAGGTCCTCCCACCACCCCAGGGTGAGTGACTGGGGCCCATTTCTCTCTGTCACCCTTCCCCAGGTTCCTCCCCAGCACAGTTTCTCCCAGATCTTAGTTACTATCTTTGGGTTTCTGCCAAACAAGTAATTTGATTTCCTATGTTCCTTTTACTCTCGTTTAGTTTTTTCTTTCTTTCTGAAAACGTGAACACACCAACAAATGTGGCAGGCTCTTAAAGCACACCATGGAGCGAAGTTTGACGCGACGAAGCTGGCAACCTCAGCAGTCCATTCCTGCTGGCGTGGAAGGGTCTGTCCAGTGTGGTGGCGGCTGGAGGAGTGCTGCAGGCTCTTGCGAGGGTGTTAACCCATTAGCTGAGGCTCCCACAGGTCTGCTTGTCTGGCCCTGTGCTGTTCTGTCTTCGTGTAAGGTTAAGCTGATCCTATAAAACAGTGGGCTGTGTTCCATGTCTTGTTTCCTGGAACCGTTTGCATACTGATGGCTTTACAGTTTCTTTTAACATTTGGTGGAGCTCTGGTGAAGTCACCAGGACTGGAGTTCCCTTGGTTGGAAGGCTTATGGCAACAGACTTCACTGCTTCAAGGAACCAGGCGATCTTCAGATGTTCCTTTCCATCTTGTGTCATCTTTGGAAATTACACGCTGCTGGGAATTGTTTGCTTTTATTAAGTTGCCAAATCGATTAGCTTAATAAAAACTGGGCTTATCATCCTTAATAGCTGTGACATCTGAAGTTAGAACTCTTGAGGTTTCTGTTTGTGTTCTGCTACTATTTTTCTTGGTGAGTTACAATTTTATTCCTTTTTCTCATTTTTAAAGTAAGATTTAGTTTTGTAATTATTTTCAAATGTTTATTTTCTAGCTGTTTATTTCTCTTTCTCTGTGTGTTTGCATATGTGTGCATGTGGTGTGTGTGTGTGTGTGTGTGTGTGTGTGTGTGTGTGGTGTGTGGGGTGTATGTATGTATGTGGTGTGTATATGTGGTGTGTTTGTGTGTGTGTGGTGTTTGTGGTGTATTGTGATTTATGTGTGTGTACATGGTGTGTGTATGTGTGTGTGTGGTATGTGTGTATGTATGTGGTGTGTGTAGTGTGTGTTTGTATATGTATGTGGTGTGTGTGTATGTTGTGTACGTGTGTGGTGTGTGTGGTGTGTGTGTTGTATGTGTGTATGTATGTGGTGTGTATGGTGTGTGTGTATGTGTATGTATGTGGTGTGTATGTGTGTGTATGTATGTGGTGTGTGTATGTGTATGTATGTGGTGTGTATGTGTGTGTATGTATGTGGTGTGTGTTGTTGGGAGCTATTTCCAGGGGTTCCAGGAACCTGGAGCTCTGGTCTGCATTGAATATCCCATGCTAACTGATTTGCTATTGAATGACATGACCTCAGTGGAGAATGTCTCCTAGTTTGCATCTCTATGGGCCTAAGCATCTGAATAGGCCTGCTCCTGGGCAGAGGGGCTGGGTGTGTGTAAGTAACAAGTGAGGACAGGAGTTAGGGGCAAGCTAGCAGAGAGGAGAAGAGAAGGACAGGAATGATCTCATGGCCAAGGAAGGATGGTTAAGAAACAGTCGAAAAGATGGTAAATAAAGAAAAGACTCTTCTTGAAGGAGTTAATGGTATGCGGAATGAATGGGCTCAAAATAAATCGTATGTACATATGAAATTCTCAAAACAAAATCTTAAAAAACAAAATAAAAACCAACAATCAAAAAAAAAATAAGACTCTAGTTTTACAACATGGAACTGAGAGCTCTCTAAAGATGACAAGGTGCCTGTGTTTGGTCTTTATCGCCGCTGGGTTGCTAGGCGTTTCCAGGTCCACACACCCCCACTCAGGCCGAACCTCATGGGTTAAGGCTGAGACATGCCGGGTCACGACGGTGCGTGTGCTCATGTACACACTTCTGGCATCTGTAAATGGAGGTCAGTGGTCACCCTGAGGTATGTTCCTTAGACACCATCCATCTTATTTTTGAGGCAGGTCTCTCCCTGGTCTGGAGCTCACTGAGTAGGCCCAGCTGACTGACCATCAGAGTCCCAGAGATTCCCCTGTCCCCACCTCCCCATCCTTGGGATTATAAACATGAGCCACCATAACTGGCATTTAAAATCATGAGTTCAGGGAACTGAATTCCAGTAATTATGCTTCTAAAGTGAGAACTCTGCCAACCACTGGACTTTCTCCTTACCCTGTCATTAGTTGGAAGCAGACTCCCCTTTGTGTGACTTCAGATATGTTATGTTGTTTAAGACATAAAGGGAGTTGGTCTCAGTGGACGTCCCACGTCTCCACAGCAGCGAAGCTCATTGCTCACACACAGTCCACTCTTGGTTGGCTGGCACTTTTCCTAATTGCCTGTCAGATTGCTGAGAGAGAGAGTTAACCTCATCGTGATGGTGCAATTGATTTTACAACAAAGTAAGCAAGAGCCTTTTCTATCTGACCGTGGTATCTATGGAAATCCTAGATCTAACAAGCACTTCCTGTTGAAATGCAGTGCTGTCTGTGATCAGGAACAAGATTACCGCCCCCAGGCCCTCCCTCACCCCACTGCCAGCATTGGACTGAGAATTTAGCTGTAACAATAAACCAAAACAATGAAAAGGCTGTAAAAGGCTAAAAGGCAAACATACACCAAAAAAGAAGTCAAGCTCTCTAAATATAAGTTGTTTTATTATTTATTTACATAGAAAACCTCAAATTTATATTAGCTTATTTTTTAGGATATAAAATTTCACTGTAACCAGGCCATGGTGGCCCATACCTTTAATCCCAGCACTTGGGAGGCAGAGGCAGGCAGATCTCTGTGAGTTCAAGGCCAGCTTGGTATACAGAGCAAGTTCCAGGACAGCCTCCAAAGCTACAGAGAAACCCTGTCTCCAAAAAACAAACAAAAAAAATTAACTGCATATTTACATATGAGCAGCAAATACTTAGAAAATGAAAAAAGTTCCAGTTATACTAAGCCTAAGTACAATGTTTTGACATGTATTTAAGGGAAAGTACAAGACCTCTACTGAACAATTCTGTCTATAAAAGGCATTTCAAAAGGTCTATATACTTTGAAGAAATGTGTTCTGACTCTGACTTGGTTGGAAGGCAAAATAGTAAAAAAACATAGGCTATTCTCAGAGTGAACTGCAGATCCTGTGTAAACTCAATATTCTAGCAAGGTTTTGCGTAGAAACTGAGATATTAATTTCCCACTGGTAAAAACAAAAGGTTGGTGTAACGATAAATCTTTCAGCCAGCTGCCGAAGCCCCATTGCCACGTGGTTGCCCAAAATAACACACAGAGATTAATATTATGTATAATGCTGCTGGCCAATGACTAGGATTTCTTATCTGCTAGCTCAGTCTTAACTATCAACCGTAACTATTAAACTATATGTATGTTATAAATTTATCTTTTAGAGGATGCTGGTCTTGCGTCCTCTCTTCCTGGGATCACATGGCGACTCTCTCCCTTTCCTACATTTCCCAGAATCCTCCTTCTCTCCTAGTCCCTCCTAACTTGCTCCCCTATTGGCCAACAGTGATTTATTTATCAACCAATAAGACAAACATATATGCAGAAGGACCTCCCCCATCAGGTTGGTATCAGTCAAAGCAATTTTAAAATGCTGGCACCACCTACCTGATCATAGACTTCTTTCAGAATTATGGTAATCCCATGATGCTGTGAGAATGGGAGGGTGGGGATTTGAGCCCACTGTCCCTCACAGACAGAACCGAGGCCAAATGGTGTCCCCAGATCAGCTCTTCCCTACCATTGAATAACTAAAGTGTGTGTGTGTGTGTGTGTGTGGCGGGCAGGGGCGGGGGGAGGTTGTCAGCCTTTCTTTACTTTGTCCAAATTTTAATTCACTCAGAATGATCACAGATGGAAAACTAGAAGAAAAATGTTCTTTGTAAGCCTGAATAAGCAGACTTTCTGTGTGTGCTTATGTGTGTGTGTGTGTGTGTGTGTGTGTGTGTGTGTGTGTGTGTAAGTGCATGTGTACACACTCATATGTATGTATTTGAAGGCCAGAGGAGAAAGCAGAGCTTCCATCCCTACCACTCTCTGCCTTGTTCTCTTGAGATGGGATCTCTCACCAAACCAGGAGCTTGTTGTTTTGGCTAGTCTAGCTGGCCATGGAGCTTCACTTCAGGGATCTGCCTGTCTCTGCCACCACCAGAGCTGGGGTTAGAAGCCTGTGTAGACACACCCAGATTTTTCTGTCAGTGCTGGGATCTGAGCTCAGGTTCTCCAGCAAGCTCTCTTGCACCAATCTATTTCTACAGCCCACACATTTAATTTGCATAACACACACACACACACACACACACACACACACACACACACATATACCAAAGCAGAAAATATAAAAATGAATAAAATGAAGTTTTCCAAGGTGTAAACTCTTTACAAATGGTATGTATGATATATATTATATATGAATGTATTTTGTTTTTTAAGACAGAGTTTCACTGTTTAGCTCTGGCTATGTTAGAACTCACTTTGTAGACCAGGTTGGTCTTGAACTCACAGAGATCCACCTGCCTTTGCCTCCTAAGTGCTGGGATTAAAGGCATGCTCCACCACCACACCGCTGGGCCAAATGACACTCTTAGTGTGGATCAATGCTCCGGAGTCAAGAGCACTTGATGCTCCTGTGGAGGTCCTGGGCTCAGTTCCAGTACTGATGGGTGGCTCATGACCATCCATAGCCAGGGGATCTGATGCCCTCGAGTAACCTCCAAGGGCACCAGGCACACACATGGTTAACAGACATACATGTAGGCAAAACATTCATACCCATAAAAATAGAAGTAAATATTTTTAAAAAGTTGGGTATGTGGTTCTGTGCAAGCCTGAAGGTTCAGCCGGTACTTGGGATGGTGAGGCTGCACACCTGGAGTAACAGGCCCGCCTGGGCTTCAAAGGAAGATAATGTTTATAAAAGAACAAATTAAGAAAATGGGAGAGTGATTGATAAACTGGGTTAAAGTGTCAGCAGCGCTGGTGTCTGACAGGTCACTTGCAACCTCAGGAAGAAACTGGCACAAACTCCAAAATTAAAAACGGCAGAAGCCACCCTTTGCAAGTAGACAAGTCATTTCAACAGGCAGTTCATCAAAGAGGATCTGTACATGGCCGTCAGAGACATGGGAGATGCTTGGTGCTGTCAGTCACCCGGGACGGGCAGACAGAGTTACCGTGAGCTGCCTGTGAACCTCACTGAGGGGGGGCGCACACTGCCAGCAGCAAGGCCTCCTGGTGGGACTTTACATGCTACACACACCAGAAAACTACTCATGGCAACTTCTTAGAGCTGAGCATGCATATCTATTAAATGACCCAGTTTTCTCACTCCCTGGTCTTTGCCAAAAATAAACCGAAGGTATGTCTACACTAAAACCCATGGATGAAATGCTCCAAAGTAGCTTCCTTCCCAGTAGCCCAGATTGGAACCACCCCCAGGAGGTAGACAGATCCTTACCTCCTGGCACGTTTACATAGAGGAGTATTATTCAGGAATAAACAGAAATGAAGCATGTAAGTATCACGGCACAGGCCTGTGAGGCCAGCACTGGGAGGTAGAGGCAGAGACAGAGGTTCAGGAGTTCAAGGCCAGCCTCAGCTACATAGGAAATGTGCTACAGCAGAACCAAGTTTGGAGAATAAATAAATAATAAGCTGTGAAAAATCTGTATACACACTCATAAAAGGAGGCAATCACAAACTATTATGCTATGTGGGAACTAGATAAAAATGGAACTAGAGCACCTTCCCTTTTGTTTCCTGGCTCCCATTCTCAGCCATGGAAGGCAGTGTTCTAAACTGTCCCCTAGGAACTGGGCTTCCTGGAGTTAACTCCTAGGACTAGGAGATTTTGAAGATAGAAAGCTGTTTACCAGTCCTCCTGGTTAGCCTCTTATTTTCTTACACAGCCTAGAGTCAGATAGGAAGAGGAAAATGCAATTAAAGAATTGCCTAGATCAGATTACTGTATGTCTGTTTATGGGGCTTGGTCTTGACTGCTAATTGATGTAGGAGAGCCCAGCACACTGTGGGCAGCACTATCCCCAGGCAGGCGGTAAAGCTGGCTGAGAGTGAGCCAGAGGGTGAACCACCAGTAAGCCGTGTTCCTCCATGGATTCTGCTCCAGGTTCCTGCCTTGAGTTCTTGCCCTGACTTCATTCAAGTGACCTGGAAGTGTGAGCTGACATAAACCCCTTTCTCCTCAAATTGCTTTGAACTGTAGTGTTCCATTGCAGCAACAGAAAAACAGACCAAGACACCAGTGAACCTTAAACTTCGGTCATCATCTAATGGACCTCAGATAATCAGTGGTACCACGTGAAACATCCCAGGGGAGGAAGGCTAGGGACATGGGCAGTAAAAGAATCTACCAGGACACCGCAGAGGAGGAGAGGGGATTTATTTATCTGGATTGGGGGTGCAGCAGAGAGCATGGGAGCAGTTTGTACAGTAGTTGAGTGGGGAGTTACATGTGGGCCATTTGTGTTGGGTCCACATCTGGATAGATCAGGGCATTCTGATACTTTGTGAAGCAGTGAGATTTGCAAGTTGTTTTTCTTGAAATCTGTCATTTGGGAGAAGTTACCATGAGGTCATTAGGAGTTTGGCTATGAATGTTTGTAGAAGATACCACAAATCATTGGGTGTGCATGTGTGTGTTAGTATGTGTGAACCTGCCCATGCAGGCACCACACTACACGTGTGAGATCAGAGGACAACCTTGAATGTTGGTCTTCGTCTTCTACCATGTTGGATAGGATCTCTTTTTGTTGTTCAGTCTTGTGTGCACCAGGCTAGCTGGCCCGTGACCTTCTGAGTATCCAGTCACCAACTCCCTTCTTGCTATAGGAACACTGGGATTATAGTGAAGCGCTACTATACTTGGCTTTACATGGGATTGGAGGATTTGAACTTGGGTCCTCATGCTTACACAGCAAGTGCTTTGCACACTGAGCCGTCTCGACAGCCCCTGCCATTGGTCTTTCCAGAGCTAAGTTTCTTCTGGCTGGTAACAGAGAGGGACATAAGGGAGATTTGAAAGGGAATACCTGTGGCTAGCTTTGAGTTGGGGGTGGGACAAGGACCTGACCCAGAATGATCTCAAGGGGCTGAGGAGGTCTCTGGCCCACAGCCAGTGAAAACAGGAGCTAAGGGCCCCGAATCTGACCACCAGTGTGAAGGGGCTAGAGATGGCTTCTCCCCGCCCCCCCCCAGCCTCTAAATATAAGCACTTGACTTTGCCCTTGGGGCACTCTGGGCAGAGACACTAATTGACCCACTTGGACTTCTGACCCACAGAACCGTGAGATAATACACGGGTGGTGTTGAGGCCATAGAGTTTGCTATGTGGTAATAGACGTTTATTGTTTGTTACGGAGTGATAAGGAGTGAATACATGGCTTTGAAAGCATAATCTCAGCCATAAACTTCTGTTCCTTCCCATTTTTATTGCTGATTCCTAGGAAAATGAGTGTTATTTAATTTTCAGGAATTCAGTGTGTGTGTGTGTGTGTGTGTGTGTGTGTGTGTGTGTGTGTGTGTGTGTGTGTGTAAGACCGGGATCAATTCTGGTCTTCACATCAGTAGGCATAACAATAAGCTCTTGTACCCATGGAGTTACGTCACTGGGTCCTCAGTCTTTTAGCTTTAGGTTTGGTTATGAATAAGCTCCTCTGTGTGTATGTGTAAGTGTATGTGCGCGCACACACATGTATATTGTGTGCATGTGAGTAGGTACACAGGTGCAGGTGCATATAGAGGCCAGAGGCTGTTGTTTCTCATTTGTTGACTTGTTTATTTGGGGTAGCATTTCATTGTGTAGACCAGGCTGGCCCCCAACTCACAGAGATACTGCCTGCCTCTGCCTCCCAGTCCTGGTATTAGAAGTATGCACCACCATCCTGGCTTCTTCTGGTTTTTTAAGACAAAGTCTCTTAGTGGCTGATGCTCAGAGAGCCATGTCTGACTTTTTTTTTTTTTTTTTTTTATGGTTCTGGAGTTCTAACTCTGGTCCTCAGGTTTTCATGGTGTGATAGTGGTTAATTTTGTCAGTTTGGTAGGATTTAGAATTAAGAAGGTCTGGTTAATGGATGTGGGAAGACTCACCCTGAATGTGGACTGCGGTCCTGGACTGAGTGCAACGGAGAAGGCATGGGTACCAGTTTCCGTTACTTTTTGCTTCCTGACTGTGAATCCATTGTGCCAGCTCATGCTCCTGCCACCATGGCTTCTGCCACAAGGGACTGTACTCTGGGACTGTGAGCCAAAGGAAACCATACATGGCTTTTGTCAGGTGCTTGGTTGCAGCAGTGAGACAATAACCCATCTGCACAGCGGAGACTTCACTCACTGAGCTGTGTGCCCAACCCAAACTCTCCACTTTCTAGGCCTCTTCAAGGTAATTCTGTCCTACCTTGTAGCTTCTTAGAGTGTGGTCTGTGGCCAGTAGCAGGACCTTCATCCAAAAGCTTGTTAGCATTCTAGAACTTGGACCTGTCCCGGACCTCCAGAGGCTGAGCCTGCCTTTGACTTGCTTGATCCTCAGGTGGGAAGGTTGCATGTTAAAATCTGGGAGGTATGCAGCGGAGCCTCCGGAACGTCTCCCTTTTAACTACTGGTGGTTTCTAAACTGACAGGTGGAGTGCCGGTAATGGGGTGTGGGTGCCAGGTGCCTCGCTGAGGAGGAGATGCCCCTGAGCACCGTGGACTTGGGTTCACACCTTTGCTGGTTTCAACACCTTTATCCTTGTTGGTGCCATGGTGGGACTACCTGTCAGTAGAGAGGATGGACAGCCACAGCCACCACAAGGGCAGAGCAGCTGGACTTTGTCTTCTTGTGTGGTTTTCCAGTACTGTTCTAAGAAAGCACATGGTTGCTCTCTCTCTCTCTCTCTCTCTCTCTCTCTCTCTCTCTCTCTCTTCTCCCTCCATCCCTCCCTCCCTCCCTCTCCCCCCCTCTCTCTGTGTGTGTGTGTGTGTCTTTCGGTTCAGGGGCACAGAGGTGGCACAGATCTTGGAAGACACATCTGTGAATGTAGGCTGTTTCCTACTGGTCAGCATCACAGGGTGTCTCTGGAAAGTCAGAACATTATCTGTCCAGGCTTCCTGAATCAGAATCCACATTTTAACAAGACCCCCAAGCAGTCATATACGTGTAAGCCTTGCCAGCTATCACATCTCAGCCACTGTCAGCTCAGGTACATTTTACAGTCATCCAGCAGTGCCACATGGGCAGTGGCAGTCCTTCTGGAACTTTCCAATGGAGCTTTTGAGAGGAGGAGGGTACAGAGCCTGTGTGTGCTCATTGTTGTTGTGTGTACTATGTGGTATGTACTTGTTAGTGTAGCTGTGTGCACACAGCACACATCCACATAAATTGATATGTGTGCAGCGGTCCAAGGCAGGTGCTGGGTGTCTTTCTTGGATTGCTTTCCAGCTGTATGTATTGTTGAGGTAGCTTCTCTCCCTGAACCTGAGGTTCACCAATTCAGCTGGAGGGACAAAGGATCTGCCAGTTTTTGCAATTCCTCCCAGTGTTGAGATTACAGGTGTGTGCAGCCGGGCCCTGATTTTGAGGCTTTTAACTTAGGTCCTCATGCTTACAGGACAGGCACTTTATCTATTGAATCATCTCAGATATGGGTACTTCAGGGATTCCTGGGCTGTGTGTCACAGCACAAGAGGGGGCGAGAATTTCCCAACCATGAGCCCTGTTTGCCCTGGCCCAGCCAAAGTCAGCCAGGAACTCATTATCTGGGGACTTGCACAGCTCACATGCTGTTGTTCCATCTAGGAGCATGGGGTACTTTCCTCTACATTCTCTGAAATTCTGAGAAGCTTCTGGAAGTTGTGACATGGATTCTGACTCAGGCTTGCTCTGTGGCCAGGCCAGGAAAGAACATGAAGATTTGGGCCTTGCTCTAGGAAGAGTGGGGAGCCGGTGTTAACAGGAAGGGGGCTTGTGGGAAAGGAATTTTCAAGCCCACAAGCAGCAGCACGCTGTACTTAATGAGCTCTTGTGTAAAGTGTTCTCTAGGAGGGCCTCTCTCTGCTTAGTTTATAACCATGTGCTTCTGAAGTCTTTGTCACTGTCCTGTGTGGAGGCTCTGTCTCTGCCCATGGGAAAGTAGGGTCAGTGCTGGGCCTTGTACTGTCTGGTTTTGTGTGTCAACATAAGCTAGAGTCATCAGAGAGGAAGGAGCCTCGGTTGAGGAAATACCACCATGAGATCCAGCTGTAAGACATTTTCTCAATCATCGGTCAATGATGGAGGGCCCGGGCCATTGTGGGTGGTGCCATCCCTGGGCTGGTGGTCCTGGGTTCTATACAAAAGCAGGCTGAGCAGGCCAGGAGAAGCAAGCCAGTAAGCAGCACCCTTCCATGGCTTCTGCATCAGCTCCTGCCTCCAGGATTCCAGGACCCTGCCCTATTTGAGTTTCTGTCCTGATTTCCTTCAGTGGTCAACAGCAATGCTGATGTATAAGCCAAATAAACCCTTTCCTCCCCAACTTGCTTTTTGGTCACGATGTTTTGTTGTAGCAATAAAAACCCTAAGACAAATAATACCAGTGTAGTGGGGTATTGCTGTGACAGACCTGACTGTGTTTGGGGCAGGATTGTGGAAAGGACTCTGGATCTTTGGGCTAGAAGAGCCATTGAGTGTTAAGAGCTCTGTGGGGTGTTTTTTAGGAGTTTGGAAGATAAGAATGTTGAGAGCAGTGCAGAGGCTGGAGGCCTGGCTTGTGAAGTTTCAGGGAAGTTTAAAGACTCTATTAGGACCATTTGTTAATTTGAATTAAGATTCTGTGGTTCTGGTTAGCTGGGGCTGACAGCTGTGATTAACAGGGTACCAGAACTACTAAAGTGAAAACTTTGCTTTGCTGGGATACTTGATGCTGGTCGGCTGGAGCTAAGAAATTAGCAGTGATTAAGAAGAGACCAGCATCACTGAGGTGAAATCTTCTGGGAAGTGTTTCCTGAGAGCACAGAGAAACTGTGTTCCAGAGGTGGCTGTACCTCATGCTGGCAGCCAGACTCGGTAACATGTAAGAGTCACCCAGGTGGTACTGGTTTTGAAGGCATGAAGGGGTCATGGAGAGCAGCTGAGGCTTGGCACTATGAGAGGACATTAGTGCAGCCTCTGCGGCAGTTGAAGGCCCAGACTGAAGGGGTCATGCAAAGAAGGTGAGGCTTGGCACCATGAAGAGAGCCTAGGAGAGGCTACTGGTGAAAGTGCAGTCCAGTTGCAGCAGAAGACCCCAGCAATTTGGAGATGCCAGGACCATGGAATGACCACCAAGAACAGCAGCAGCCGTGGAGGGGAGCCAGCTGGAGCCCAGAAGACAAGCCAGGTGGAGCTGGGGAAGTTACTCAAGCCTTTGGAGGGGCCCAGAAGATGGTGAGTGGATCCCAGCCATTGGATGGTTAAAATTTAGTTTTGCTTTGATTTGGTTGTGCTATGCCCTGATTTTTTTCCCTTTTGAAGTAAAGTATTTTACTGAAGCCCACATTTGAGATATTTTGAATTTTCAAAGACTTTGGATTTTAAAAGATTGGCTATTTTAAAGGAACTGACATTTTAATATGTTTGAATTTGTAGGGACTTTGGGACTTTTAAATTTATTTATGTTTTTAATGTGAGATCTTGGGGATGAATAAGAAAGGAAGGGTTGTGGCTTAATAGTGATGTTTGTGTGTCAAGCTGACAAGGAGTCAGTTGTACTGGCTAGTGTTGAGTGTCAATTTGACACAAGCTAGAGTCATCAGAGAGGAAGGAGCCTCAGTTGAGGAAATGCCTCCATGGGATCCATCTGTAAGGCATTTTCTCAATTAGTGATCAGTGGAGGAGGGCCTGGCCCACTGTGGGTGGTGCATCCCTGGGCTGGTGGTCCTGAGTTCTAAAGAAAGCAGGCTGAACAAGCCATGGGGAGCAAGCCAGTAAGCTGCTCCCTTCTATGGCCTCTGCATCAGCTCCTGCCTCCAGGTTCCTGCCCTGTGTGAGTTCTTGTCCTGACTTCCTTTCAGTGATAAACAGCAATACTGAATTACAGCCACATAAACCCTTTCCTCCCCAAGTTGCTTTTGGTTCATGGTGTTTTGTTGCAGCAAAAGAAAACCTAAGTAAGACAGACCTCTTTTTATGAGGCTTGCCTAGTGACCCAAGAGTGCACACAGTGTGAGGGACTGGTGCTCTGCTCTCTCTGTTCTCCATGGTACTATGCTGTGCCCATGTTTTGGGGGCAACAGAAAGTTGGGGAAGGAGACACATTGTGGAGCAAAGCCTGCTGGAGGGCAGCTAAGGTGACAGACATGTGACAGGGAGTGAGTGAATGGAAGATAACATCAGGGCTTGGGGAAGGTAGGAGGGATGTGACCTTCTCATGGGGTTGGACATCAACAGAGCAGACCTGAGTGATTCTGACATCATCTTTGGTGGTCTGATGAACACCATGTCTAGGGTGTAGGGGGTCAACACTCAGTCTGCAAAAAAAAGGGCTGATTCTTTACACTATAGCACAGCCGCCCCATTGCTCAGGGTATGTTTATACTCAGGATAGCATGGAAACTCTGGGACAGTGAATGGCTTGGGGAGTAGCTCACTGTGGGTAGGCACATTTCAGGGCATGGCCTTACCCTGCTTGGCACACCCTGTCTAGTATTATATTTTGTTTTCTTCTACATTACTGTTTGGAGACAATGTACACAAGAATTAAGGATGATTCCCATATCACCATTGCAGGTTGGCCTTCCTTTGAGGGAGGGCATAATGGTTGAAACACTGTAGGTGTCGATACTGTAGATTATTCCTAAGGTCTGGTGAGGACAGGGGACTTCGCGCCCACTCAGAGACTCTGAGCAAGTTGTGAATGTCTGGTGTGTATGTGTGGAAGTGTCCTCAGCCCCTACCAAAGGTGGCCCTTTCCTGGTTTCAGCCTACAGCCAGGGCCTGTCTCTGCTTCTCTTTGTGTTGTAAAGAGTCTTCCAACCGGTGCAGATGGCTACATTTCCAGGTTCTCTGAAGTCCCCTGCTATAGGCTGGATGTGGCTTTCTCCAATTCGCATGCTTATGTGTGGTAGGTATCTGTGTTCATCGTGTGTGTGTGTGTGTGTGTGTGTGTGTGTGTGTGTGTGTGTGTGTGTCTTGTGGAGACCAGAGATCAATGACAAATGACTTCCTCAGCTACTCTCCACCTTGGTTTTGATACAGGAACTGGAGCTCATTCACTTGACCAGACTAGACTAGCTGGCAGGGAGTCCCAGAGGTCTGTCTACTTCTGAGTCCCCAGCCCAGGGTTATAGAGCCACGCTGATCCACCCGACTTTTCACATTGGTGTTGGGGATACGAACTCAGGTCCTCATGCTGGGGGGCAGACACTCTACCTCCTGAACCATTGTTCCAGCACTTGTATGCTGAGATCTTAACCCTGGTAGTTACCAAGTCTTTGAGAGGTCATGAGGTCATAATGGTGGTACCTCCTGGATAGATTTTTGTTCTCATAAACAAGACCTCAGAGAGCTGCCCCTCTCCCTACCAGTGGGAACACAGCAGCACGCACTACTTGGAGTAACTTTTCCTGATGTGTGCTCTTCTGGCTCCTTGATTTACTCCTTCTTAGATTCTGAAACCTTGAGCAATACACTGCTGTTGCTCATAAGTTAGTTCCTCCAACTTACTCACTGATATGGAAGGCCAAACAGACCAGGCTGAATCCTCTCCTGTGTTTCTTTGTGTCACCAGCCATGATAGTCTCACATCAGGTTGGACACACTGGCAGGTTCCCTATTACAAAGTTTTCAGTCCTATTGCACCAGCAGGGTCCTTTTTGCCATTTAACATGACACACTTGAGGTTCCAGGCACTAGAGCATGGGCACCTTGTTGGAGGAAAGAGACCCCTTGATGGAGGAAGGCTACACCACAGCAACTGTTGCCTCTGCAGGAATGTCTAGGGACACCCACTGCACTGGGTACAAGGCCATGCCACTGTGGCAGAGGGAATGTGAACAGGATTTGTCCAGACTTTTGCTGTCCCTGAGGAATGACATAGTTGTGGCTTTCCAATGAGAGAAACCACTGAGCTGCTGGCCTTGATTCACAGTGCTCCACACAACTGGAAAATGGAGCTGTTTTCATGATGGCCCTTTCCCTTAAAAAGATAGCCTGGGCATCCAGAGCCAGGTGATGCTGCTCTGCAAGAGCGCCCAGGTGGCCATTCAGCCTCACAAAGGCTAAGAAGTCCCCAACCTGGGGGACCGTAGCATCCTCATATGTTTCAGTGGTAAGAGTCACTAAAAAGGCCAAACCCACAGAGCACAATGTGGTCACAGTGCTGTGGAGAGGAAGGGGACATCCAAGGTGAAGGAAACAGAAGTCTGTGGTTGACAGCAGTTTCAGGATGACTGACAACATTTCTCCAGAAAAACTAGCTAACTTGTTGTGCTGTGTGCAGTCTGACACTGCCAGAAACCAGCCTCCCTTAGGGACCCCTGGCATCAGGGATACTGAGAGTATGAGTGTGTGTGTGTGTGTGTTGGGGAGTAGGACCCAGTTATCTGTTGCTGCCTAATAAGTCGCTCCTGAGTGTGGAGGCTGAGAGCTGCCATTTCGCTGTTCTGTTCCGTGGGTGACCTAGACCAGCCAGTTGCTCTACTTGCCTTCAGGATCCATTGACAGGTACCTGACAACAGGCCTCACTGAAGCACCTGTTCGTGGGGGTTAGGTGTGAAGCAGGGAGTTAGTTAGGTGTGCAGTGGGGTGGTTGGGCCTTGTAGCGAGCTTCAGAGCCCCTCTAGCACTTAGATGGATTTTAAAAATGAGAACGTGTCAAACTTTTTTACAGAGGGGAAGATTTAAGCTTTGCCAAGTGATGAGACTCTATCACACATTCCCAGCTCCACCCTTGTCATGCGTAGGTGGCCACAGAACAAAGAGGAGTGGGTATGTTGTAAGAAAACTGTATTTACAAAAACAGGTAGTGGGCTGTCAGTGCCGCATTTACCTCCTTTGGCTTTCCAGGCTGGCTCCAGTTAAGAACAGTCACCCTCATGCCTGCTGGGGCCAGGCCCAGCTCACTGGTCGCACTCTGTGGGCTAGAGTGGGTCACAGAGGGTTGTGATGTGGCAGAATGCTTTTCTAGCCTGCATGAAGCCCAGAGTTCATGCCCCTGGTTGCATAGGCCAGGCATGGTGGTACATGCCTGTCATTCTAGCAATTGGAGGTGGAGCCAAGGTCATCCTTGACTGTATAATAAGTTCAAGGCCAGCCTGGGCTACAGAAGACTCTGTCAGTCAATCAGTCAATCAGTCAATCAATCAATCAATCAATCAATCAATCAAGGAAGCAAGCAAATAAGTCACAGATTCAGCCCAGACAACAGTGTCTGGGATGTTGAGACAGGAAATTGTTTCCTCTACTCTCTGTGGTCCTCCAAAATAAATTGATGCAAGATAAACCAGAGAAAAAGGAATACAAGATTTATTTATTAATGTAAAGAATATATGAATATTTTGATTTGTTGTGAGATAACACAGAAGAAGTGAAACCCCAAAGAAACAGTTAGGTCTCTGGCCTTCTGTGCCATTTTAACAGAATAAAAAATGTGTTGGGACATGAGGAGACAAAGGAACGGGGCTGGGCCGTAGGGGGAAATGAAGTGTACAGAGGGTGTAAGAGAAGCTACTGGAAGGCGAAGTTCATGAGCAGAGTCTGTTTGTGCAGACCAAAGCCTGCGGTGTCATCTTGGAGATGGTATCACCTCCACAAAGGGACATTTATGACTTTCTTTTCCACAAGTGGGAGGGCAGAGGGCCGCTCAGCATTCAGTGTGTTTCAGTTGGCTTCTGCTGAACATGAGCCTTACCCAAACTGGCACGTTCTGGAGAGGCAGAAGGGCTACTCTGAAGAGGACAGGCTCATGGCAACACTGCATTTAGAGACCAAGGTTTTGCCTGGCTGGCTGGTTCAAAGGAAACGCTACTGCATTTCATCTTCCTGTTTCAACCGAGGAACAAACCAAACCTTTGAGGTGTTCCTCCATTGGCCTGAGGTGTGTCTACTGACTAGAAGCTTCTAGAATACCAACACCTGTAGAATATCACCAATGCAATTATTTTTTCCCTATTGGGTGCTGGGAATGCAACCCAGGGCCTGTGCACACTGTGCAAGTCTCCTTCGCCAAGTTGTGTTCTTTGTTGCTGTGTGCTCCAAGCCAACAAGGTCTGGCTGAGCGCACTTGGTGCCATGCTGTTCTCTGCTTGTCTCCCGTCACTTGTTTTGAATGTGCACACAAGAAACAGAAGCCCGTGACAGTTATCATCAGGGTATATGGCCATTCTGGCTTGGCATCTTGAGGTCAGAGGTCCTTTGAGGGTGTACATGTGTATTCGGCAGCTAGAGAGTGGCAGTACAGGTCTTCACCAGTAACCTACTGTCTTTATTTTTTTGAAGTAGGGTCTCTCACTGAAATAGGAGCTACCAGGCCAGGCCAGGCCAGGCCCGGTTGGTTGGCCAGCAAGAACCAGGTGTCTGTCCTATTGTCTTCACCTGCCTACTGGTGGCATCCCAAGCTGTGCCACCTCCCTTGGCTTTTGATGTGGATACAACTCAGGTCCTCAGGCTTGAGTGGCAAGCACTTAATGGTTGAGCCATCTCCAGACCCCCCCCTCCCTGTATTATATTACATTGTGTTTCTGTTTGGTGTCCAGAGCTACTGCTCTGATTAAGTGGTGTCTCCAGGGGACAGCTTTGGGGCTGAGGGACTTCAGACATATTTAGACCCTTCTTTCAGGGAGGGGCCTCAGTTGTCTCATCTTGTGTCCCTACACGTTCATGGCAGCTATCTTTTGGGAGCCTGAGCCCATCTCTGAGCTCAGGTGGAGCACTGTGGACTCAGCCCAATTGCCCCCTTTTGGTCCAGACTCACAGGAAGGTTCTCTGTCCCCAAAGGGCCCAGCACCTTCTATCAAACATCACAGCCCATGATTTTGTACTAAAGATTCTGACTTCTGATTGGCTGGATCCAGAATCTGATGTCATGGACAGTAACCAATCAGGGTTACTTCCTTTAAATGAATCTAACAAATAAGAATTCTGTTGCTTCTTTAAATTTCCACTTTTTGTCAGTCTATGAAGTCAGCCCACACTGCACAGACATCCAATGCTGCTCTGTCTAGAATTTAGAATCAGAGTGAAGCCAGGAAAGTACCTAAGGTGAACAGTATCCGTTATCTGCATCTACTTCCAGTTTAGGGGTCTCTGTCTCTCCTTCTCTCCTCTCCCCACTAAGCCTAGGAAGTGACCTCACCACCAGAGGACTGTGTTTGTTTGTTTGTTTTTGTTTTTCCCAGACAGGGTTTCTCTGTGGCATTGGAGGCTGTCCTGGAACTAGCTCTTGTAGACCAGGCTGGTCTCGAACTCAGAGATTCACCTGCTTCTGCTTCCCCAGTGCTGGGATTAAAGGCGTGCGCCACCAACGCCCAGCTCAGAGACTCAGAGGACTGTTCTTCGAGAGGTCTTAACCCAAGAGCTGGTTGCAGGCTGTCCTGTGTTCTTCCATAGAGTGGGTTCAGTTGCTTTTTTGGATGAACCAGGAAGTAGTGAGCACTTGAAAGGAGGAAGGGAGGAGGAAAAAAGGAGGAAGGGAGGAGGAAGAAAGGAGGAAGAGAGGAGGAAGAGGGAAACTAAGTAGTAAGGAAAGGGAGAGGGAAGAAAGGAGGAGACAAGGGAGAAATGAAGGGAAGGGAAGGAAGGGGTGGGAAGGGGTGGGGAGGGAGGGGAGGGGAGGGGAGGCAGGAGAGTCGAGTAGGTATATATAATGTGTATTGAGACACCGAATGGGCGTCAGGAGTGCTTTTGAGGTGGCCTTCTGTCTGAGCTGTGGGGACCTTCACCTCAGCGGAACAAGTATAATGAGTGAGACAGGATTCATACTGGGCTTCTTATCTGAGTGATTCATCTCTCGCCTTGGTGAGAGATTCTGTACCTGGTCACAAGTTTCCTAGTTTGTTTGCTTCATTCCTACGTGGACGGTAGGAGTGGGGTGTCAGGGGGTGGTGGTGGGGGGAGCACTGGGTGAACTTAACTTCACTTTAAAACTCTGTGTGAGTAGATGCTAGGAAGGAACTTTTGGGCTTAGTGAGCGCCCCCCCCCCCTTATATGTGATGAAGTTTGACTCAAACTGCCTCCTCTCCTGCCTGGGCTGAGGCAGGATGGGAGGGACTCTGCCCTTGGCTCTCATGGAGGGTTATGAAAGGGTAAATATTTAGGACATAGAATGCAGAATTTCAGTGGGAGGAAGAGTATTGGTTCTGATAAAAACAGCTGCCCTTCACACTGGCCTTGCTCCTAGGCATTCTAGCTGTCTGGGCCTTTCCCCATGGCATTCCATCAGATTCAGCCTGAATGTGGCCCATTTTTCGGCTCACCTGTGTTAGGACGGGGTTGGGGTGGGGGTCATTTAGCCTGAGTGTCTGGCTATGGGATGGGCTTGGGCTGCCTGCAACAGTTGGGGTTTTGAAATTCAAGGCTTGGGAACAATGAGTGAGCCAGGAAATTGATGTAATGGCATGTGACTGATGCTTTTAAAAATTAAATGGAGCTTGGAGCATAACTTAGTGGTAGAGTGCCTGCGTAGCATTCCGGAGGTCACAGATTTAATTCTCAGCATTGAAAAAATAAGTAAATGCATTTTTAAATGGAGCAACATTTTAAAAGTAGACTATATAAGTTATATTCCTTTGTCTTACACATTTTCTATCTCTAGATCTTTGTGTTTGTCCTCTTGTATCAAAATAAGGTTAAGTTTTTAAAATCTTTTTTATGCATTGAATGCTTTGCACACATGCCTGTCTGTGTACCACTTGCATGCTTGGTGCCGACAGAGGCCAGAAGAGGCATCAGATCCCTGGGAACTGGAGTTACAGATCGTTGTAAGCCTTTTTGTGGGTGCTAAGAATCAAAGCCAGGTCCTCGGCCAGAGCAGCCAGTACTCTTAATCACTGAGCTATCTGTCTAGCCCTCAGAATACAGCTGTGAAGGCCCTGTCTGTCCTGTGAGGCCTGTGTGGCTGCTTGCTTTCCATTCGCTCTGCTTCTGTTTGTTTTCTCTTCGTCGCTCCTGGGATGAGCACACTGTGACTTCCGGCTCCTGAACTCTAAGGTCTCAGCCTCTTTCTCCAATTCGTCTGCTCTTTAACTTATTCAAGTTCTGTAAGGTGACTCTGGGGATAGAGACTGGTGACCTCACCCTTTTCAGCACCCTGTCCTGAATGTCCAGAAGTGTCAACTCCTGTCCTAGAGGCCCCCTCTGAGACTTCAAGGGTCTCAGCCCCATCATCTGCTAAACTGGCCACACCCAGCTGGGCTTCTGTATCCTCATTAGGCCAACCTTTGCTTCCTGTTCTGGGTGCAGATAGGAGAATGTATAGCCTTGCCTCTCCTTAGCCCCGAACGGTCACATGTCCCTCTTCTTTCTGGCTTTGTGGTCACTCCATCTGTCTGTCCAGCCATCCCTCCCCTGTGGTGGTGTCTTTCTCTTGGTCACTAGCCTATGGCTGGCGGTTGAGGTGGGATGCCACCTCTGAGAAGATGCTTCCTGCCCCGTCAGGCAGTCTCCCATTGCCCATGGCATTGTGGCCGTTTGTGCAGACTCCTTCACTTGGTCTGTTAGGTGGGTGTTCTTTTCCCCTCCTCAGCTCACTGATGGGCCCTGCCTCAAGAGCAGTGGTTCTTAACCTTCCTAATGCTCCAGCCCTTTAATACAGTTCTGCATGAAGCTTCGTCCCCAACCATAAAGTTATTTTCATTGCTACTTTATAACTGTAGTTTTGCTACTGTTATGAATCATAATGTAAGTGTGTGCTATACAAATGGCCTTAGGCAATAACCTCTGTGAAAGGGTCATTCGCTCCCCAGAGAGGTTACACCCCACTGTTTGAGAACTGCATTAGAGACCTTCCCTACATATCCTGTAAATCTCTCCCACTCTCTGGTTGGTTGTGCTAGTAACTGCAGTGTGTGCTGGCTCTCTCATTTCCAGTGTGTTTCCCAGTGCAGAATTTCCAGTTAAAATATTGTCATGTACTAGACTGTTAAGTCAGGAACGTACTGATACCGCTAAGGACACATCAATGCCCAAGTTTGAGTTGCTTGAGATAATAGGTGCCTTTTGTGGTCACACTGTACATCCATAGAGTTGCTAAGGAGTCTTTGTTTATTGTGACAGTCCCTTTGTCACCATGTTGATGGAACAGCTGCTGCTGCCCATTGTGCCTTCCTCAGGCCGTGGGATGGAGGACTGGAGAGGACCTCATTTACCTGGAAACAGCATGTACCACTGTACTCCCAGCCCCTTGCAGATGGCTCAGCCAATCAGAACAGAACAAGTGTAGTCCATTAGTGCTCACACGTAGAGGAAGAATTGCTTGGTGAAAAGGAGCCCCAAAGGCTGTAGTTTTGGTTTAGATGTCTCTCAGAGACCCATGAACTACGGTTTTGTCTCAGGAGTTACACTGTTGGGAGGTGCTGAGATGCTTTGGAAGTGGTGTCTAGTGAAAGGTCCCCTTTGGCCATTGATGGAGTGAGTGTCCTTGAAGGGGATTGTGGGGGCCGCCTTCTCTTTTTAGTTCTCCTCTTCCTTTTCTGGATCCTGTATCCTCTTTTTTTCTTGTCTTCCTCCTCCCTTCCTCTCTTCTCTCGGCCATGAGATGAGCAATGTCACACTTCTGCCCTGCGTCCTGGGGCTCCTGTTGCAACCCTGGAACTGCAGTTTCTTGTGTTCCTTTGCTGTCTGTTTTTTTTTGTTTGTTTGTTTGTTTTGTTTTTTTTATAAATTAGTTCAAATTAGGAACAAGTTTGTTTCACATGTCAACCCCTTTCCCCCTCTCCCTCCCCGCTCTCTGTTTTTGATACGATCTATAGTGGGAAATTACCAATATGGAGTCAGGTAGAAATATAAGGGTATTTAATAGGGAAAAGCCTTACTTACAGAGCGACCTAGCCAGCCGGCGTGGCAGCGGTCTGTACGCAAGCCCAAAAGTGAAACTGAAAGAGAGCACACAGTCCCATCCCAGTATCGCTCTACATCACCACGCCCTCGAAAGCGTGGTTAGGCACACCTGTAGCCAGCCCCTAAGTAGGCGTGGCTACAGCTTCCCCTACAATTCCCCTTTTAGTCTAAAAGAGGATCCCACTTCTGACACCAGATATAGTGGGAAATTACCAATACGGAGTCAGGTAGAAACATAAGGGTATTACTTACTTACAGAGCAACCTAGCCAGCTGGCGCGGCAGCGGTCTGTAACCAAGCCCAAAAGTGAAACTGAAAGAGAGCACACAGTCCCATCCCAGTATCGCTGTATGTCACCCTAAGTAGGCGTGGCTACAGCTTCCCCTACAATGATCTTACCACCATAGATAATATACAAATTACCCATTTACAACGAACAACTCTGTATACAGTTTCTAGTATGGTTGTAGGTATGTGTAACCATTGTTACCCTCTGAACGTTTTTGTCCCCCCAAAAGCGACTGTGCCCTTTTTCTCTTAGCATTTTCTCTCCAGCCCGGTCCAAGTCCCACACAGCAGCTCTGGCACCAGGCTTATTCTGAGAAAACAGGTAGGCGTTGGGTGTCCACGTGCAGCCTCTCTCGGGGAGTGCAGTGCTCTTGGGCTCCCCTGTCTGAAGTGGGCATCAGTGTTTCTTTTCACTTCTAAGCAGTATCCTGTGGGATGTAGCAGATGCAAATAAACCACTGCAAGTTGGTGTGAACTTTGTCTGTGCTTTTGAGCCATTGCAAGTAATCATGATAACTGTTGTAATTACAAATAATTCTACTGTGGACATTTGATAACAGGGATCAGTGTGGTTGTATGCTTCTGTTTTCCCTGAACACGTCTATTAATGGGATTCTTGGTTGGAAGGGAACTTTAACACATCAGGGAACTGCCATGTCGTTTTCCAAGTTGGCTGCATTGTTTTTCTTACACCCCTGCCAACACTTGTTACTGCCTCTCTATTTGGCATATAGGAAGCCTCGTGGGTGGGTGGGGGTGCTTGCTATGGATCTCATTTACATCTTCCTGATGACTAGTGAGGCTGAGCTACTTGCTTATTGGTTTTTAAAATACCTTATTTTGGTCCAGGCCTGGTGATGCACACCTTTAATCTCACCACTTAGGAGACAGAGGTAGATGGATCTCTGTGAGTTCAAGACCAGCGTGGTCTGCATGGCAAGTTCCAGGGCATCCAGACCTGTCTTAAAAATATTTCTAAGTATCTTATTTGGGGAAATGTACAAAGAAAAGAACGGCATTTTCACTTTTAAGCAGTGCCTAGATGAACACAGACTTTAGGTAAAATATCTATCGGGACAAAGTCCTTAAACAAAATTAGTTTTACAAAAAATACTTAAAATACACCTAAATGAAAACCTTTATGTAGGGTGTAAATTGATTTCTGAATAAAGGGAAAGATACTCCATGTGTGGAGAGGCATATTAAATGTTAGATACACGGGGGCATATTAATATTAAATACAACTTGTAGAGAAACAAATGCAAATGCCTTGTAACTAAATTTTACTTCATGCATCATTGGTATGTTCAGCATATTGACTATTAACCAATCTTATATAATCAAAGTAATTGCAATAAATTGTATTAGAATTGGAGTGTTATCTTAAAATGGAATATATAATAATTGCCAAGAAAACTTTCATCTTACTTTATGGCTGGACTGTCTGCACTATCTAATATAAAACCACTGTAACTAAATTGAATAGACCAGGAAATCACTAAGCAGAACAGTCAGCTAGGGGTAAGTCCAGATACATAGAAAATGTTAATGTATGTTAAAAACAGCAGTTATAGATGTATTACTGGCCTAACAAACCCATTCTTTTGTACAGTTAACATATACTCACTGTCCTTGTTAGGGTTACTGTTGCTGTGATGAAACACCATGACCAAAAGCAAGTTGGGGAGGAAAGGGTCTATTTGGCTTCCACTTTTTCGACATTATTGTTCATCATCAAAGCAGTCAGGGCAGGAACTAACCCGATGCAGGAGCTGATGCAGAAGCCAAGCTGTTTATTGGCTTGCTCCCCATGGTTTGCTTAGTCTGCTTTCTTATAGAACCGAGGCCACCAGCCCAAGGGTGGTACCACCCACAATGGACTGGGCCCTCACCCATGGATTAAGGAAATGCCTTACAGGCTTGTCTAAAGCCAGTTCTTATAGAGGCATCTTGTCAATGGAGGCCTCCTCCTCTCTGATGACACTAGCCTGGTCAAATAGACCCAAAGCTAGCCAGCACACTAAGAGAAAAGTTGACTAGTAAAATTTTCATCCAGACAGTTTTACTGTGTGCTTTTGAGATTCATAGGATGGGGTTGGGGGTCACTGGTAAACATTGGCATGGTCACTATAGTGACATTGGGGATACCTCACCCGTGTGTACTTTGCTGACGAACAGTTAGCATCTACCTACTTAGTAAAGCTCTCATTACAACTTGATTTTATTTCAAATGATTATACATCCAAAGAAACATTTTAATTGGGTACAACTGTCTGCTGAAGGAGGGAAGGCTGGTGAGAGTTTGTGAAAAGAGTTCTGATTTTTGTCTGTTGTGCCTGCGTGAGTATGAAAGCAGTCACAGATGAGGGACACGACAGAGTTTGTTAAGGTGAGAATGCACAGGCTTAATTAGCCATCCGTCCCTTCAGGGACTCCTGTTCAGCAGTCCTGGCAATAAGGACATTGCTAACGGGTTTTGGTGGCTAACATGGCACAGGTGTGACTATGCTCTATCCATATATAGAGTGCTGGACTCAGTGGCAGTGAGAATATCCCATGCAATACTAAAATGGAGAGTTAGGTAGAATCACATTCTTACACCCAGAAATGCCCAGGACGAACTCTAGGTGAAACATCTGGTCTCAGAACAGGAGTTTGGTAGGCTGGCTCTTCTTGGTGCAGTAGGAGGGAAACCTGAGTGGTTGGCTCCATGTGTGACTGACTCAGACAGAGCACAGGGAGACTGCTTGGCAGGAGCCAATGTGGCTGCTTCTGGTGGGCATGGATTGTGGGAGGGTGAATCACGCACAGTGGAACTTTGTGTGTGTTTGCTCCTTGACCTGCCACTGTGAGCATACACTACCCCCAGCATTTAATAAGGCCCGGGAACCACGTCTCTCCAAGGCCTCAGAGCAAACATAAGTTTGCATTTGTCCAGAAGTGGAGAGCAAGTGGTTTTGTGCTTCTGAGCTCTGGCTGGCATTGGGAGAGATCTTGAGGGATGGAGCAGGGGGATGTAGGAAATTAAAATTCAGGCTCTTAGTGTGAGCTTGCCTGAGCATGTCTGGCCCAGTTGTCTTAATTTGTGTTAAATTTTCACTTTGGTAAATTTGGGGTCTTGTACAAAAGTTGAAAACAAAACAACAACAACAACAAATGGAATGGCTATATTACCTTTATCTGGTGAAGTCGAGAGAGAGCACAGTGCTGTTAGCTAACACACAGACTCTTCCCCATTTCCTCACTATGTACTTTGGAAAATTTTGAGGCTTGTCTCACAGGGGTTCAGTGTCTTAAGCTAGAGCCATGGGGAGGTGGTGTAGAGATGCTGGGGTCTTTAAGAAATGGGGCCTAGCAGGAATTGTTCATTCTTTGCAAGCTCTGCCCTGTGAAGGACTGAAGTAACTTTCAGATTAATTCTGTGCACATGTGAAAGAACATGGATTGAGCCAGGCGTGGCAGCGCGTGCCACAGTGCTAGCAGTCAGGAGACTGAGGCATCAGCATGAGGTTGAGGCTAGCCTGGGTTCCAGAGTAAGACAAAAGTAAAACCAGACAGCATGTGTGTGTCAGTGTGTGTGTGTGTATGTGTGTGTCCAGCTCAGTCTTTCTGGGCCCCTCTCTCACTGAATAATCTCTCCCCTTTGAATGCATACCCTCCAGGAAGCCACCAGAACCTATCACAATGCAATGTGGACAGAAAGAGAGTTTCCACAGGCTGTGCAATGTAGTTTGACCTTTCAGCCTCCCACACCGTAAACTAAACAACCCCCGTTTTACAAAGCACCAAGCACCAGGTATTTTGTTATCACCCTAGAAACACTAACCGCAGCATGCTCATGACCTGCCTTGCGGTCCAACCCAGGATCCTGACCGCATGGAGCCCCTTTTTTAAAAAAAAAATTGTACAAACGAGCAGTTTATAATAGACTACTCTAAGACACCAAAGGCTGGTTGAAGGAATTCACCATTCTGCAGGAGCCAGGGCTGTGTGCTGTCCGCATGGGGCTCTTTAACCTCAGCTGTGTTGTTCCCATCTTCCCTTGTCTTCCGTGACCCTCATGCTCCAGAAGAGCATAGGTGATTTATTTCTTAGACTGCCTCTCAATGTGACATTGTTAGATGCTTCTTAGGATGGACTGAGCAATCCTGAGTCCTTGCCAGGGGTCCCTGTCAGGTATAGGCTGGAATATGTGTTGTGTGTAGCCTTGCTTGAGGTGTAGTGTCTATTGGCTTCATGGTAACTAGTTCAGAGAAAGTATCAATACATAAGAAGTTTTAAAGTAACCGAGAGAACTGATAAAGTTGCTTTCCCCATTGTAAAGGAAATATCTCAGGGGAGGTGCTCTGAGACTAGGCATGCCTGATTTTCTTAGCAGCTCATGGGTCTGGCCTGCAGCTCCATGGCCTAGTGAGTATGTGCTTTGCTAATTCCCTATATTACAGAACTCTTTGGTGAGGCTGACCTCACCTGCCCCATTATTTGCCCGTTTATTCTATTATTGAATCACTGTTTACATATTAATACTGTGCTGGCTAGTTTCATGTCAACTTGACACAAGCTGTGCTTATCTGGGATCAGGGAACCTCATCTGAGAAAATGTGTTCCTAAGATCAGGCTGTAGGCAAGTCTGGAGAGCATTTTCTTAATTAGATTATTAAGATTTATGTGGGAGGGCCCTGACTATTGTGGGTGGTACCACCCTGGACTGGTGGTCCTGGCTTCTATGGAAGAGCAGACTGAACAAGCTACGTGGACCAAGCCAGTAAACAGCACCCCTCTATGGCCTCTGTATCAGTTCCTGCCTCTGGATTATTGCCCTGCTTGAGTTCCTGCTCTGACTATCTGGATATAAGTCAAATAAACCCTTTCCTTCCCACTTTACTTTTGGTCATGGTGTTTCATTGAAATAGTAACTAAAGCAAGTATGGACTCATAATTTGTTTTATGCCATGTTGCAGCATCATGTTGCCACTTTAAATGATAAATCCATGGACTATCTTCAATTGTGTGTTGGGTAGGTATGTGGGATGCAGAGAGATTTTGTGAATGACATCATTTTTTCCCTTTAAAAATTTTACAATTTACTCTTCTCTCAGATATAACTTCCCAAAATGCAGTTTCCCTCCCAGTCCCTCACCCCCACCTTGCATCTCCCCGGATCCTCTCTTTTCCTTCAGAAAAGGGCAGGCCTCCTGTCAGCCAAAAATGGCATATCAAGTTGCAAACTAGGCACATTGCCTCATATTAAGGCTGGATGGGGCAACTCATTGGGAGGAAAAGGGTCCCAAAAACAGGCAAAAGAGTCAGAGACAGTCCCCACTCCAACTGTTAGGAGTCCCACAAGAAGACCAAGCTACACAACCGTAACACATGCACAGAGCCTAGGTCAGCCCCATGCAGGCCCTCTGATTGTCGGTTCAGTCTCTGGGAGCCCCTATGAGCCCAGGTCAGTTGATCTGTGGGTTTTCTTGTGGTGTCCTTGATCCCCCTAGAACTGTGCCTAATGTTTGGCTGTGGTCTCTGCATTTGTTTCCATCAGCTGCTGGATGAAGCCTCTCTGAAGGTGATTATGCTAGGCTCCTATCTACAAGTATAGCAGAGTGTCATTAGGAACCATTTCATTTTTTTTTTCTTGCCTGTTGTCATTGGTTCTCTTCTAGGTCTCTGAGCTCAGGACAGCCTCTGGGTCCTGACCCTCCAGGTGGTGTCAGGGTGGGCTCCCCTCTCATGGCATGGGTCTTAAGCTGGACCACTCATTGTTTGTCCACCCCCACAAATTCTCCACCACATTTGACCCGACACATCTTGCAGGCAGGACAAATTATAGATAGAAGGTTTTGTGGATAGGTTGGTATTGCAGTCCCTGCACTGAGAGTCTTACCTGGTTACAGATGGTGCCTGGTCCAGTCTCCATATCCCTCATCACTAGGAATCTTAGCTAGGGTCACCCTGGTAGATCCCAGGGAGTTTCCATTGCGATAGGTTTCTACCTCGGCCTGGAAATGCCCTCCAATTCATGTTGTCACTCCCAGTACTCTTTCTCTCCATCCTCCCACAACCTGATCCCTCCTGTTCCCATCCCCACCAGCTCCCGTCCAACCACCAAATCTGTTCTATTTCCCCATCTCAGGGAGATTCATGTATCTCTGCTTGAGCCCTCCTTGCTACTTAGCCTCTCTGGGTCTATGGATTGTAGCATGATTATCCTTTATTTTACAGCTAATATCCACTTGTAAGTGAGTACATGCCATGTTTGTCTCTCTGGGTTTGTGTTACTTCACTTAGGATGATTTTTTTTTCTAGATCCATCCATTTGCCTGCAAATTTCATGATGTCATTTTTTAAAAGCTGAGAAGTACTCCTTTGTGTAAATGTACCATATTTCCTTTATCCATTCTTTAGTTGAGGGACATCTAGGTTGTGTCCAGTGTCTGACTATTGTGAATAAAGCTGCAATGAACATGGTTTAGAAAGTGTCCTTGTGGTACGATGGATTGTCCTTTGGGTATATGCTCATGAGTGGTATAATAGGGCTTGAGGTCGATCAATTCTCAATTTTCTGAGAAACTGCCAAAATGGCTGTGAAAGTTTGCACTCCCACCAGTTTGCACTTCCCCTTGTCCACATCCTCACCTGTGTGAGCTGTCACGTGTGTTACTGACTTTGGCTATCCTGACGGGTGAAAGATGGAATCTCAGACTTGTTTGGGTTTGCATTCCCCTGATAGCTAGGATGCTGAACATTTCTTTGTTTCTCAGTCACTTGAGATTCCTCGGTTGAGCATTTTCTCTTTAGATCTGTATCCCATTTTTTTAAAAATTTGGGTTATTTGGTTTGTTGATGTCTAGTTTCTTGAGTTTTATATTTTGGCTATTGGCCCTCTGTCAGATGTGAATTGGTGAAATTCTTTTCCCATTCTTAGGCTGCTGTTTTGTCCTGTCTTTTGACAGTGTCCTTTGCCTTACAGAAGCTTTTTAGTTTCATGAGGTCCCATTTATTACTTGTCCATCTTAGTATCTCAGCTATTGGTGTTCCGTTCAGGAAGTTGTATCCTCTGCCAATGTGTTCAAAACTATTCCCCACTTTCTCTTCTCCCAGGTTCAGTATATCTGATTTTATGTTGAGGTCTTTGATCTACTTGAACTTGAGTTTTGTGCAGGATGATAGATATGGATTTATATGCATTTTCTACATTCTGACATCCAGTTAGACCAGTACCGTTTGTTGAAGATGCTTTCTTTTTTCCATTGTATAATTCTAGCTTCTTTATCAAAAATCAGGTCACTACAGGTGTGTGGGTTAACACCCAGATCTTTGATTTAATTCTGTTGATCTACCTGTCTGTTTTTATGCCAGTACCATGTGGTTTTTTATTACTATAGCTCTGTAGTAAGGATGATATCTCTGGAAATTCTTTTATTGTACAGGATTGTTTTAGCTATTCTGTGATTTTTGTTTTTCCATATGAAATTGAGGATTGTTTTTTTCAAAGTTTGTAAATATTATATTGGGATTTTGATGGGGATTGCATTGAATCTGTAGATTGCTTTTGGTAAGATTGCCATTTTTACTATATTAATCCTACCAACCAATGAGCATGGGAGATCTTTCCATCTTCTTCAATTTCTTTCTTCAAAGACTTGAAGTTCTTGTCATACAGGCCTTTCACTTGCTTGGCTAGAATTACCCCAAGATATTTTATTTGTGGCTGTTGTGACGGGTGTTATTTCCCTGATGTCTTTCTCTGCACATTTATCATTTGTATATAGGAGGAGAGTTATTGATTTTTTTAAAATCTTGTATCTAGCCCTTTCACTAAAGGTGTTTATCAGCTGTAAGAGTTCCCTGGTAGAATTTTTGGGGTCACTTATGTATACTATCATATCATCTTTGAATAGTGATACTTTGACTTCTTACTTTCCAGTTTGTTTGATCTCCTTCAGTTGTCTTATTGCTCTGGCTAAAACTTCAGATTCTATATTGAATAGATATGTAAAGCACGGCAGCCTTGTTTTGTTCCTAATTTTAGTGGAATTGCTTTGAGTTTCTTGCCGTTTAATTTGATGTTGGCTGTTGGTTTCTTCTATGTTGCCTTTATTATGTTTAGACATGGCCCTTGTATCCCTGATCTCTCCAAGACTTTTATCATGAAAAGTCTTGGTGATAGAACTTGGTGATGAATTTTGTCAAAGTTTTTTTTTTTCAGCATCTAATGAGATGATCATATGCTGTTTTTTTTTTCTTTCAACTTGTTTATATGGTGGATTACATGGACAGATTTTTGTGTGTTGAACCATTTCTGCATCTCTGGGATGAAGCCTACTTGGTTATGATGGATGATCTTTCTGATGTGTTCTTAGATTCAGTTTGCCAGTATTTTACTGAGTATTTTTGCATCAATGTTCATGAGGGAAATTGGTCTGTAATTTTCTTGTTGATTCTCTGTGGTTTGGGTATGAGGGTGACTATGATCTCATAAAATGAATTTTGTAGTCTTCCTCCTGTTTCTGTTTTGTGGAATAATTTGAGGAGTATTGGCATTTGCTTTTCTTTGGATAGCTGGTAGAATTCTGCACTAAAACCATCTGGTCATGGGCTTTTTTTGGTTGGGAAACTTTTAGTGACTGCTTCTATTTCCTTAGGAGTTATAGATCTATTTCAATTGTTTATCTCATCTTGTTAAGATAAGTGGTATCTATCAAGAAAATTGTCCATTTCTTTTAGATTTTCCAATTTTGTGGAGTACAGATTTCTGAAGTATGATCAAATGATTCTTTGGATTTTCTCAGTGTCTATTGTTATATCCCCCCTTTTGTTCTGATCTTGCTAACTTGTTCATTTTCTTCTGTGTTTTAGTTTGGATAAGGGTTTGTCTATATTGTTGGTTTTCTCAAAGAACCATCTTTTTGTTTCATTGATTTTTTTTATATCGCTCTCTTTGTTTATGTTTTGATTTCAGCCCGCAGTTTATTTCCTGCCATCTACTCTTGGGTGTGTTGGCTTCTTTTTGTTCTAGAGCATTCAGGTGTGCTGTTAAGCTGGTAGTGTAAGATTGCTCCAAATTCTTTATGCAGGCACCTAGTGCTATGAACTTTTCTCAGCACTGCTTTCCTTGTGCCCCCTAAGTTTGGGTATGTTGTGTATTTATTTCCATTGAATTCTGGAAGTCTGTAATTTCTTTACATCTGCCTTGACCCAGCCAGTAGTCATTGCATAGAGAGTTGTTCAGTTTCCATGAATTTGTAGACTTTGTGTTGTTTCTATTATTGTTGAAATCCAGATTTAATATATAGTGGTCTGAAAGGATACAGGGGTCATTTCAGTTTTCTTGTATCTGTCACCAAGTACATGGTCAGTTTTGGAGAAGGTTCCATGAGGTGCTGAGAAAGTGTATTTTGTTTGGGTGAAAAGTTCTGTAGATATCTGTTAGGTCCATTTGAGTTATGTTGGCTATAGTGTTTGTGGTTCAGCTTTTGTCTGGATGACCTGTCTATTGGTGAGAATTTTGAAGTCTCTCACTATCAATGTGTGAGGGTCAAATATGATTTAAGCTGTACCAGTATATCTTTTACAAATGTGGGAGTCCTTGTGTTTGGGGCATAGATACTCAGGATTGATATGCCATCTAGGATTTTTCCTTTGAGTATGAAGTGTCTTTCCCCATCTCTTTTGATTAATTTTGGCTGGAAGTCTATTTTGTTAGCTATTAGAATGGCTACACCAGCTTGCTTCTTAGGTCCATTTGCCTGAAAAAATGTTTCCAACCCTGTACTCTGAGGTAATGTCTATCTTTGATGTTAAGGCATGTTTCTTGTATGTAGCAGAAGGATGGATCCCATTTTTTTGCATCCATTCTGTTACTTTGTGTTTTTTTTATTGGGGAATAAAATTCACTGATATTGAGAGAGCCTAATGACCAATGATTGCTAATTCATGTTATTTTGTTGTTGTTGGTGGTGGTAGTGAGTGTATGTGTTTCTCTTTTGGTTTTGTTGGTGTGAGATTATTTCCTGTTTTCACAGGTGTATTTAGCATCTTTGGGATGGAGTGTTTTTTTTTTTTTTCCTAGTACCTGTATAGGGCTGGATTTGTGTATGGTAGATGGTGTTTAAATTTGGCTTTGTCATGGAATATCTTGTTTTCTCCATCCATGGTGATAGAAAGTTTTGCTGGGTATAGTAGTCTGGGCTGGCATCTTGCAGACTTTAAGAGACCACAGGCCCTTGTGGCTTTTAGCGTCTCTCTTGAGAAGTAGAGTGTAATTCTAATAGGTCTGCCTTCATATGTCACTTGTTCTTTTCCCCTTGTAGCTTTTAATATTATTTCTTTGTTCTGTATTTTTTGATCATTATGTGGCAGAGAGACTTTCTTTTCTGTCTTTCCAGTCTATTTGGTGTTCTGTAAGCTTATTGTACCTTTATAGGCATGTCCTAGGAAATGGAAAAATTTTCTTCTATGATTTTGTTAAATATATTTAACAAATATTGAGGTGAGATTCTTCTCCTTCTATTCCTCTTGTTCTTAGGTTTGGTCTTTTCATAATATCACTGATTTCATGGATATTTTGTGTTAGGAATTTTTAGATTTAACATTTTCTTTGACCAATGTATTAATTTCTTCTAGCATACCTTCTGTGCATTGAGAGTCCATTCTGTCTCTATTCTGTCTCTTGTATTCTGTTATTGATGCTTGCATCTGTAGTTCCTGTTTGCTTACCTAGGTTTTCCATCTTCATGTGTTTTCTCTTTTGTTTCTATTTCCATTTTCAGATCTTGAACAGTTTTACTTATTTCCTTTACCTGCTTATTTTTTCTTAGCTTTCTTTAAGGGATTCATTTATGTCATCCCATTTTTTGTGTTTTCCTTGATTTCATTAAGGGATTTATTCATTCACTTGTTTATGTTTTATTAGATTAATTTAAGAAATTTATTAATTTCCTCTATAAGGACCTCTATCATCTTCATAACGTTGGTTTTAAGGTCATTTTCTTGTGTTTTACTGTGTTGGAATATTCAGGGTTTGCTATAGTAGGATAGCTGGGCTCTGGTGGTGACATATTGCCCTGGCTGGTGGTGTTTGTGTTCTTATACTGGCCTCTAGGCATCTGGGTTTGGGGAAATTATAGGTTTAGGTGTTGATTTCTGAGTTTATCTTTGTTGGAAGTGTGTTTCTGTTTCCCTTGGTTTCTGTTTCCTTTCTGGTTTTCTGGCCTGAGTGGCCTGTGGTTCTGGTAACCAGCCAGGAGTCCTCAGGTCAAGTAGGGTGCCTTCATTGGGGCTCTGGTGGCCTGTGTGACCTCTGGGGTTTTGGGTACCAGCATTGCCTCTGGAGTTCTGGGGTTCTGGTAACTGGTGAGAGTTGTAATAAAAAAGAAAGTAGCTCAAGAGAGAAAGACACCATGTGACAGAGTTCAGGCACAGGATTTTTATTAAGGGAAAATGATTGTGAAAAGGGAAATGGAAGGGGGAGCCTGACCTCTGGGGACAGGAGCAGTGGGAGAGAGGAAAGAGAGGAGGGAGTGGGGGTGGGGTGGGGGAAGAGAGAGAGAGAAGAGAAAGGAACAGATAGTAGGAGAGAAAGTGAAGGATGGGAGGTGGGCTGGGTCCTTTTAAAAGGAAACATAGTGAATAGGTATGAGTGGTGCTCTTAGTGGCTGCAGCTGAGGGTGTATCCTGTCAGATCTTCAAGAACAGGCCAGTACAAAAGCCTAAATACTAACCGTGTGGACTCTGGGGTTCTGGGTACTGAATTGGCCTCTGGTAGAGCAGGGGGGTTCTTCTGGAGTTGCAGGCCAGGATATGGAGATGAGGGGAGGGGCCTGGCCATGTAAAATTTTACAGTAACACCTTACATTGTCATAAAAATCCAAATGTTACTTAAAAAAAACCTTGAGTATAATTTTTAAGTTATGTAAAGTCCCTCATCTTACACCAAGGCTACCTTCCCATCTGCTGTGCCACACCAAACATCTGAAGGTTTGAGTGACTTTTCTGTTGCTATGATGAAACATCATGTAAAAGGCAACTTAACAAAGAGGAGTTTGTTTGGGCGTGGTTCCAGAAGGCCAGATGTCCATAATGACAGCAAAGGTGTGGCCACCAGGAGCAGGAAGCTGAGAGATCACAGCTCAGCTGCACACACAGGAAGCAGAGATGCAAACTGGTCATGGAGCTAAGCCATCAGTTCTCAAAGTCTGTCTCAACAGTGGCATTGCCTCCATCAAGGCTCTTTGCTCTAAAGTTCTATAACCACCCCAGATAGTACCACCAACCGGGGACCAAGTGTTCAAATTCGTAAGCCCATAGGGGACATTTCTCATTCAAACCACCGAGGTATCCGTTCAAGGTAAGAGAAGCATGACCGGGCTCTGTACTGAAGGGCTTAAGCAAGCCTTGGAAGTGACTATGAGATTGGAAGGTGTTCTCTGAGCAAAAGGAAGGGAACTTAGGGAAGTGGCACACAAGCTTGGCCTGCTGGCCTCCGATAGTTGTGGGACCTAGCTTGGGTCCTGAGGGCAAATGCTGTGACTGACAGCTGAGGGATGCCCTTTGTCGTGATTGCTCCATCTGTGAGGTGGTAAGAGGTAGGAGGCACTCCATAGACTGTGGGGTAGGTAGGGTAGTAAGGGGTAGGGCAAATGCCATAGACTGTGGGAAGATGGGTGAGGGCCTCACAATAATTCTGGCTCTAGGCACATTCTCCCAAGGAGCTGCCCGTAGGATGCTCTCCCGACTCAGGCTAGCATGGCTACCTCCTCCTCTCTCCCCCCTCTCAGTGTTGTGGGGTCCTCCAGGGCAGGCTTCCTTGCCGGCCTTCTCTTTGCATGCTTATGGGAGAAAGCTCCTCTCATGACCTGAGCCAGTACTGGGGCTAGTGGAGGGATGGGATAGTGCCCGGTGGTGCCCCCTCACACTTGTCATTAGCCCTTGGTTGTCCTTGAACAGCGCACCCCAGGTGTCTCCATGATTCTAGATACCAGAACCCCTGTGGGTGTTCCAGTGATGTAGATAAGTGTAGTGGCATATGCTTTGACATTTTGTGGCTGGTTTATTCCATTTATCACAGTGTCATCGAAGGACATACACATTATATTTGGAATTGTTTTCACCCCTCACAGGCAAGGGAGATTCCATTGTTCTGTGCACCACATTTTATTTACCTGTCTTCTGTGGACATAGAACTGACTCTAACAATAGATTTTAATTTCATATAGATTTTAATTTCATAGATTTCCTCTATGTCATCAGTGGAGACTGATTAACAAGATGGCCTCCATTTTTAGGGTCTGGCTGTTTTCTCCACACCGAGAAGATTCTGACTCTCCTGACTCAGATGCACGGTAGACCCTATGACCCGATGGCCACCGAGTAGACACTGGGTTCTACATGGTGGCTACTGCATGGACATCCTGTTCTAGGCATGTCAGGTGAGTTTTATCTCCTAGAAGTTGTATTAGTATTCTTGTGGTTAGTGTGGACTCCAGGTGGCCTGCCCATCATACAATCTATTGGCTATCCCATGAGGTGCAGGGGTGGGCAAGAGTGGTTGGTGGCATTCCATCTCCACTGTTTCCCGAAGGCTGGAGGCCAGTACCCACTCTGAGTGCCCATACACTCAAATTAAGAAGCTTCTGGCAGCATCGGTGTGGCTGCAGGAGGAGGAAGAGTTGGTGGCTATTACTTTTGCGAGCTGGTGTGGAGAAGTTGGCTTTCTGTGGTAGCTCTGGTGACAGCCCCTATGTCAGGCCCTGGACAGAAGGGAGCCACACCTCCTTGTAGGCCTGGGTGTGAGCAGCCTGTGCCTGAGAGTAGTACCAGAGTCCTTTAATGCCTGCCATGTGCCATGCAGTGGTTTGACAGTGCTGAAGTGGTTTCTGTCCTTTGTAGGTGAAGCATAGGCAGGTGCCATGATAGTCCTAAGGTTTGGGTTTGTACGTTGATGGGGGAGGGGGCACTTTGATGTGAGCACTCATAGCCACAGCATGGCCTGTTGTCTGACTGTGTGCAGAATGACCTAGATGCTTTTGTCACTAAGACATGCCCACTTTGCTGAGGAAGGCTGTGGTACCAAATTGCTTAAAAAAAAAAAAAAAGTCAGCAAATATGCTTGTCTGCACAGTTTCTCCAGTTGTGCAGAGTGCTGGCAGTCAGGCCATAATTGAATTCAGCAGTAATCAGAGAGGCAGGAAGAGCTTGGAAGAGTCTGTAACTCATGCCAACTTGGGACAATTGATGAAATCAATGGGAAGAAAATTGATTATGGGTTTAGATGGTATTCATTTTATGGCAGATGTTTAAGGGGCACTTTCATCTATAGATTATAAAGCAATTTAGGGAGCTCATCCATAAATATTTTAGGAGTATATTACTTCTCTAGGAAGAGTGTTTTTTGTCTCCTGCTGGCTGTCAGTCACTAACAGTGAACTGGGCATGTCATTTAAATGGAAGCCACATTTGTCAGCAGTGAGGGTTTGAGGACCATACTGGAGTCTCTGGAGAGATAAGCCAGCCTAAGAAGTCCCACTAATGTCATACTTATGCTAATGAAGTCCAGGAGGCAGCAGGAGTCTCCCACGGCTGGAGCATGACCGTGTTCTGAACAGTTGATGGTTTTCATGGACTGACAAACCTCATGACTTGGAGTGCAATGGAGGAATGCCTGGCTCTGTGCCTGTTTGGACAGAACCCTTGAACATATAAGAACACATATGTGTGGGTGACCATTGCATATACATAGATTGTTTACATGCACATAAGGGCATACATAAGTGAAATGCACACACCTGTTACCTATACATACAGACCCTGCTGTACTTACGAGGGGTCACATCTCAGCCCATCCTGAGTTGAAAAGCTACCGGGGTTCAAAGTGTCTACTGTACCTCACTGGCTGGCCCTCATAGCCCAGTGTTGCCTGCCCAAAACATGTTTAAAACATTCATGTAGCCTGCAGTTGAACAAAAACCACCTAAAAAGGCTTAGTATGTGGTAAAATGTTAAAGATATGGTAATATATTTAGGACTATAGAGACAGTGAAAATCAGGTGGCCTGTCATAAAGTTGAGAAATCATGAAATGATCCAATCTGGGCCATGTTTCCACAGATACAGTACCTGAGAAGGGGTGTGTGTGTGTGTGTGTGTGTGTGTGTGTGTGTGTGTGTGTGTGTGTGTGTGTGCCCGTGCTCATGTACACACACAAGTGTGCAGTCACAGAGTCAGGCCTACAGGCCTGGGATTTCCATGTTTGTGGACAGTGGCCTTGGTCTCCTGCCTTCCTGGGACACCTGTACAGAAAAGCAGACCTTGATGATTAAGGACATGGAACTGGAGAAGCTCAGCCACCCACTTGGGTCACATAGGGATGTGGCCTTGACTCTGAGTACCTGACACACTTAGTGAGGTTGCTTTGTAGCCTTAGGATCAGGGCTTTCCCCCCCAAGAATCCATAAAGCCTGTGTCCCCTGAGTGATGGGCACAGGCTCCTCACAGCTTCTCATTCCCTGAGGGTGCCTTCTGCTTGTGGAGCAAAACCTGCCTGGCCTGTACCCAGGTGACATTTCACTGAGACATTATTGCCAAGATTGGGGCAGGGCAGTTATAGGAGTAAGGTGTCCTCATGTAGATGTCAGAGGAAATCTGAATTGAAAAGCCATTGGGCACCAAGTCAGCCCTGTTCTCTGGGAATGATGCCTGTGTGAGCTTGGTCCCTGTTTAAGCCTGGACTATTTTATATAGTGATGGAGAAGAGTCTGTGGGAAGAGGAATGTCAAAGAGCCATGGGGAGAAGAGAAACAAGGATGCAATTAGTGTCAGGGCCCCAGCAGAGCACTCTAGAGCTGTTGCTACTCTGTCTATTGCTGAAGACTGAGTTACTATTTACAAAGGCAAGAATGGCTGACGGTAGTGTCAGAGGTAGTGTCAGACATTTAACTGAACATGTGCAATCAAACATCCCTCCCCACCATTCTAGTCCTGCTTTCAGCAGAATGAAAACAGTGGCAGTCCAAGGAAACATCCTCCATGAGGCAAGAAGAAGGGACCACAGTTGTCACCACAGAGCAGTCAGGGAGCATAGGCAGAGACAGGAAGGAAGGGCAACATGCCCCAGCCACCTCTCACCCTTCTGCCTGGCCCCTTCTTTTAGATACTTATCCCCAATGCTGCCACAGGCTGGCACCAAACCTCTGACACATTAATGCGAGGCATTTAGGATCCAAACCATGAAACCCATGGAAGCAGAAGGTGGAATTAAATGGGCAGCTAGCCTCTAGCCTCGGAAGAATTGCTTATGGTAATAACTCTCCCTGCAAAAGCATGGACTTTATAAACTTTGCAAGGAATAAATAATCCCTAATTTATGCATATCTTTTCAGTAAATGGAAAATGAGACATACATTCCAGTTAATTGTTCAGAGCAAAATGCAAACTGGGTAATAAAAAATAATAAAAATTACTCATCATATACATACATATACATACATACATACATACATACATATGAAAATCCCAGATGTGTATTAGCTCATTGATTGTCACCGTATGTTAAAAACTAAAATATGGACGTATGGAAGGCTCAGTGTGGTAAACCCTATCAACAGAATTCATCCTGTGAGTGGGAAAAGAGGAAGCCCCCATATTCTCTCATAGGTGTAACTTTTTGTGTGTTCTAGGCTTGACACCCATACAACCAGGCACAGACCATAGAGCTCTACCAAACCCATAAAAATACTTTGTATATTCACCTCTCCTCCAGAATGAAGGGAACAAGCCTCCCTCCCTCAATCTAAGAAGCAGGCTGCCTTCGTATCAGAAATCAAATTTAACTTTAATGAACACGAGGCTTTTGAATCATTTAGAAAAGAGGCCACTGCTTTGCCCAGGATGCTGGGGTGTCACTTGAATCTTGGGCTTAAGGGTCTGTTTGCAGATTCAGACAGGTTGTCCCAGGCTCTGCCGTCTATGCTACTTTCTGCCCTTCAGAGCGCTGTGGTTATCTAGATGCTTCTAAAAGTCACTCCCCAACTATGTGATGATCCAACTTAGCATTCTGGCTCCACAGAAAAATAGCAGTTCTGTGATAAGTTACCGCCACAAAGTAGGTGATAAAAGTGTATATGCAACAGTCTTCATTTGTCAGCAAATGGGACGCCCCAGGCATGTTCGCAGTGCTTCTCTCAACAGCCAGAGCACATCGCTGGCCCACAGTTTTCACTCCCAGAATCCCAGCATGCATTCTGAGGCCCAGTCTTGAGCCTTCTGTGTGACATATTCTGGGGCAGCTGTTGCTCCCCTGGGACCTGGTTAATTACCTCCATCCCAGGGGGATCCTGTGTGTCATTCCCTCTGGAAGCAAGTGAACCCCAACAAGACTCAGCAAGGAGTTAATGAGTGTGGGTTTCATTTATTTAGATTGGCTTCACTCCCCACTTCTAATTTTAGAATGGAATGAAATTAGTTTCGAATAGGAGTTTATGGATTTCTTGGCCACTTTTTATAGACCTTTGAAAGCTTAGAACTTTTCTTCTCCAAAGGACAAAAGGAACTCTAGGTCCTCAGGGAATCATGCTCCACATAGCACCCGTGGGCATTTGTACATAAAGGGCCTCACCACTGATTTGCAAACCTGTGTTCTCTTTTATTTTTAAGCAAGGGAGCCCCAGCCCCTCTCAGCCTCCTCATCACCCTCCATGCAAAGCTCTAGACAAGAGCCTGCCTTCCTGCTCCGAGAGGTGTCATACTGGGAAAGGTGGAGTCTTTCCCACATCCCATCTCTGCTCTCTCCAGCACCAGGCAGACCAAACGCATGGGGAGTTGCTGCCCTGAACCAGGCGGTGAAGTGACTTGTGTTCACACTGGAGATTTGCTTTCTGTCTGAAGCCCGAAGCTTTGTCCACAGATCTAGTTGGCCTTCGTTGTTGCCCTTTAATCCAAGAAAACACAAAATGATTTTCCCACGTGTGCAAATGCACACACACATTGTTGGGGTTCACTTTGCTTTGATGATTCCCTCCTGGGGTGGAGGGGCAGTTGAACTCACAAACCCTGAAATCTGGGATTTGAAACGCCCTCTCCACAGCTAAGACGAGAGAGAAAGAATGCAGAAACACATTATAGAGCCTCATGGGGGAATTTTGGAAAAAACATGCAAAGTATCTTTACATGTGTGGAAAATCCTTTGGAGTACATGTGCCCAAGGTCAGGCTGCCATGGCTGTGCCTGCAGAGCTGGAGAGGTGAACTGACGAGGTGCTGGTTGGCTCTCACACGAACCTTGACGCCACTGTCAGCCATGTTGAAGCCATCCCTTTCTCCCTCTTCTCTTTTCTCTGGGTGGAGGGAGGGGGGCCCTTCCTCACTCCTGTACCTGCATTCTAAGCCATCTTCCCCAAGAGACGACCCCTCTTATATCATCAGTGCTCCTGTGTTGATGGCAGTTTCTTGTCCCACCAGGTCCCACCACCCTTTAGCCCCAAATAAACACACAAAGACATATTAATTATTAAACTGTTGGCCAATGGCTAGGGCTTCTTATTGGCTAGCTCTTTCTTAATTGTTAACCCACAACTGCTAATCTGTGTATTTCTACATGGCCTTATCTTACCAGAGAATGCCTGGTGTGTCCTATCTTCCCGGTCTCTACATGGCGTCTCCTCACCCTCTCTTCCTCTCTCAGAATTCTCCTTGTCTCTTAGTCCCGCCTATCTTCCTGCCTCATTGGCCAAACAGTGTTTCACTCATCAACCAATAAGAGAAACATATATACAGGACATGCCCCATCACTCCTGTGGTGTTAAATGAGCTGTTTCTGGCTGTGCTGGCTGCCACCCTTGGGTGCCTACCCACAGTAAAAGGCTTCCAAGCCTCTTTCCGTAGCCTTCATCCAGTCAGTTCAGGCCACTGGGAGCCACTCTCACCATGCTGAGCTTCTTGTTCAAAGGCACAAGGCTTGGCTTGCTGGGGGCAGCAATGCATTCTCTGTGCAGCTGCCTGCTATAGCCCTGGGGACCGTTCTGTACCCTAGGCTTTACTCCAGGCATGTCTCCACATTCCTGAAATCCAGAGGGGATCTCAAAATAGAATAAGAAATGAGGATTTAAATTAGAAGCAACAGTGCTGGCACCATGTCCCGCTCCACTCCCATGGCCCTCTTTTTGGCATGGCACTGCAAACCAGAGCCATTCATGCTTGCTGACTATTACAGGGTCCTGTAATAGGGAAGCTGAGGTCTAGCTGTGTGAGGTTGAGGCAGCAGCCATATACCTCAGAATCCCAGGGTCCCTTAGACCTGGGGCTCAATAGGTAAATGACTATCATTTTACCCTAAAGAGGGGCACAGATGAGTGGAGAGGGAAGTGATGGGTAGAGAGATTGCTATTTGTCTAGTCTTTGATTTGGGCTATCTGAGCACCCACGATAGATGGATGGCCAGTAGGTAGCATCTCAGAGGATACCATTTGTCCTGTAGAAAGCAGGAGGCAGGGTCACATGCCAGGTATGGCATGCAGGGGGACATAGCAGGATGTGTGCAGCAAGGGTGGATGTACAGTAGGAGCACCCTCCATCCAACCTGTGGGGGTCCCTCCTGCAGCCCCGATTTCAGCTTTCTCCCTGCATCTCAGACCAGCCTACAACCTTGGCTCTTGAGAGCTGGAGCTACTTCTTATAGTGGTACCAGCCATGGCTCCATCCCACCCCAGACAGAAAGCTACACGGTACACCATTCTTCTGCCTCCTTAGTGCCTGGCACCCAAAAGCCTGATGATACGGGTGCGATGCACCAGTGCCAGGTACCCAAGAGCCTGTTACTGCAGATTCTTGCCCATCAGGGCTGGGTGCCTAGACCCTCAGACCCCACAACCCAGTGCCACAAAACCTGAGGGCAAAGCCTGATATTGCAAAACCCCAGACTTCAAAACCTGATATGGCGGAGCCTGGTACTCCTTAGGCTCAGACCCCAGAGCCAGGCACTACAGCCTGCAATCCCGAGCCTACTATCTTGGAACCTTATATTCCAAAGTGAGGAACCGAACCTGATACTCTAAGAAGTTGCTCAATATATCCTGCTATCCCAGAGTCTGTTTGCCATGACCTTGGTACTATAGACCATCATACCCCAGAGCCTGGTACACCAGAACTCTTACCCCACATCTTTATTCCCTGACCCCCATGCTTGGTACCCCACAGCCTTGTGCCCAAGCCTGGTACTGTAGAGACTTGGTACCCCAAAGTCTAGTACTATACAGACTTGATAGTACTGAGATGCTATTAGTTATACAGTGATGTTTAACTGCTTAGCTGTGTGGACCTCTCTTATGGCAGTGGGAACAATGACCTGTACCGGATCAGATCCTGTCTGTCGACTTCATGCACTGGTCTCTTGACTCCCGTTAAGAGACTGGGGGTGTTGCCTCTGAACTTAGGCGAGGGAAAGGAGGCAGGAGGATCCTGAGTTTTCTCCTTCAGTGCTCAGGCACAGTGGCCTTTTACTCACTTTGTCTTGCAAGGATGCTCATGAACACACTGTTAAAACGTCCTGTGAAGAGATTACATCTTCCTGTGTTCAACATTTACAAGGAAAGCCAACGAGTGAGTGAATGAGTGACTTCTGTGTTTTTTTTTTTTTTTTTTTCCTGAGAGGAGGTAGACTCCATGGTTAAAACAAGCACACAGTGGAGCTGATGAAACTGTAGAGCCAGTCTTGGCCTCCTGTAAGTGATGAGGCCCTTAGTGTCTTGCACCTTCATTTGACTGCCTGGCCCAGTAGATTGATAACAAGCATCTCTGGAAGGGTCAGTCATGGCTTTCCCTGACTCATGTCTCCATCTGAATCATTCCTCCATGGGAAAGGCTAGTTGCCCACCAGACCGCAGCTCATTGTGTGGCTCAACTAGCTACGGCTGTAATTCCAAACATAAGTAGTGGTAAATGCACTCTTACAGAGTGTCTGTTCATGGTAACATTAATATTTGAATGTTGTATGTCTGTGTGTGCATCAGATAACAAAGTCTTCCGAGTCTTGTATGTGCCCAAGTCCTGTAACAAACAGGACTTAATTGGCTCAGTTCTGATGGCTGGAAAGCCAAAAGTAGTCTTCTGGGGACAGTGTTGACCTTAAACAGCTGTTGATTATGTGCAGAGATTAATGTCCAGCTGTGTCGAGGAGTGAGGGCTCATGGGGCCTTTCCTCCTCCCCAAGGATGTATAGACAGTTAACAGTTACTAGGGGAGGGGCTCCAGTAGCCCCACCCCTTAGAATGTCCTACAGTTAACAGTTGCTGGGAGAGAGACCTTGCTTCAATGATGCAGCTGCCCACAAGCTGCCTGCATTCCTGTTTCTGTAAGAAGCTCAAGTTAAGCCCATTGGCTCATCAAGCTGTACCTGAGGGCCATGGTTTCCTTACGTTTGTCATTGCCTTGTCTTTTTGGGGTGAGTAAATGTGTGTCTGCGCAGAGAGTCCACTCTTTGTGAGCCTTTTTAGATGCTCGTCTCTGCTTGCCTTATTATTCTCATCTTTCCTGGCTTCTGGGCCCCAGCTTTGCCCCCCCCCACTTCATACCATAAATTATTTTGTCTCTTGTGGACATGGCCTCTCCCCTCCCTCCCTCCTTCCCTCTCTCCTCTCCCCTCCCTCTTTCCCTCTCTCCTCTCCCCTCCCTCTTTCCCTCTCTCCTCTTCCCTCCCTCTCTCACTCTCCCCCTCCCCTCCTTCCCCCTCTCCTTCCCTCTTCCCTCTCTCCTCCCCTTCTTTTCCTCTCCCCTCCCTCCTTCCCTCTCTCCTCCCCTCTCTCCCCCTCTCCTTCCCTCTCTCCTCCCCTCCCTCTCTCTGTTTTTTTTCAGTCAGAACTGAATGTGTTTCAGTCTTTCCCATCCTCACAAACCCTGCCTTGCCCCAGAGTTCCTCATAAGAAGGTCTCTCCCCTCATCACCAGAGTCATGTTATCTGCATTTGACTTGCAGCATCCTGTTTATGCCCCACCCCCCATTCTTGCGATGCCTCCTCCCATTAGGCTGCAGGGCATGCCACTGAGAAGGTGCCAAGGCCAGGATAATTTGCAGTCCTCTGGCTGGCCACCCTTTAGATAGGACTCCACACAGATGTTCCTTCCACCTCACCTCCCAGGATACCCTGCCTTTCTCCCTCTCTTTGCCTTCTTTCCTTGGAGCTCTTTCAAAATCACACCTTACTGTGACTTCCCCTGTAGCAGCCCCAAATAGCTGGAAGGAAGATAATTTTGAGAGATAGCCCCTAAGTTCCCTGGGGGTTTGGGGAAGTGAAGGTGTGGGCTTGGATTTTCATCACAAGTAAAGTGATCACTGTTCCTTGTCCTTTTGGGTCTGGCTTATTTCTCTTAGAATAATGACCTGCAGTTTCTTGCATAATTTTAGTGGGGAGGGTGGAAGGAAGTTAGATTTTTAGGGCATCTGGATGCAGCCAGAGGAGGTGTTAATTCTGATCTCGTGTCATAGCAGGATAACATGGTCACAGCCATCTGTCCAGAAGGACTGGGAGAGTCTGGAAGTTTCCCGGTACAAGGTACTATGTCATGTTTCGGGAGCTAGAAGTGCTGACTGGATCTTACACCGTCTCAGCCACGCTGAGCAACACAGCTACACTGAGCAGTATAGCCAAGCTGAGCGGTACAGCCATGCCTGTTCTCTCCTGTATCTCACCTGACCTTCAAACCTGCACAAAGAACTGTACAGGTAGACTCTACAGTGGGCAGATGGACAGGTGGGTGAATGTGTATCTGGATGGATGGATGGACGGACGGACGGACGGACGGACGGACGGACGGACGGACGGACGGACGGACGGAGACCCATGCATTCAGTCAGCCATTTGTCCTTCTGCCCCTCCACCATCCACCCATACATTATCCCTAGCCACTTAGTTTGAATCTCAATTTTCTGCAGATAAGCAATGTGTGTGCAGACAGCAAATGCTTAAGAGGTTATAAGATGACACAGCCTGTGCTCTGTCCCCTGGCCTGCCCCACCCCGAGTGCCTTCCCTGCTGCTGAGAACTGCTTTCATCAGTCTCTAAGGTAGATTTTTTTCTACACTCTTAACACAGTTAGCTCTTATTCGTTCAGGAGTTTTATTGTTGTTAGTAGATGTGTTCCTTACTTTCCTATCATTGTAATAACGAATCAAGAAAGTCAACTTATGAAGAGGGAAGGTTTATTTGGCTCATGGCCCCAGAGATTTCAATCCATGATGTTGGGGCTGAGGTTTTGAGGATACAGAGGAAACAAGTGACAGAGGAGATTGCTCATTTCATAGCAGCCAAGGAGCAGGGAGGGGTGGGGGAAAGGTCCTTTACTGAGGATGGACATGACCCCAATAACCCAACTTGCTTCAACTAGGTTCTGCCTCTTGAAAGTCTCGCCACCTCCTAGTCATGCTGTAGGTTGTCAACCAAGCCTTCCCACGGGCCTTTGGGGGCATCATCAAGCAGTGGGCATTCTGAAGGGGAGAGTATTGTCAGGCTGAGGCCTTGGTTCCATTTGACTTTAACGCCGCTGATGAAACTTAATGTACTATGTTATCTATTTGGCTCGATGCTCACGGGCTGGGTGGGGGAAAAGCCCAGGACCTGATTATAGGAGCCCATTTTACATATGGAGTGTTCTGTGTTGTATTAGGAAGTCATAGCTGTGATCTGTTCCATTGCAGTGGATGCTTTGGATGATGGAGCAAGCTCCCAGATCTGTTTGGGCCGCATGCCTTCTCTGTAGCTTTCCTAAACTCTATTATGAGTAATCTCCACTGACCCTGTTTGGACATCCCTAGGAGACACAGCTCTGGGCATTTGTTTGAGGAAGTTTCTAGGGACGTTTAACTGAGAAGCCCTTCTTAGAATGTGGGTGAAGCCATCCCATGGGCTGTGGTCCTGGACTGAATTAGAAGGGAAGCCAGCTTCATCATTGGTTGCTCCCTCCTTCCCCACTGTGGAAGCCACAGTGACCAGCTCTCTCAAGCTCATGGCTGCCGCTTTCTCACTCTGTGATGGACTGTTACTCAAGCCACCCTTGCTTAGGCTGTGTCTGCCAGGCATTTTGTGACAGCAGTGGGAAATGTGATCGATTCCTCCCGCCATGGACTTGCTGCTGTGCCTTGAAGCACACCCATTCTTCGTGAATGCACTGACTTCAGGTGGCACTGGATCCCTCCATTATTTGACAGGAAGTACATATGCCACCACGCAGGAATGTACGAAACATCGTACATCTAAAGGGCTCCTGCTGGAACAGATGGAGGGGCCTCTCGGGGCTGCTGGCAAGGTTCTGTGTCTCAGTCAACATGCGGGTTTCATGAACATATTCTGTTTGCCAAAATCTGTCAGACTATGTGGCGAGATGTGTGTGCTTTCCTGTATCGTACTACATTTCAATGAAATACATGTAAAAATAACAACACTGACAACTGGGTGACCTGGAAAACAAGGGATAGATCCCGGTGTCTCAATGAAGGGACAAACAAATACACATCAAAGCAAGAGCAGTAATGTAGTGGCGAGGACTCAACCTTCCATGATGAGAGGTACAGCTACCCGCCACGGATGCAGCTGCAAGAGGAGCCTCCAAAGCCAGGGGCAGACTCTCGGAGGCCGGCAGTAGTGGCCTCTTGCTACAGCTGGAGCTCAGGCACACCTCCCAGGACCAGATTGAAGAAGGTGCCCCAGATGGGAGCCAGGCTTGGGGCAGTGGAAGGCACTGTGGATACACACACAGCCCTAATGATGTCTCCTCAACAACTATTAGCCCATCTGGCTGTGCTGTGGCTCGAAAATCCTAGCACCTCCAAGCAGAGACAGACCCCAGAGTGAAGCACTGGACAAACAGAGTTGTTGTGCAGCTAGTCTGCCCCTTCCTGGCAAAATGCCTCCCCTGCAGTTCTGTTACCATAAAGTGATGCCTGAGATGCAGACTGTAAATAATCAGGAAATTGCCAGCAGAAGATGTGTGTGTGTGGGGGGGGGGGGCAGTAAAAGGCAGGTAGAGAATATATACAAGGTTGAGCCCGAGGCTACAGAAAGTCAAGCAAGCGCTTGTTTCTGTGAAATTCTGACAAGAAATGCATGGCTGCAGGGAACAGCACTTGCAAAGGAAAGGCCTGGAAGACACGGAGATAAGAAGGCCAGCTTATAAGGAGAAAGAAAACACAAGCAGACCCATGGCTTGTCACTCAGACACTGCCCCTGCAGGGCAAGCACCAAGAGGCAGCCAGAGCCAAATTGAAGGGATGAACATGGAAACTGGGTGGACTGTGCAGGAGGCAGGCAGGTACAGACTAAGTGTGTGTGGAGTGGTGTGTCTAGATCACATCTCAAGTGCTCACTGTGAGGGTGGCTGCAAGAGGCCTTTTGTAAAATGACTGATACATAGTATAATTTCTGAATGACTTGGAGAAGAGAGCTTAGAAGCCATGAAGGCAGTGAGGAGATGGACACGTCAGTGACTGGTAGGAAGTGTGTGCAGTGTATATTCATCTTAAACCTCACCCTGAGCTCCCAAAGTACAGTTGTCAGTGTTTGTGAAAAATGCTTAAAGATACAAATGCTCATCACCCTGTCACATCACACGTATGTCCCCAGGTACCACACATTGAATTAATTTGAAAATCTGCAAAAACTTCCATTGTTTTTAAACATAGCCTGTGCATCCTTCGACACTTTAGACATCTTTAAGGAACATTTATGAGCAGGGCATACACCATGGATTTATCATGGTGTTGTCTGAATAATGACAAGGGAAATGTCTCTGTAAAGACCATCCAGTGGCAAAGTTTTCTCTGAGTGTTTTCAGCTTGAGGTCAGTTGAATGCAGAGACACAGAGCCAGCTGCAGCTATGTAATTACCAAGAACATGTCAACTTGACGCACGCTAAAGTCATCTAAGAGGAGGGAGTCTAACTAAGAAAATGCCTCTGTAAGATCAGGCTGTAGACAAGCCTGTGGGGTATTTCCTTAATTAGTTATTGATGTGGGAGGGTTTACACCGTTGTGGGGGGTACCACCCTGAGCTGGTGATCCTGGGTTCTATAAGAAAGCAGCTCTCCGCCATGGCCTCTGCAACAGCTCCTGCCTCCAGGTTCCTGCCCTGCTTGAGTTCCTGTCCTGACTTCTTTTGATGATAGTACTGTGATGTGGAAGTGTAGGCTGAAGGAAACCTTTTTTCCCCAAGTTGCTTTTGGTCGTGGTGTTTCATCACAGCAATAGAAACTCTTAATACAACCCCTTTCTTAGAACCAGGGGCAGCTCCAGCAGTTGGCTTTCATCCCAAGGTCTCCTTGACCCCAGCTCATGCCTAGCTTTTCCCATCTCTTTCTTTACCCATTAAGGCCTTCTTTGTGTCTTGTGTAGGGTGCACTGCCATGATGTGCTACCATGATGCCCTTGAATGGGCTAGATCTTTCCCCAGTTTCATTTTCTTCTTCTTCTTCTTCTTCTTCTTCTTCTTCTTCTTCTTCTTCTTCTTCTTCTTCTTCTTCTTCTTCTTCTTCTTCTTCTTCTTCTTCTTCTCTTCTCCTCCTCCTCCTCCTCCCTCCTCCTCCTCTCCTCTCCTCTCCTCCTCCTCCTTTTCCTCTTCTTCCTCCTCCTCCTCTTCCTTCTCCTCCTCCTCCCTGCTCCTCCTCCTCCTCCTCCATTCCTCCTCCATTCCTCCTCCTCCTCTTTTCTGGGGGTGCAGGTTCTCAGGTCTTGCCTCAGGACCTTCAGTGCAGATGGCCATGGGGGAGCCTTGACACCCTGTTTGTACTCTCTCCTCTTGCCTCTGTCTGGGCAGCTCAAACTGAGCCTTCAGGACTTCTTGAAGTTGCGGAGACAATGAAATGGGAATTGGTTAATGCTGGCCTTACAGGCCAGAGCCTGAGCTGCAACCACCCCGAACCAAATGAACCCATCAAGAAACAGGCCACATAAGGAACAACAGAGCTGTAGCATATGGGTGTCTGGAATGTATGCTAGGGTGCCACACTGCCATGATTGAGGCAGAGGTGGGCCAGAATTTCAGAGGAAAATTGTGGGAGGAAGATTATGCAAGCTGTTTTGAAATAATTGTACTTGGGCCTGAGGATTGATAACAAGGGTGGGGTCAGTCCAGTGCTCACATGGCAGCTGCTGAGGAACTTCCTGAAAGCGTTCTCTGCACAAGGTATAGTGGCCTGTCAAGGCTGTTTGGCTCTCAGAGGCATGGTGTTCATCTTGGGCTCCCACTGTGGGCATCCAGGGGCCAGTGTGACACTGTTTTGGAGGTGACAATGGTCACAAAGAAAAGGTACATCTAAGGAGAAAGACACCTGCCATGTGTGAGGAGAACACCTGCCATGCTTGTGAAGACACCTGCCATGAGCGAAGAGGACACCTGGCATGCATGAGGATACCTGGCATTGTGAGGAAGACACCTGCCATGCGTGAGGACACCTGGCATTGTGAGGAGGACACCTGCCATGCTTGTGAAGGACATCTGGCATTGTATGGACACCTGCCATGCATGAGGAAGAGTGCATCTAAACCTAAGGACCCAGAAAAAGAAAAGAGGCCAGTAGGACACTTGACGAATTGGTTTGGCAGTTAGGAGCTGTTTGTTTTAATTAAGTCAATGATGAATTTGGAAACCCTTGAACTGGGTCAGGATTTGGAGGCTGAACTGTTTGATGGCAGGAATGCTTGTAAAAGTGATTAAAATAGCTTTATGGAATGCGCCTGGAGGGAGCAGTGGGCCTGGAGAGACTCTGGGTGTGGGAATGGAGGCCCGACTTCTTAGCAGTCTGTCCATCTGCCACAGCCAGCAGTGGGCCAGAGATGATTTAACACTTAATCAGACCTGCATACTTGGTTGTGTACTCACTGTGGCCACAGAAAAGGGTGCTGTCACCAATCTTTAAATAGTGAATCAGAGGCTAAATTTCACTCCGTCAGTCAAAGGCCGCTGCTATGCAGTGTCCTAATTTTAGCTGCTTGTCAATCCCCCAGTGCCTGTTAGTTGATGTAACTTTGATCCTCCAATGCTTGGATGGCTTTTGTGCTGAATATAGCTAGAATATACTATGAATCATCTGGAAGGCTGCCCAGCTGAAGGAGGGGAAGGGGGGAGAATGAAGAAAGTAAAGGACAGGGAATGGAGGAATATGAGAGCATTCAGGCCCTGAAATGGATGGCTACAGATAGAAAGACGGGAGAGCATCCTTATTCGTGAACCATCAGCTTCTCATCTTAGGCTTGTGCTTTGAACACACATTACTCTTGGACTCTTATTTTTCCTTCTAAACCAGGAGCCTTTTCTCATGCAAACACACAGGAGGCCACTGCCAAGGTCTAATGACAGTGTCAATAATCTCAAGACTTTAAATGGATGTTTTTCGAAGCAAATCACTGCCTCTCAAGGGCTTTTATTTTCACTTAGGGAGCTAGCAGCTAAGATGCTCTAAAGGGGTGGAGAGCATTTCTGATCACCTCCCCCTCCTTTTGGTTGTTAGGTAATTGCCTTGTGTGTCTTCTGTTGTCTGGATTTTCTTCTCAATGGAGATTTCTTTTTTCCATCAGCTCTCAGCAGAGCCCTCTGTGTCACCCTTGTGTCCTGGATGTGTGTAGCTGCCACCTCCCTCCTACCGACTTGCCTCTGGTGATGTCACCTGGATTGTGATTTCCATCATTCTTACTTTGCAGGAATGGTGCAGGAGAATCAGCAAGACTCACTGGGCCATGCCTGCCTCCCTGGCTGCATCCTCGGCTACCTAGCCTTCCTCCCCAGGTCAGGAGAGAGGAACCCTGACTTCTTCCATCTCTACCTTCCAGGGTCTAAATACTGCTTGCTCAGTACCCCCCACTCCCTAGATGGGGAATGGTAGAAAGAAACAAAGAAAGGTGAAGAGGAAATGGGGCCATAGACTTCAAGTCATCTTGGGAAGGGGACAGCACAGGTTCACCTTCCTTGAGAATTTGTGACTATGAGCAAGATGCAGCCATGTGAAGGATGCTGTATATATAGCTCAGTGGACAGAGTTCATGGATGCCAGGTGCCATAGGATACAACACAACTTTGTCCCGAAATGTTCAGAATCAAATTAATTTAGAACAGAGAAGGAATGAAAGTAGCGAGTTGCTCAGGTAGTTTGACAGCTGTCAGAGCCCTTCCTCGAGACTCCCACTTCTTAAATTGTGGGCATAGCCACACAGTCTGGTCACATGGCTAAGCTCAGGGATTGCAAAAACACTTAACAGAGGGGCCCTGAAGACCCCCAGCCATTGCTCACACTCCTGATATTCCACCCCGAATTTGACTTTCAGACTCTACTGTGAAGATGCCACATCCTTGAGTCATAGAAAATGGAAGAACCAAGCTGGTGCTCTGCTGGGACCTTCGTCCTTCCTGGCTAGCTCTCCTGGTCCTAGGAGGTGCTCTGTGTGCCACTGGAGGAGAAAAGTGACCTTACATTTCACCTACCTACGAACCCTGTTACAATGACTAACCTGACAAGATACATGCCCACAGGTGGAATAGTCGGATGGATGCTATTCAAGTAACCAGCCACTTTCTGATTGAATCCAGGGCTTGATATATATATATATATGAGATGGAACCCATGCTTGGCACTGTTAAAGGGACAAAAACCTGTGGCTAGATAGGCTGAAATTTATATGTCCAAGCAATTGTTTTAAAGTGACTTTTTTGTAATGATTCATTATCAGCAAACATATACTCTGCATATATAAGTGTATCTGTAGGCCACATACAAATTTAAATTTCTTGGGCAAAAGGCCTTGGGAATGAAAAAAGTTCGAGTCAGCTGTATGGGGGACTCTATCCTGGGGCAATCAAGTCAGAGGTCTGGAGGGGCCAAGGGTCATTGTTTTGGAGGTGAGATTAGTCTGTGTTAGAGCCTTCAGCACAGGCCAGAGGTTGGTCACTCACTAGTTGGTAGAAACTGTGATGGGTTCAAAGGGCTTTGCTCCCACTCACCAGACCTGAATAAGGTGTCAATTCCTCTCTGTGCTTATGAAGTGATGGTGGAAGTGGTGGCTACTCAGCCAGGCGGGCACCTTTGGAGGGGAGGCTCATTGACAGCCTCAAAGGGAGCACTGTTTGCTTAGAGCTGGAGTGTTGCGATGCGCACAGCATGGTCAGAGGTTCTGCTCCGCATCCAGCCTTCCATCCCTTGAGCACAGTGTGCTAAAGAATGTCATCTATTTTTCCTTCTTTAGAAAAAGGGGGTTGATTGGGCACTACAGCTGCCAGCCTTGTGAGGACCAAGCCCTGGGAACAGTGCGACTATTCCTAGAGACAAAGCAGGCTAGGTGTGTATTGGGGGGGGGGATGTCTTATGGATGTGAAATGGCTAAGGCCATTTTTATATTAAAACCTAGGGAAGGAAAACAAAGTGACATTAAATCTACATTGGCTGTAGATCAGAAGGAGCAGAGTGTGCAGTCGGGAACATTTTCGGATAGAAGCACAGCCCCTAGAAGTGCTTGTGTCTGGAAGGCTTGTCTGGGAAGGTCTTCATAAACAGGGTGCAATGGCATCTGGTGGCTGGTGGCTGCCTGGGCTTTAAGGCTTCAACACACATTCAGGAATAGGGAGCAGTTCCTTATTTGGATCAGCTCTTTAGCTGTTAATGAAGATGTTCTGTTTTCGTTTCTGTTGCTGTGATAAAAACATCCTGACCAAAAGAACCTCAGAGGAGAAAAGTGTTTGCTTGACTTATACGTCCAGGTCACAGTCCATCATCAAGGGAGGGTCAGGCGGGAACTCAAGCGACTCGTCACATCATATGCATAGACCAGAGTGGAGAGACACGTGTGGGTCCTTGCTGGCTGATGGCTTGTTCTCAGCTAGCTTTTTCTAATCTTGTACTATTCATAACCCCAGGCCAGGGGATGGTGTTGCTCACAATGGACATATCTTCCTACCTCAACAGTCAAGACAGTCCCCTCCCTCCAGACATGCCTACAAGGCTAACCTCAACTAGACCATTTTCCTCAGGTTGTGACAAGTTGACAAAACCTAATGGGACATTCCCTTCTCTCTCCTTTAGCATTTGGAATTGAATTCAGAGTATTTCAGATTTGTTCTTTTATGAATTCTCAAAACCCTTGCCATCATCACAGTGGTGTGCTATTTTGAAGGCCCTAGATTGCTCCAGAATTGGGGAATGGTCACAAGAAATAATGATGGAGACAGGGCTTCCTACTTCAGTGCAGAGCATCCAGAGGGGCTGGAGTCTGAATTGATAGCAGTGTTGCTAACTTCTGGAGAGCTGCCATTACTAGGGCCTGTTGGGGCCAGCGTCCAGATAGGGCACAGGAGTTCTATTGCCTCTCCCAACCATCTCTGAGTCTTTTTCTTTGCCTCACGCTCATGATCGAATCTTATAAAACACCTTCGGTGATGAGCTGTTCAACTCAAGCTAGAATGTCACAGCACTGGTTATTGCTGTAGGGTTGGCACCCGACAGAGGACAGTTTAGGAGCTGAGCCCTCAGTCTGTGTGCTCTGACATTATGTTTGGATTAGATGTCATCCAGTTGGCTGCTGTGGAGCGAGCCAAGTCCATGTGGCCAGCCTGTTTTCAGAACAGAGGTGTGCCAGCTAGTTTTAGGTTAACCTGGCACAAGTTAGAGCTGTTTGGAAGAGGGAACTTCACTTGAGAGAATGCCCCCACGGATTGGCTTGTGGGCAAACCTGTGGTGCATTTTCTTGATGCGTGATTGATGTGGGAGGGTCCAGCTCACGGTGGTTGGCCCCGCTAGCCCCTTTGCTGGTAGTCCTGGGTGCTTTAAGAAAGCAGACTAAAGCCAGGCAGTGGTGATACATGCCTTCAACTCCAGCACTTGAGAAACAGAGGATCTCTGTGAGTTTGAGGCCAGCATGGTCTACATAGCAAGTTCTATCTAACACAGCCAAGGCTACACAGAGAAACACTGTCTTGAACAACAAAACAACAAAAAGAAAAAAAGGAAGATGAGAAAGGAGGGGGAGGGGAGGAAGGGGGTGAGGAGGGAGGAGAAGGAAGAAGGGAAGCAGGCTGAGCAAGCCAGTAAGCAGCACCCTTCCCTGGCGTCTGCGGCAGTTCCTGCCTCTAGGTTCTTGCCTCGAGTTCCTGCTCTGACTAGAAGCTGTTCCCCGGTTGTTTTTTGTCATGGTCTTTTATCACAGCAACAGAACCCCTAATACAAGATGGAATGCTGGCTGGCTTTTTCTGATGAGTCCGGCTTTTCCTTGTGACTGACTGTCCTCCTGGTCAACTTAGACTTGTAAGGAGAGTGTCCTTCCAGTCCCTTCCCTTTTAAGGACCTGTAGCTGGAGGCCTATGGGAAAGGCTGGGTTAATCGGGCTCCAAGATGGTAGACAGATAGGAGCAGCAGACAGGCTGCATCTCATACAGCAGCCAGGCAAGTAAAGGCCCAGCACAGAGTCTGTGCTCAACTAAGTTAGGCTTGGTTAATGCACATTCAGGGACTGCAGTTCCCTCAGAAAGAGCTCAGTATAGAGGACAAGCATGCATTTAAAACATTCTCTGTCTGTCTGTCTGCCTCTCCATCTCTCTCTCTCTGTATGTATATGTGGCAGTTTGAATGTAATTGACTGTCATAATCTCATAGGTGCTGGAGTAGGTATGGCCTTGTTGGCGGAAGCAGGTCGCTGTGGGGCTGCCTTTGAGGTTTCTTATGCTCAGGTCACCACCCAGTGTAACAGTCAACTTCCTATTGCTGGCAAGATGTAGGACTCTCAGCTACTCCTCCAGCACCATGTCTGCCTGCATGTCACCATGCTCCCTTGCCATGATGACAATGGACTGAACCTCTGAAACTGTAAGCGAGTTGGCCCAATTAATTGTGTCCTTTATAAGAGTTGCTGTGGTCATGGTGTCTCTTCACAGCAATGGAAATCCTAAATAAGACAACACACACACACACACACACACACACACACACACACGGATAGAGAGATGATAAAGGTGGTATGGTTTGTCCTCTCCCTCCCTCTTGCAGCTTTGAGAAAACTTAAGACAACCTTGAAATTACAACTTTATTTCTAACTAGTTCTGTCTCCCTGTAAAACCTGTAAGAGCCAGAAACTCCCTTTTACCCAGTGATCTCTAGACATAGAACAATATTATTTGGAGCCCATGGGACCATCTTTTCCCACTCAGTGTGGCTTCCTGGAGATTGACCTAGGTCCTCCCTGTGCCAGCACCATGCTGCCGTGTTGCTGGCTGGTATATCCTGGTACAACGTATCATGCTTTGCTTAACTGTTTATTCACACTTGATGGCCATTTTGGGCTGGTCCTAGTTTTCACATTACAGGTAAAACTGCTATGGACATTGTAGTAAAGCTTGGTGTGGAAGAAATGTCCAAGAGCTTGACTGCTGTGTTCTTGGTAATTCCATAGCCGCCACACGATTTTCCTGCAAGTGCTTTCCCTTGGTTGTCAGTGACTTAGTTTGTGTGCATCCCCGTGGGAGTCCTGTATGGTCACATTAATGCTCTAGTGGGTGTTCAGTGACATCAGAGGGTGACACTGAGCCTCAGATTTCTTTCCTATTCTACACCTCTGGGCTTCTGCCCGTTTTCTCATTGGATTGTTTCTCGCTGATTTGGGGCATTCCTTATATATTATAGATACAGCTTTTTGCCAGATGTATGATTTGTTAGAATTTTTGCAGCCTTTGGCGGCCTGCCTTTTCATCCCCTTATTAAGGTTTTAGCAGAGAAATGAAGCTGAGTTCATCTGCCTTCCTCCTCAAGCCTTCTGCTTCTGGTGTCATGTGAAAGAACCATTTTTCCAGATTGCAAATGTCTTCCTTTGCGTTTTGCATCCATGGATGCATAGCTTTGCATCCATGAAAACGCATCTTGAATTGCATTTGGGAGGTGTAAAGTTTACACTGTAACTTCCCATGTGAAAATGGTGAAGGTATTCATACGTGTGACCTTTTCCTGGGGAGACATGAGCGAACATCTATTCACCCCCGATGAGGCTCTGACAGCAGAGCCAAGAATGACTCCCACAAGTGAACACTGAATTTATGGGGGCTACTTAAGGAGCCCATGGGGGCTACTTGCAGGATCTTGGATGCCTCAGAGGTAGCTGTGTCATTGAAAGGCCCACTCCCGACTGGAAGTCTCTCCCCAGCTTGGGAGCAGAGTCCCCTGAAGGTCTCACCTGCCTCCTGCAGTTGCTTACTGCTTGTGTAGCCTTATGAATCCTGTAACTTCTTGAGCCTGCAAGGTTGCAGCAGCTTCTCTGTCCCCTCCAGGAGGGAGTGGGTTCGGTTAAGAGGCGATGGCTCCTCAGCAGCCACTGTAACTGTTCCTCCTACAACCAATACCCAGTGGCAGAGGCCTTCCATGACTGTTAGGAGTGCCTGACTACCTTGCCCTGTCTGTTCTGACTTCCTTTATGACTGGCTCTCTGCTTTCTTGGTGGCCTCTTGGTTCTGGTTGCTCCCAGCTCTGTCCCTTACAAGAAAGCAAGCCTTCTGACGGCGGCTGAGAAGTGCAGTTTTAACTTCATCAGTAGAGCCGCTCGTCATCACTGCGCCTGACTGTGATTCCGTCAGGGTGCTCATTTACTATTTGTTTGTTTGTTTTTTTTAATCACAGAAAGTAGGTCAGTGCAGAGAGTCAGCCATTCCAGACTTTTTAGTTGGCTTCTCTCCATTGCTGAAGAAATAGTTCAGAATAACAGTTGGGAAATAGTTTAAAACTCTCATCATGTGCTATGGTTGGTTGGTGCCATAAGCAGAGCTTGAGGTACAATGATAGCAGCGAGTTATTTGTTTTAGGTGATGATGACTGGAAAGTCAAGTGAGTAAGACAGGAGGAATGAGAAGAAAACCCAGGAAGAGTGAAGATCAGGTCTGGGGTAGTAGAGAAGCCCCGCCTACTGGGGACCTTCTGTGACCCTAGCTCAGGATTGAATAGCAGGACACAAAACCTAGGTTGTGTGTTCTCCTGATCACCCGTCTTTGGGTGAAAGATCCCAGCATGTGATGGAGTAAGCGCTGATGAGGGGGGAGCAAGCTCTGATGAGGGAGCCATTCCTACGGGGCCAGCAGGATACCAGAGGAACATGGTTGGTACTGATGATGGCATGTGGGTGTGCTTCCCACTGGCAACTGTTAGTTGGGGCTTGCTTCTGCATGTGAGCGCCTTGCAATCACTCAGCGGGAGGACTAGGGCCTCTGCTCCTTGCAGTCTCTTCTGCATCTCCCTGATTGCAGTAACTCCTATCACCTCCTGGACTCTCACCTTCATGTAGCTGCTGCTAAGGCTCTGCTGCTGTCCCTGAATCTGTCACCTGGTTATATGAGTCCATCAGGAGCTCAGCAAGAGTCCTGCTGATATTGCTGTCCTGTTCCTTGTCCTCTGTTGGTAGGTCCACAGTGGAGAGAGAACACTTCTGGGGTCCTGTTGTTCTCTTCCCATCCCTGGGGGATTCTGAGCCTGGGGAAGCAGTGCTGTAATTCACCAGCTTTTGAGTCGGGCTGTGGAGGAATAACCCCTGGCCTCCACTGGAGTGTTTGTCTCCTCTTGTGTCTGGGGGCCACCTGGTTAGAAGTGGTCCCACCTTTCTGGGTTCCGCACCAGGGTACCTGACTTTAAGAGGTCCAGGGCTCACGTGCAGTGGACATACAACATGGTTCTCATGTGCTCAGAGTCGGAGAGCCACTCCCTCGGGATTGCAGCGGTTGACAGATGGGGTATTTTCACTTCACTGCTGTGATAGTTTGAATGTAATTGTCCCCCATGGTCTCATAGGGAGTGGCCCTGTTAGGAGGTGTGGCTTTGTTGGAGTGGGTGTGGCCTTGTTGAAGGAAGTGTGTCACTGTGGGGGCGGACTTTTAGGTTTCCTGTGCTCAGGATACTGCCCCGCCTCAGTCCACTTCCTGTTGCCTTCTGAGTAAGATGTTGCCAGCATCTGAGTAAGATGTTGCCTGCTCCCTGCCTTGATGATAATGGACTGAACCTCTGAACTGTAAACAAACTGTCTCAATTAAACGTTTTCCTTTCTAAGAGTTGCCGTGGTCATGGTGTCTTTTCACAGCCATAGAAACCCTGAGACAATCGTCGTCCAGTCCCACACCCCCACTTTGCTGGGACAGCAGAGGCAGCGCCTGTCTGCTGCAAGTCATGTCAGCATCTTGAGATTGTCAACAAAGAATTCCCACCAATAAAACTAGAAGCCCACTGACTGTTCCTTTTGCTATAAAGATGAGTGCCCCTAGAAAAAGACCCCCAGAGAGTCACCTCAGAGAGGCAGAGCAGAAGGAGGCTTGCCAGACGCCATGCTGGGAGGGATCTTGCTGGTGGGGCCCCCTCTTCGGGGAGTGAAGTGCACCCTCAAAGGGCCTCAGCCTCTGCAGTTTGAAAAGGGACACGTGTGCCACTTCTGTAAAGCTGACAAGAGCACTTGACATTTCCAGAGGCTCGGAGAACGCTCGCTGTTCTTGTTGGTTGGGGTAACTGTGCCAGGAATTTAGAATATTGGTAGAGTCTCGGCTGCATGTCAGTGTGATGAGATGGCATGGCTAATGACTCCACAGAGTGATGTGTTTCATAAAGGGCCGCTGCACAGTGAACTCAGAGACTCGGGCCTTCGTTGCCAAAAAAGTAACATGATGTGGGCGTGGAAGTATGACACCAATTGCCCCCTTAAAACTGAGATCAGTAGCAGAGCCTGAACTAAGAAATGGACACATGGCAGTGGGACTCCACCTCCTGTGATTTTAGCCTGGGCTGTTAGTCCACACGTGGTACTGTGACTCCACTCTTGCCTGCCTATCCTGGACTGTGTAACCTGCAAGTAACCATGTCAAAGCTTCCATCTGGTCTGTTCAGCCCTGTCAGCCTCTGCTGAGAGGCTCCTAGCATGGGGTCGTCATCTCCCAGCTTCGAATCGCAGCCGATCATGTGTCCATGGAAGGACCCCTAGGGTTTGGGTCTGGACCTGTCTCAGCCAGCTCAGACGGTTCTGAAGTGGGGGTGGAGGGGGTGGGTGGGGGGTGGGAGGGGAGAGATTGGTGTAAGATTCTGGGAAGGCTTGTGGCAAGCCATCTCTCAAGCTTTGTAGCCCCCTCTGGTTTTGAGGTATAGTTTATGAGAATGTTATACAGTGTGGGGACCCCAATGCTGCCTTTGGTTGGGTTCAGGTCTGGGTTGCTGGATTCAAGTCAAGGTTGTACAGGGCTCCATCAATAAGATTATATTGTGCAGGTGCCCGAATCCCATAGCCCCCTCTGGAGCTAGGCTTCCCCTCCATCCTCCAGCTCAGGGTGAGTTTTGTTTCTGTAAGTGAATAGTACCAATAGTTCATCCCCCCCCTCACCCCCCGGGCACAAGGGCACACTTGTATCCCATGTGTTACGGTTTGGATGTACTGCTGAAGAGTGTTGGGAACTTGATCTTCAAGGTGATGGTTTTGGGGGGCGGGACTGATGAGAGGCTGACAGCCAGGAGGATGAGGCAAATTAGTACTGGTGTGTGGAGGTGGGCCTGTGACTGAGGGGTGAGCTTGGCCCCTTATTCTTTATTTCTACCTTTCCTTCCTTACCTTGGTCCTCTGCCTCCCCCGCCCTGAGCTCTTCCATGGATATTGCAGCAACAAGACTGTGTTGATGCTGGCCCCCACAGCCTCCAGGACAGGAGGTCCCTGTGCCTCTGTTCACTGGAAAAGATTGTCTGTGGCACTCTGACTCAGCTTCACAGAATGGACTATGATGCCCTGCTTGGCCCTGCTTGAGGAGGAGCAGTGGCTGCTGCAGCTTGTTGGCCTGCCAGCTTGAAATCTCTCCTCCAGATTGCTTCACCCGTGTGTGACTGGTGGCATCTGAACTGGCTCTTCAGGGATGCAAGACAAACCAGGCCATTTTTTGGCCTCTCTCCAGTCCCTCCTGCCTTGCCTCTGCTTCATCCTTGGAGCTTGTGCAGTCCTGGGGGCTTCGGTCTTTGACTTGTCAGGAACTTGCATCCCAAGTCCTTGTCTCTCTCTCTCTCAATGTCGCCTAACTGTCAGCAGCTCTCAACATGTGCCTGCAGGCCAGCCTTTCCTGTTGATCACAGTTATGAGTCTTTCTCTGCCCCACCAGCCAGATCCCAAATAACTTAACCCATATTTTTATTAATCTGCTTTCTACCACGTGGCTTTTTATCTCTATCCCTCTCTGTGTGTCTGACTCATTCCACACCTGGCTGGCTTCTCTGCCTCTCTTCCCAGAGTCCTGCATGTGCCTGCAAGTCCTGCCTATACCTCTTGCCTGGCTATTGGCCATTTAGCTCATTATTAAACAAATTAGTAGGTGCCTAAGCAAAGACACATCTTCACAGTGTACAAAATGAATATTCCACAACATTCCCCCTTTTTCTAACACAGTAAAACTATATACAATATCAACAATTATCAGATAAGAATTATATTCCCAATGTCCAGTCCATTTGCATTTGGCAAATTCAGAGAAAATACTCCATTATGTATCCTATCTTGGTGAGTCCAAATTTTATACCTAATTTACTTTCTATCCCAACTTGTATTGCTAACCGCAAACTATCTTTTTAGAACTCAAAACATTTTCTTAGATAAAAAATTTAAGCTTGTATATCTCTCAACCTTTTATACTTTACACCTCTTTTGTGAGTTTCTTTTCTGAATTTGGTAACAAGGAAAGCTGTACCTATAACTATCTAGTCTTCAGAGAACTGAGAAGGATATAAAATTACCTGATTATACAGGAAGTGCAGAGCAAACAACTTCCACAACTATAGAAACAGCAGAGATGTTTGACTGCCTGGACAGTCACCCAATTTTCTACTGCAATGTTGGAGCATCCATCTTCAGCCTACAGGCCTAGAATATCTGACAGACATTTCTGTGAAGCAGGAATTTTGAAGGACTGTCCTACCTTGGCTTGGCAAAATTTGGCAGTCACTTTCTACTGTGTCCTGCTTGTCCAATTTGTACAGCATACTGTCAGCAGTCAAGGCAAGGGCAGTTTCTTGTCCAGATGTCCAGCTTTGCCACAACTCCATATGGAGGTTCTTTGACGCCCATCATCCTTTTTTATTAAAGTAAATTGGTGCTGCCAGGAGCAGACTTGTCTCACTGTCATGTAAAGCCTTATGTTATTAAAACATCCTAAATGCCATTTTCTGTATGTATATGAAGGGTTTAAAGACATCTATCTAAAATATATTTCTGTTTAACCTTGAAAACATACCTAACATGACACAAGTTTGATTATTATAGATGACTTAACTACTAACCTGCATTTCTTACATACCCTAAAATGTTTGTAATAATAGTCTTTAAGGACTAGAACTTTGCATTTTAAAATGAGCTGCATAGGTACAATATTTTAAACAAGAGTAGAAATACACACTTACACATATAGTATAAAAATAACCTTAAATTTGTATCAATATGCAAAAATATCTTAAGAGTAGAAGCATATATAGAGTATTTTGTACCTAAATAACCTTAATTTGTATCAATATAAAAAATCCATACCAATGTAGAATGTTTTGAGATTAATAGTTGTTTTTTAAGGTAGATTCAATAATCTTTCCTTTTATCCTGTCATTCCTAGCACCCACAGATGATCAGAACCTTTCATTGTACTCCATGACTCCCTTTCTGCTTGGATGATGGGGACCTGACTTTGACTCTGGTCTTGGGAAACTGAGTTGAGGAAACAGTTGTAACTGTTTTGTTCTTTAACAGCCCAGCTTAATCGTGGGGCTTTGTTGACTGGAATTTGTCAGGAATTCAAGGTCCTTCCTAGAGGACCATTGGGTAGATTCCCTCTTCATCTGCACCTGGAGTCTGGGGTTGAGCAGCCTCAATGTGGGGAGCCTGGGTATATCAGGCAAACACCTCCCTAACTGGGTACACCCTTGACAGTTGTGAGCATTCTGGGGTGGTCTGCACAGTGAAGCCAGGGCAGTGTAATAGTGCTGCTGCCTGACCTGGAGGAGTGCTTGCACCAATCTAGACGCAGGACCAGAACTCTGAACTGAACAGGATTTGGCCTCCCCTGAGTTGAGTTGGAATCCTAGTGTTTTCTAACAGCTGCCTCTGTTTGGGAATCCAGGGTGACTGGCACCAGGTTTTGGAGTCGTCATGGCAGGTGCCATTAAGAACAGCTTGTGGAGATTTAGAAGAAGCCTAGAGCAGGGATGCTGAGAGAGCCAGTCAGGGACTTGGAGGCCATGAGCCATGGAGCTAACCCACTGCCCTGGGAGGAACATTTGATTGCAGTTGTGGGGACGCTGATTTCTCTCACAGTGGTGTCTGTTCACAGGGGAAGCTGTGGAGGAGCACAGGTGGGGTGGAGGAGCAATGTCAAAAGGAGAACGCCATGATTTTTCACAAGCAGCCGCTTGTCACACTAACGGAAATAAAGATTGGAGTCAAATCAGGAAAGGGAAGACCTCAAACAGTTTCTTAATCCCTTGACTAATCAGGTAAGAAGGAGCCTGTGTCACCAGCCCGTGGGCCTGGTGTGGGTGTGGCTGCGGCAGAGCAGGGCTGCCATCAGCCCACAGCTCTATAGAGAACACAAACACTTGAGAAGGCACTTGACCTTTTCAATGCGGAGTTACAGAATCAGAGAGTGAGAAGAGCAACACTTTACTCCTGGTGCCACCAGGCTGAATTCCACCTAAGTGGCTCCTGTCTGCATCCCACTCCAACCTGATCCTTGGGAGGGGCCAATACACTGTAGCCTGTGAACTAAGATGGCAGCTGCCCAGTGATCAAAGACTGCCCTACTAGGGTAAACTAAGAACTCAGTGAGTGCCACTGTCAAAAGAAGCCAGAGCCACTGACATCTGTCTGTTGAGCTGCGACCACTGTTGACTATGCGAGCTGGAAAAACTTAGCTGGAGTGCTGAGAGCCACTGCTGCCTGGAGGAGCCAATAACACGATTTTTGTGTGAGCTCACACTACTGTTCCTTGGGGGAACTGATCCACCTATGATCTGTAGGAGCTGAGAACCCCTGTTACCTGGTGGAGGTGAGAACACTGGCACCTGAAAGGTAAGGACGCTAGTATGAGGTAGGTGAGAGAAGTGAGGGGGCGGAGATAGTGTTTCTTGGCCAGAGGTGGGGGAACTGAGAAGAATTAAATGAGAGCAGGTGAGAAAACTAGCATGGCAGGAGGTGAGAACAGTGCTCCTTTCGAGGAGTGAGAACACTGTTAACACGGTGAGTATGAAGACAGCGGTACTTGGGAGACAGGTTGGTAGTGGTAAGCGGGGTGTGTGTGAAAACAGTGTTACCTCAGGGAAGTGAGAATACTGGTGCAGGGTAGGTGAGAACCTACGCGGGGGAGGGCAGTAAACCACCAGGACCTTGTGGGGTGTGAGAACAATGGTACCTGGAGGAGGCGAGAACATTGGTACCTGGCAAGTTTAGAACACTGGTATCTGAGTGATAACACTCATACCCGGGGAAGGGTGAGAACTGCTGCTACCTGGAGGAGCTGAGAACAGTTGTTGCTTGGGTGAGCAGACGCAACTGTTATGTTGAGGAGCTGGGAACCACTCTTATCTAGTGGAGGTGAGAACACTGGTACTTGGGGAGTGTGTGTGTGTGTGGGGGGGGATAATAACATTGGTACCTGGAGGGAAGGTAAGAACATTAGTATCTGGGAGTAGGGTGAGAGCACTGGTACCTGGGAGATGAGAACTCTGTTTCCTGGGGAGTGAGGAGAACAGCAGCTACCTGGGGGAGGGGTGAGTGGTGAGCACAGTGGTGTGTGGGGAGGATACCTGGAGGGAGGGTAAGAATATTGGTATCTGGGAACGGGGGGGAGGGGAGAGAAAATTGGTACCTGGTGGAAGTAAGAACACTGGTACCTAGGAGGTGAGAACTGTTTCCTGGAGTGGGGCAAGAACAGTAGGTACTTGAGGGAGTGGGTGAGAACAATGGTGTGCTCTCTATGTGTAGTAATAATACTGGCACCCAGAAGGGAGAGTAAGAACATTGGTAGCCCAGGAGGGAGTAAGGACAGTGGTACCCAATGAGCCAGTAAAACTTACCTGGTATTCTGAGACCACCGTTGCCTGGGTGAGCTGATGCTGCTGTTACTTGGGGAACTGATCCAACTTAGAACTGTGTCATCTGCGAACCAGTTACCTGGGGGAGCTGAGATATTGTTACTTGGGGGAGCTAAGGTCACTGTTGCCTTGGACAGTTAAGAATCACTCTTGTCATCCCAGTCAGCTGAGACTATTGTCACCTGGAAGCCTGAGGAGTACTTTTACCTGGGCAGTGGAGATCACTGCTGACAGTGCTGAGGTCACTGCTAACCAGGGACCAGAGAACAGCATTCCAGGCAGAGGTGATGTACCCTTAGATAGACACCAGGCCACTGTCACCTGTATGTACTGAGAACAATCATTGCCTGACTAAGATGAGAGCCATGGTTGACCCTTTGGGAACTGAGACCACCATTACTTGGATGAATTAAGAACCACGTTAATTGGGTGAACAGAGAACTGTGTTACACGAAGGGCTTGATGCCATGTTACCTGGGGTGGCAGTACCAAGACATCCGTTGTCTGGGGGAGCTGGGAGACTTCAATTATCATTTCAATGGTGATCAGAGGTCATTATTACCTTTTGGTGCTGAGACATTGCTCTCAGGGGAGCTGAGACCACTGTTAGTTGTATTACCTGAGATGACTGTTACCTGGGAAAGTTGGGATCACAGTTATGGGGGGAACTAAGACCATATCATACCTGAGCAAGAGAAACACTGTTACCATGTTGAGCAGAGATAGTGTTTATCTGGGAGAGCTGAAAGCCGCTTTACTCCAGGGTCAGAGACTGACTACTGCTATCTGGAGGAGTTAAGATCATGTGTCCCTGTTACATGGGTTGCCTGAGACTACTACTGCCTGTATGAGCTCAGAATCAGAGCTACCTGGGAAAGCAGAGCCCCGTGTTACTTGGGTGATCTGAAGACCACTGTTAACTGGAGACCAGGGAACCACTGCCATGGTGAGCTGAGAACTGCTGCTGTTACCTGGAGACCAGGGAAGCACTAGCATGGGTGAGAGGAAGACTATTGTCACCTGGAAACCAGGGAACCACTGTCACAAATGAGGAAGGAACTGCTGTTTCCTGGAGGAGCTCAGAATAATTACTACGTGGGGGAGGGGACAGGTACTAGCTGGGAGAGGTGATAACACTGTTACCTGGAGGATTAGAGCTCAGTATTACCCAAGTGAGCTGTGACCTTGTTACCAGGAGGAGTTGTGACCACTGTTAGCTGAGTGAGTTGAGAACTAGTGCTGAGTAAGTGATCCGAGAAGGATATTGCACAGGAGTATTGAGACCACTGTTGCCTTTGGGAGCTGTGATCATGGTTACATGAGTAAGTTGAGCCTCTGTTACCTGGAGGGACCAATACTACTGTTATCTGGTACTGTGAGAACTACTGTGGCATTGCAAAGTAGAGACTGCCTGGAAAAAACCACAGAACTACTGTTCATGGTTGGACTGAGAAACACTGTTAACCTGGGAGAGGTGGTATTACTGTCACTTGGATAGATGGGATTACTGTTACCTGAGAAAACTTACCTTGGAGATATAACTCCAGTGATAGCAAGGTAAGTTGACAACCAATGTTACGTGAAACACAGAGAACCTCTTAGCTGTCATGACGGAGAACCACTGTTACTTGGGGAGCCAAGGTCATTGATACTTGTGTGATCTGAGAGCATTATTATGAAGGGGTTCAATACTGTTGTTCCTGAGGGGTCTGAGGCCATTGTAAGCCTGGGGGGATCAAGACCATGGTTCCCTGGCAGATATAAAAGCATAATTTCTTGGGAATCTGAGATACATGTTACCTAGAGAATAGCAGAACATCGTTACTTACAATTTGGAGAGGATTATCACGGGAGGATCTAAAAGCATTGTAATCAGGAAAATCAAGACAAGTTAACCTGAGGTACCAGGAGATCAAAGCCATTGTTCCTTCCCTGATCTGAGACTGCTGTTATCTGAGACATATGAGGACACTGACACCTGTGGAATCTGAGAAGATTATAACCTGAGGGTTCTGAGAATATTGTCGCCTTGGGGAATCAAGAACCTTGATACCTAGCTGACATGAGAACATTGTAACTTGTGCAGAGAAAGATCATTGTTACTTGGATGATCTGAAAGCATTGTAACCTTGGGGGAGGGGAAGCAAGACCATTGTTACCTGGATAATCTGAGAACACTGTAACCTGAGGCAGTAAAGAGCATTGTTACCTGACTAATAATCTGAGAGCATTGTAACCCAGAAGAATCAAAGACCATTGTTACCTGACCTGAGAAGATTGTGACTAGTGGAGATGACTGATCTGAGAACATTATAATTTGTGTGCATCAAGGTCATTGTTACCTGGCTGATTTGAGAAGCTTGTAATCTGAAGGGACTAACACCATTGTTGTCTTACTGATCTGAGAACATTGTATCTCAGGGGACCAAAACAATTGCTACCCCATTTGAAAACATTTTAACCTGGAAGGAATCATGACTATTTTATTTTATTTGAAGATTTTGTAACTTGGAGGGGAATAAAGACTATTTTTATCTTAATATCTGAGAATATTATTATATGGGGGGATAAAGTCAGTCATTACTTAGGTGATATGAGAACACTGGAAACTTTGAGAATCAGGACCATTGTTACCTGACTGATCTAGAACAGTGTAATCTTTGTTATTTGACTGATCTGAATACATTTAAACACACAGGAAACAATACAGTTGTTACCTGGTTGATATTAGATATTGTAAACTCAGGGGTTGGGGTACAGACCATTGTTATGTGTCAGATCTGAGGACATTGTAACCTTACTGAATCAAGACCATTGTTACTCTACTGATCTGAGAACACTGTAACCTAGGAAGATCAAGAACATTGTTACATATCTGATCTGAGAACATTGTAACCTGGGATAATAAAGACCATTTTTCCATGACTGGTGAGGTAACTTGTGAGGATAATGACCATTGTTGTCTGGTTGATCTGAGAACATTGTAACCTGAGTACATTGTAAACTGGGAGAATCAAGACCATTGTTAACCCAATTTGAAGACACTGTAACCTGGAGGCGATCAGACCATTGTCACCTTGCCAATCTAAGAATTTGTACCTTAGGGTATCAAGAACATTGTTATTCCATGGTAACCTGGAAGGAACCATGCCCATAGTTACCTGATTTAAAGACATTGTAACCTGGAAGGCAGCCATACCACTTTTACCTTACTGATCTGAGAACATTGTGTCTTATGGACATCAAGTCCATTGTTACCTTACTGATCTGAGAACATTGTAACCTGAGGGGATCAAGAACATTGTTACTTGAAAACCTTAGAACATGGAGGGAATCACAACCATTGTTACCTGATTTGAAAACATTGTAACCTGGAGGGGATTTAGACAATTATTAACCTTACTGATCTGAGAACATTGTGATTTATAGGGATAAAGAATGTTGTTACTTTACTAATCTGAGGACATTGTAACTTGTGTGTATCAAAACCTGGGAGAATCATTTTGTTACCTGAATGGTAAGAGAATATTGCAACGTGGTACTCAAGACCCTTATTAACTTACTTATCTAAGAACATTGTAACCTGGGGGATAAAGGCCATTGTTATGTGGCTGGTCCAAGAACATTGTAACTTTGGCTGTTAAGAACATTGTAACTTGATTTCTTAACATTGTAACTTTGAAGAATCAAGACTACTGTTGCTTGACTAATCTGAGATTATTGTAATCTTGTGGATAAAGACCAGTATTGGTAGGTTGATCTAAGAACATTGTAAACATGGGTATCAAGAGAGTTGTTACCTGACTGATCTGAATACATTATTACCTGTGGGAATCAAGGCAATTGTAACCTTTGGGGGAGCATAAAGACAACTGTTACCTGGCAGACCTGAGGATAATGTGATTTTGGGGAATATAGGTCAATGTTACCTGGCTGATCTGAGGACATTACAACTTGTGAGGATAAAGACTATTGTTACCTGACTGATATTAGAACATTGTAACCTTATATAGGTCAATGTTACCTTACTGATCTGAGGTTTTAACCTGAGGGGATCAAAACCAGTGTTACCTGGCTCATCTGAAAACATTGTATCTTGGGTTTATCAAAACCCTTTTTACCTGACTGATCTGAAAACAGTGTAACTCATGGGATTAAGAGTATTTTTTCCTGGTTTGTCTGAGGACATTGTAACCTGTGGGGAATAAGACTATTGTTGCTTGCTAAACTGAGAACATTGTAACCTTGGGTGATCTAGTTCATTACTATCTATCTGAACTGAAAACATTGTAACTTGAGGATCAATACCATTGCTACCTGTCTGATCTTAAAAGACCATTCTTTGTTTGTTTTGTTTGTTTGTTTGTTTGTTTGTTTGTTTTTCCAGACAGAGTTTCTCTGTGTAGCTTTGGAGCCTATCCTGGCACTTGCTCTGGAGACCAGGCTGGCCTCGAACTCACAGAGATCCACCTGCCTCTGCCTCCCCAGTGCTGGGATTAAAGGCGTGTGCTACCAACTCCCGGCTTAGAAGACCATTCTTAACCGACTGGTCTGAGAACATTGTTACCTGGGGCATCTGAAAATTGTTACATGAGGGATCACAGAACATTGTAACCTGGGGATCAAGCCCATTGTTTTCTCCTGCATTTGAGAGCATTGTTACTGACAGCTCTGAAAACATTGTAACCTGGTGGATGAAAATCTTTTGTTAAGTGGGCCATATGAAAATATTGTTACCTGTGGGATCCTAGAATACTGTACCTGGAAAATCAAGATAGTTGTTACTTGGGGGTCAAAGAAATTGCTACCTGAAGGATCTGAGATCATTGTTACTGGGGGATTAAGACCATTGTTTTCTGTAGCATCTGAAAGCTTTGTTACCTAGATGATCTGAGAACATCTGTAACCTGGGGAATCAATGTCATTGTTAACTGGGGTCAAGACTATTCTCACGAGGGCATCTGAGAACATTGTGACTTAGGGAATCTAAGAACATGTAAACCTGGGGGATTGAGATCATTGTTATCTGGGACATCTGAGAGCAATGCAATTTGGGGAATAAAACCACTATTACTTGGGCCATATGAGAACATCAGTACTTAGGGAATCTGAGCACATAATAACCTGTGAGATATATATGTATCTACCCAGGGGATCAAGACCATTGTTGCTGATGGATTCTGATAGCATTGTTACCTGTGGGGAACCTGAGTTGAACCTGAGTTGTTACTGAGGGATCTGAGAAGGTTGTAACCTGGGGAAATGAAACCAAGGTTTTCTGTGATCTGACAGCATTGTAACCTTTGTGAAACAAGACCATTTTACCTGGCTGATAGAAAATATTGTTACTTAGGGAATCAAAGCCATTGTTACCTAGGGCATTTGAGAAATTGTAATCTGGGGGATCAAGACAGTTGTTGCCTAGGGCATGGAATAGCATTGTTATATGGAGTATCTGAGAACATTGTCATTTACAGAATCAAGAACATTGTTACCTAGGGATTCCGGAACATTGTTACCCAAGGAATCAACACCATTGTTACCTGAGTGACCTGAACACATTGCATGTGACCTGGGGGAACAAGACCATTTGTTATCTGGAAGATCAGAGATCATTGTAACTTGGGGAATCTGAGAACACTGTAACCTAGAACATCTGGGAGCATTGTTGCCTGGAGGGTCTCAATGTAATCATTTGGGAACATTGTAATCCCGAGAAGCAAGACCATCAAGATTATTGTAAACCATTGTTACCTAAACTAAGAACAGTGTAGCCTGTTATATCAAGGCCATTGTTACCTTGGGCATTTGAAAACATTTTCTATGGTTTGAACAAAATCATTGTTTCCTGTGGGATCTGAGAACATTGTAACCTGGGGAATCAAGACCATGGTTAACTGGGTCATATAAAAATATGAGATACAATATGAGAATATTGTAACTTGGGGAAATCTGAGAGTATTGTTATCTGTGGGATCAAGACCATTGCCTAGGCCATCCAAGAACATTGTTACTGAGTAATCTGAGAATACTGTATCTCAGGGAATCATTGTTCCTTGGTAGATATGAGAACATAGGTACCTCAGAGTCTGAGAATATCTTAGAATACCAGGGTGATATGAAACTCTTGATACCTATGAACTTGAAAGCTTTTTCACCTGGGAGATAAAGACCATTGTTCCCTGACAGATGTGTGGGGCATCTGAGACTTATTACTTGGGGATTATAAGACATTGTTAACTATTATTTGGAGAGATTGGAGAATCTGACACCATTGCCACCTGAAGGATCTGAGGACACTGTAACCTGGAAGATCAGGAACATTGTTACCTGGTTAATCTGAGAACACTTACCTATTGGATCTGAGAACACTATGACATGGAGGATCAAGACCACTGTTACATGAGACTTATGAGACCATTGTAACCAGGAGGATCTGAGAACATTGTCAACCTGGGAAGATGAGAATATTGTTACCTGGGGGATCTGAGAACATTGTTAACCTTGGGATTTGAGAACATTGTTACCTGGGGATCTGAGAACATTGTTAACCTTGGGATCTGAGAACATTGTTACCTGGGGATCTGAGAACATTGTTACCTGGGGATCTGAGAACATTGTTACCTGGGGGATATGAGGATATTTTAAACTGTAGCATCAAGATACTGCTCCCTGACTAATTTGAAAGCGTTGCTACCTGGGATATCTGAGACAATTGTTACCTGTGAATTTAAGAGCATTGTAACATGAGTGATCTGAGAGCAGTTGCTTGGGATATGACAACAGTTCTATTTCCTGGGAATCTGGTACCATTAGCAGATGGAGGATTATGGTAACTGTAGCCTGGAGGAATCAAAATCATTCTCACCTGGCAGACTTTGTAACATGGGGTTGTATGAGGTTGTTACCTGGTAGTTAAGACTATTGCTACCTGGAGAATCTGAGGCAGTCGTAACCTAGGGGATCAAGGCCATCATATCTGGGGACCTGGGAGCACTGTTACCTGTGGGATATGAGACCACTGTTATTTTGGGATTTGAGAGTATTGTAATCTGAGGGTCTTAGACCATTATTACAGGAGTGTAAAGACAATGGTTACCTGGAAGGTCTGCGACCATTGTTACCTTGAAGATCTGAACATTGTAACTTGGGGGAATTGAGAGTTGTATAACCTGGAGGATGTAAAACTATTCTTACTTAGGTGATCGGAGACCATTATTACCTGGGGATTTGAGACCATTGTTACCTGGGGGAAGTGAAATTGTAACCTGGAGGGTCAGTACTGTTGTTATTTGGCATATCTATAGATTGTTACCTGAGAAGTTGAGAGCATTGTAAACTGGTAATCTAAGAGCATTGTTGTCTTGGTTATAAAGACACCACCTTCTTGATCTGAGACCATTGTTACTTGGGGATTTGAGACCATTGTTACCTGAGGATCTGAGACCATTATTATGTAGTGTTGTATTACTTACAACTTATTAGAGTTTGTCTGAGGATTCATAAAGCAAAGTCAGCCACAAGCCATAGAAACCAGGCACACACCTTTAATCCCAGCAGCAAGTAGCTAGGAGGTGGTAGTACACACCTTTAATCCCAAAACTCAGGATTCAAAGGTAGACAGATTTCTGTGAGTTCAAGGCCACCCAGATCTACACAAGATTGATCCAGTCCTAAAGAGAAACAGCTCACACAAAGATGATCTCAGTACCTGGATCACATGCCTTTAATCTCAGCATAGGGAGGAATATAAGACAGGAGCAAGGTCTCAGTATCAGACATTCATTCTCCAACCACACTGAGGAGAGGCAGCAATTTGAAGCTTGGTGAAGAGCTTGTGGCTCAGCCCTTTTAGCCTAAACTAGAGGTGAGAGTTAATTGCCTGCTTTTTTGCTTTTCTGAACTTCAGCTTGAAGCTTGAACCCCAATATCAGTCTCTGAGTCTTTTAATTTTTCATGTTACATTATTAGCTCTGTGATTTGAGACCACTGGAACATGAGACTACAACACCACTAACCTGGGAGCTGAAAGCATTGTAACTTGGAGGGTTCTTAGAACATTGATATATTGGATATGAAAAGTTGGGGTATCTAGGAGCAGTATAACATGGGGATCCATAACATTGTTACCTTGTTGTTCTGAGACTACTGTTCTCTGGGCAAGCTAAGACCATTATTACCTGGGGGTTCTGAGAGAGAGCACTGTAACCTGGGATGCTGAGACCATTATTTTATGGGCATTTGACAACACTTTAACCCAGGCAACATGAGGCCATTGTTACCTTGTCATCTGAGAACATTGTTTCCCGAGGGGTCTGAGACCACTATCACCTGGGGATTTGAGGTAATCCAGGGCTAAGAGACCATTGCTACGTAGGAATCCAAGCGACAGGTAATAAAAGCCAGGGATCTGTAGCATAGTTACCTGAGAGAGAGCCTTCTTACCTGTGTGATCTGGGACTCTCTTAAATGAGCTGTACTGAGGTCATTTTTGCTGAGAGCTGTTGATGATGGTTACGTAGAAGAGCTAAGAACATGTGTTAACTGGATGAGTTGAGACCACTGTTTCCTTAGGGACCTAAAAACTACTTTTGCTCAGAAGAACAGAGACCACCATTTCCTATCTGTGCTAAGAAGAAGGTTTCCTGAATGGCAAGTCTCTTGTTACTAGGGCAACAGCTACTCCATGAACTGATCTGTAGTAAGGACACAGCAAGTCTTGGTTCAGTCCTTTGCTTCTGAACCTGTTTCTCTTGCATCAGAGGAGTTGTTACCATCCCCTGGACCTTGTCTAACTACAGCACATTCTGTCAGCATCCTTTGAAGAACTTCAGGAGCTCACAGGGCTTCATGTGTTGGTCTCTGTCTCCAACACTTTCCTTTTTGGAGATTGTGGGGAGGCCTGCTCTCTTTGTGGTCCTCCTCTCTCTATTCTACCTTCCCAACCTTCAGGAGAGCTGACCGCACATCTCCTGATGAGTTAGACCACTTGCTCATGGAGTCATGTGCAGCCAGGCGGCCACAGTCCCTTTGGGAAGGCTTTTCTATGCACAGTCCTGTAACAATAACTCTTTCCGCCAGCCGCCTGAGTTCTGCTGCCATGTCAGGGTCCCAAAAATAACAGAGTCTTATATTAATTACAATGCTGCTGGCCAATGACTAGGATTTCTTATATGCTAGCTCTAGCTCTGTCTTAAGTACCAACCATAGCCATTAATCTATATATTTTATAAAGACTTACCTTATTGAGGACACCAGTGGCTTGTGTCCTCTCTTCACGGGATCACATGGCGACTCCTCCCTCTACTACATTTCCCAGAATCCTCCTTGTCTCCTAGTCCCACCCCTATCTTGCTTCCCTGTTGGCCAACAGTGCTTTATTTATCAACCAATAAGACAAACATATATGCAGAAGGACTTCCCCCATCACAGTCCCTGTGCTTTACAGATGGTTTTCAGGACATTTTCATACAAAAATTCCATCTGGAATCTTGCCAGCTAACAAATGCCATGAGTGGGGAGGGTGAAATGTCTTAACCTCTCAACAGAACTCCAACTCCACTGGCACAACTGCCAGAGAACATGTACTGCCGGGAACCACATCTCCTCTCCGCCACTCTCATGGTGTCATTGGTGATCTTGGGAGAAGGGAATGGGCTACCTGAAACAGGTGATTGGCTCCTAGGTCATGACAAGAAGTTAGGCAGCTGGTGTCCACTTCAGGAGTGATACAGAAACAGAAGAGACATGCTAATTCCTGGACATCACCATTGCTCAGAAGGAGCCCCTTCCAGACTCAGCCAAGCTGTTTGATACTCGAGTTACTCCTTGTGGCTAGCTAGCATGTCATGGGATACACAGGTCACCCATCATTTGCTGAACAGTGCAGCCATGGAAAGACATGGTTTCCAGCCCTTTACTATTACTATTAGAAGCTGCTGTAACACTCATATGCAAGGCCTCGTCTACATGTAGGTTTTTAGCTCTCCTGTGAATGCTCAGGAACACCCAGGCTGGACCACCTGGTGATGCCCATTTGGGTTTATGGGAAACGTCCCCTGGGGCAGAGCTGTCTCATACACCTGTCTGTCTCTTACTTTGGTGCCTGTGGTTACGAAAGAGAAAGAGGACAAGTGAGGGGATTGACGTATTCAGACTCTTGGCTTCTGTGGGGATGGATGTACCAAGGTTGCCATGTGAGTCGATCAGAGCACCACACCCCAGAGGACCATGTCAGTGTCCTGTCTCTGCTGGGAAAGTGCTCCATCAAGATGATAGTGTTGGGGAAACAGAGTCAAAAATGCAAGTCTGTCATGAGCTGCAAGTAAAAATCTACTGGCAGGAGAAAGAGCTGCTGTTTAAAACAAGATGACCAAGAACAATATTGTGGCGATTTCTAATTTTGGAGTCTTGGTTGCTAAGATTCCAGTCATCTCCTGAAGGTCTTCTTCCCCACCCTCCACATGAGGGAAAATGAAGGCTTTTCTGTGTAGACCCTAAGTTGGGCTTCCTCTGCACCCTCCCCCCATCAAGGAACAGACCACTCAGGGAAATGTGCCTCAGACTTCAGGATGGCTGAGGAGCAGCCCCTACCAAGAGAAGCAGCAGGGAGTGGTTGGTGTATAGAGAGCAAGAAGATGGGCTTGGCATCTTCTGACTGGGGACTTTGAGACTGGATACTTGGCTCACATTGTGTATGTACACAGATGTATGCATATTCATGTATGAGGGGTGTATGTGCACATGTGTACATGTTCCTGTGTGGTAGGGTGCGTGTGTGTGTGTGTGTGTGTGTGTGTGTGTGTGTGTGTGTGTGTATGTGTATGCATGCAGGTATGCAGACATAGGCCAAAGGAACCTCTGGTGGTGGTCTTCAGGCATTGTCTACCTTGCCAAATTTTTGGCTATTTTGTTGTTTTTTGACATAGATCTCTCTGGCCTGAAACTCTACAAGCTGACTAGCCTATAAGCTCTAGGGATCTGCCTGTATCTCTGCCCCTCTCTGCCCTTTTCTGTCCCTTTGTCTCCATCTCTTCCTGTGCCCTCACCAGCCCTGTATCGAAAGTGTGCAGCACCAAGTCTGGCTACTTCAAAGGATTGGACTCACAGAAGTACTTCACCACCTGTGCTATCTGCCCCGCTCAGCTCACCAATTTTTAAAAGCCACGTGCGAGATCAGCCTTGCAGTTCAGAAAAATGGGGTTACCACTGTGCACCAACAGAGGAAAAGGATGAGGAACACAATAGGGCTAAAAAGAGAAGAGTATGGGCCGAGGGTACCAGTCTGAGCCATGGGTCAGCTGACAGAAGTATGCTGGTGTGGGCTGTGTGCCTTGCTTCTCCGCTGTCCAGGAAGCAGATCTCTGTAAGTGCTTGTCAGGTGCCGCCTGTGCTCATTTGGTTCACTGTAACACCGTTCCTTCAGGGAAACACTGGCCTCCTGACAGACTCTCCTATGACCAAGAGCTTTGTCACATTAAAATGTACTCTATCCCATTAAGCTGTCATATGACGCCTATAAATAACTCCAGAAATGAGGTCCCAAGACAGCCTTCCACTGTTACCATTTAAAACAAATATTGGTGATTTACAGCCAGGTTGTTGAGGTGGCCACTGTGTCACAGACCTCATTGTTTCCCTCGGTATGGCTCAGGAAATGGGGCCTGACAATAACCCCAAAATGGGGAGAGATCCTGCCTGATGACCTCCCTTTCTTGGAGCTCAGCCTCCCTAAGGACAGATTCTTCCATCCCCTTTATGCTCCCATTATCCTACTAAAAAGACTCTCCTTCACCTCCAGGATCCTCCAGAGATAACACACTCCGTGGTGCTAATGTTCCTTATGCCATGGCACTGGCTGGTGAGATGGCTCAGCAAGTAAAGGTGCTTGCAGCCAAGACTGACGACTCAAGTTCAATTCCTGGGACCATATGGTAATAGGAGAGAACTGACTCGTAAGTTGTTCTCTGACTTCCACGTGTATGCTGTGGCATGTGTTTACACAGACACACACAGACACACACACAGACACACACACACAGACACACACACACACACACACACACTGTGATTTTTAAAAACAACTGCCTAGTACTTGCATAGAACTTATGTAATTTCATAGGCTTAGAAGCTTCTCTTAATTGCTTATGATGCCCAATATAAATTCTATGCAAGTAGCTATTACTATCTGCAGAACCTAGGGAATAGTACTGGAAATTCTGTGCCTGTTCAGTAGAGATGTCACTATCCTATATCTAGCTCCGAACTACAGTCAGGTGGACCTGCCAACCTGTCGTAATGGAAGGGCGATTTCATCCAGTGTCCACTCTTCCAAGAATTGTGATTTAATGGAACCTGAGATTCTCACTCCTCTTGCGAGCTAGAGAAACTTTCAGTGGTTGCCTGGGTTCAGGTTACTATGCCAATTATAACTTGGCTAAAGGACACTTTCTTGGCAGAAAGTGAGATTTCTGGCTCAGAAACAAAGGGCAGAGGGCTCCTTGGGTCTCATGCCCCGTGGGGTTTGCAGAGAGGGTCACATGACAGCAGCACACAAGGCTGCATTGCAGGGAGGACGCGTGTGTCATGCATGCCTGCCTCCTGCTCAGAAAGAGGCGGTCCTGTTGATGCAGCCCCACGGGCAGGCCCTTAGCTCCGGTGGGAGGGGCTCTTCCCTCCACGCATCAGTGCTCTTGTAATCGGGAGCAGAGGCGCAGTCCCCCTCCTCCTCCGTTCCTGCCAAGCCGCCCAACGCCCCTAGAGATGTGTCTCCACGGGGGCGCGGCAGATGATATTCTTATCACGGAGATCTTTCTGAATCCGTTCCTTTCCCAAATTTTGCAAGCAGCATCAATTTCCCACTTCGATGGCCAATAAAGGGGGCCCTGTGAGGTAGCCGCAGAGTCGCAATGCTTGGCTCTTTGCTGGTGCAAGCTGGCCAGCCGTAGATAGTGTTGTTGGCATGCTCATCTGAAACAATCCAGCCGAGGCTGCATCCTTTTCAGATAGGGGCTAACTGGGCCTCTCCAGACGCCACTGACCGTGGAGTCTGGTCACCTCCGCCCAGGTGTGCGTCTGCACCAGGCTTCCTGCTGAGCTATGAGGACTTTTTCCTTGCTGCACCTGATGAGGCACTGAGACTTCAGTCTCTGCATACAGCCTCTTAGGAAGCCTCCCTGCTGTGAGTACCTGGTCTCCTATCATCTCATCCCAAGTGGTCCTTGGGGTCTTTTGCATTGCAAACCCTGTCTTGGCATCTGTTTCCGCAAGTACTAAATTGGTGATGTAATCAGAACAGGAAGCCTACTTCTGGATGAAGATTAATCTGATATATGGAGACAGAAGGCTTCCTACAGTATTTCTGTAGTCAGAAAACTGGGAACCCCTGTGATGACTAATGTCTCTAGAGCCAGCACCCTGCATCAGCACATAGTGTGGGGGAGCCCATCCAGGGTGTTTATCACCTCCCCTCCCCCCACAAACCTCTTTACAACAAGAGGCAGCCAGGTGTAGATTGTGTTCAGCCTATATTGCCGGTTGAACAGTGCAGGATTTCTAGTTTTTGAGAGCTCAACTTGAGGCCACTGTCCTGCCCAGGTCCCCATGGCCTTATCACTGTATTTTAGATCTATTCCCTGCTGGATGGTAGACTTTACTACCTCTGGATACATGCTATTCTCAGGGACTAATAAAGTCCATCCAGTATGTGCTGAGTAGAAATTTACCATATGATCAGCAAATGGGAAATGACTGATTTATGAGGAGCCGAACCTGATTCCAACTGCTGCTGCCTCCTCTTACCTTTCTTTGTTCTTCTCTCTCAGATGTCCTCCCTGTCTTAAATATGGTCAAGATTCCTTTACTTCCCCCCTTTGAAAGAGTTATTTAATTATGCACATGTAATATCTGTGTTTTGATACAGTGTGTGTGTGCACATGAGTGCTGTGCCCGCAGAGGCCAGCAGAGGGTGTCGGGTACCCTGGAGTTGTTACAGGCAATTTTGAGCTGTTTACTGTGGATCCTAAGAACCAAACTCCAATCCTCTGAAAGACCAACAAGTGAACTTACTGGCTTACTTGTTTGCCTTACTACTCAGTGAACTCAGTGAGCTCTGACAGCATTAATAACTGGTAGCTGGCATGGCTGTGAGAGGCCCCTGATGGTCTTGGTTGTCTCTTAATCAGGCTTTGAACACCTCTATGGGAGTGCTCCACCTCAGGGTGTTCGGGGATGCAGATGTTCCCATCGGTGACCCTGGCAACCCTACGAAGGTGAAGGAAGAGCCTCTTAGCTGGAGGGGCTTCCCCAGACAGCAAATGATAGAATCCCGGGAACTCATCACTGTGACAGACACACAGAGTGCTTTGATCCACCTGATGTGAAAATGGCACAGTCTACCCACCTCCACTCTCCAGCCTTTTCCTGGAACAGGCCCTGATCATTTAGAAAATGTCCTGTTTGTCTGGAAGCCAACACCCTCCCACGGCACACCATGTTCCTGAACAACCAAGTTCTGGCAGGGTTTTCAAACGGGGGTGGGGGAAAGGGGGATGTCAAGTCCAGGTTCTCCATGCAGTTTTATGGCATGGCATGTCTCGTAACCCACACCTAAGATCCACTCAAGTGGAGCCGGCATGAGAGTGGTTTTGGACATCCATCCGAGGGGTTAGTGCCACTCCTCTGTTTATCCATCTTAAATCATGGCGAGCAAGGCTGTAACCAGAGACATCATTGTTGGTGAAAACAAAGGAGGTAGTAGGGTTGTTCTGGCATGATGCCCACACAGTGATTCACCCGGTAGACCTCTTGCTCAACAGGGTCTGCCCGAAGCCAGTCCATCGCCTATTTCCACTGCTGTTCCCAAGGCTTTGGAAGACACTCTTCCCTTTTCTGTACTGCACGAAACAGCATCTCAGCATTGGGCTGCCATACCTTGCCCTCCCTTCTGAGGTCTCTGCATCACTCATCTTGTGCCTTTTCCCTGCCGCGACCACAGCTCTCACCACTGCTCCTTTCTATGGACGTGTCTGTTGTTTCAAACAAGCAAGCAAGCAAACAAATGTGATCACACCATGTGCCTTTCTCCCTCAATATTTTATTGGGAAAATTTCCCCAACAGCTACTAAAGATCTTCAATATATCACACCTCTTTGCTGTAAAGCATTTATTACAGTATTCTGTCGTGGGCCATAATTTGCTTCACTAGCTCCTAGTTTTTGACATTTAGGGTGTTGTAAAAAATTATACCATCGTTGTAATGCTACAGTGAACCTCATTTGATATAAATCTTGGCATATCACCAAGCTCATCTTGGCATGGGTTGATCAACACTGTTACTGAGTATTTAAGCAAAGAAGAAGCAAGCCTCTGCCCTGGTAAGCCACAAATTGGGGGCTGTTTCTTAACCAGCTCTGTTTCATTGTTGGCTAGGGATGAGCTTGAAGAAGCTCCAACTTGGAAATCCATATACCAGCATTTTAGTGAGATCAAGGCCCGGTCTGCACCCACTCTTCTGTGTGTTTCGACTTCACAGCCCATTTGTCCAGGCCAGTCATGTGGCCCTACCTGCCTGCATATGAATTTGGTCCTTGTGCCTGTAGAAAGGGGTAAACAAATAGATTGGTGACGCCAGTGTCCCTTGTGGGTGAGGGTGTGGCTTTTCTCTCATGATGGGTGTCACAGAATGTTGGTAATGTCTTAAAAAGTGAGTTCAGAACACGCACATCGCTCTGCCCCACTGAGAAGCCTCAGTCAGCCTCACTTCACCCTCACTGATCTTAGGTCAATGTTGTTTCTTTGATGTTTGCTTGAACTGAATCCTAATCTGAAATGTTACATTTTTTAAAATTATTTTTGAGATTCCAGAAATGTGTCTACATGGCATTTGTTTGTTTATTCTGTGTAGGTAAATGTACCCCTGTGCCCATGTGGAGGCCAGAGGTCATCCTCGCGTATTATTCCTCAGGAGCCATCTGCTATTTTCTGCCCTGGCAGCCACCTGTCTCTGCCGCAAAATCTGTTGTTACATCATCACTTGTCGCCGGGTGCCTTTCCCCAGTCAGCCGTGCAACACGTGCGCCCCTTAAAAGTGCCTGTCAGGCAGCTTGCTCTCTTGCCTCATTGTTTCTCTCTTGCTTCTCTTTCCTTTCTTGTCTCTTGATCCTCTTCCCTGCTCCCCACCTGCCTGCCTGCCTGTCTGTCTATCTTCTGTCTGTCTCTCTCATGTCCCCACTCCAACATGGCCTCTCTCTCTCCCCTTCCTCTTGCACTAACTGTTGTGCGTGGCATGTTTGCTTAGTTGCACACCCTGGCCGGGCCTGCCAAGGTGGCCTTTCTTGTTTTATCCTTCCATTGCTGTACCAGGCTTTCCTGGCATTTGATCTGGCCACACCAGGGTCCTGCCCACCCACTCCACCAGCAACAGATCTGCTCCCTTCCACCTGTAGCAGATCTCATTCACCGGTGGCTTTGCCTTCCATTCAGTGCCAGCGATTGGGTCTCTGGCAGGGTCACTGGCCTCTGACCATTCTGGATGTGAGGCTTCATTTACCAAGCACAGCCCTACAGCCCTTGCCTGTTTTTTTTTTTTTTTTTTTATTCTTTTGTTTGTTTGTTTGGTTTGTTTTGTTTTGTTTTTAAGTCCTGGTACCAGGTGACTGTGTCTCGCTTGGGCTTTTAGCCAAAATCTCACAAACTGTTAACAACTGCTACTGCCACAAACAAAGGGTCCCCAAATGTCTTCTTCTAACTTGCTCTGCTGCACTTCCCAGTCCCTCGCCTCCAAGGCTCTACTTCCCCACGCCTAAAAATCTTTTGACTCTATGATTTCTTTGTACTCTGCTTAAGATTGTGCTGTAAACTCCTATCTCAGGATTTGTAAATTGCTCTTTAGTGTCTTAGACAGTGGTGGCACACGCCTTTAATCCCAGCACTCGGGAGGCAGAGGCAGGTGGATCTCTGTGAGTTCCAGGCCAGCCTGGTCTACAATGCTGCACAGAGAAACCCTATCTCAAAAAAAAAAAAAAAAAAATCTATATAATTTGTAACAAAATTTGGCTTTAAACTTATAACAAAAAGCTTAAAATTCTATACATGGGTGTGTAAATGTGACTTGGATTTAACTCTGTACATGTGAATGTAAACTGGATTTAAATGTGTGTATGTATATATAACTTGGATTCAACTCAGTGTGTATATGTGCATATAACTTAGATATTGTTTGGGAAAACATGTTTTAAATTGCAACCATGTGGCTCTCCTCCATCTCATCAGGATGTAGATGGCCACGTGTCTGGCAGACATCTTTACTAAGGTTAAAGAGTACATATCATATACTAATGAACTCTCTATCCATTATATTTCCTTTTAGACTCAGGAAGCCACAAGTCTCAAATATTTTGGATTGGTATGGACTGTTGCTTGATGATAGGAAGGTAAGGTTATATTTGTTACAACATACTGTAGATGTGATTCAACTCCGGTTTAGAATATACTCTAAATGGTGCTAAAAATTTTTAAGGTTATAAAGTTCTATTCAGATTAGCCAAAACTGACTTAGAGATCTACACTTCAGTACTTAGGTCTTTGCCAAATGTTCAACACCAAGCTTCTAGAGAATTTAGATAAGTGGCAAAATATGATTGATAAATGAGCTGTACATTCTATAATGGAATGCCTGGTCCCCCCAGAGGGTCCTTTCCCAGGGTTGGGCATTCAGGCACAGGTTCCCATACTTGTGAAGAGCAGTGTTGTTCCAAACTGGTGAGGCTGGTTCCTGAGAAGGCGAGGAAAAGTATCTGGGGAAAGATCCCCAGGGCCAAATGGGAACAGAAGAAAAGGCCCCTGTGAGCTAGAACTGAGGGAGCCCAGAACCCAGCACTGTCCGTCTTCTCTCTTCTCTGTGTGTGTAAAGTCAGGCCCCAGGCCTCTCTCTCCTAGAGCTACCACTAGGTCTAGACACAGTTCACCTCCCTGTCAGACCCAGAAAAGAGAGAAACTCAGAGAAGAGATTTCAGTGTAACTTTTTACTATCCCTTTATTAAAGGAACTCACTCTACAACAACTGCCCTCAGTAATCGGCCACCTGTGTCCCCCGGTGAATTAGGTAGGAAGCTGTGTTAAGGTGTGAAGTTTATGTGAGGCTATGAAAACTTAAGAGGTGGGATCTAAGAAAAGCTTTAGGGTCTAAGGTGTTTTAAGGTGATGCAAGTTATACGGAAGGGCTGGAGGACCTGAAAGCTTGTGTGTGTGTGTGTGTGTGTGTGTGTGTGTGTGTGTGTGTGTGTGTGTGTGTGTGTGTGTGTGTGTGTGTGTGTGTGTGTGTGTTTGCGATTTAAGGTGTATGAAAGAGTGAAACACGTCTCAAATTTGTTTCTCTCACTATTCTCCTGTTGTATTAAGACTCCAAAAGTTCATAGTCTTAACATTAATCAATGCAACTCTGATAAGCTGCTGTTTTAGCTCTGCCAGATCTCCACTACTGATGTCAAAGTCACAAGCTCAGGATTAAGCTCCCTGTGATTGTGTTTTAGGTATGGATTTAAAAGTGCTTCTTGTGTGCTAAAAGCATCTGTCTAACCTATATGCACCCAGTCTTCTGCATAGAGGAAATAGTGCTAATGCTTTTAACCAGAATCATTTTGGGGTCCCCTTTGACTCAATGGCATGAGTCTACTGCCTTTTCTACAAGCAGATTTCGGATTTCAGTAGAGATTACAAACAGTGGGAGTGCTAATGTGTCTAAAACTCATCTCTTTTTGTAAATGCAGAAAAAGTCTTGTATGCTCTAGGGAGTTGAGCACAGGTCAGAAGGACTCCAGATAAGGACTGTCAATCAATAACTTCAGTTCCCCCACATACTGCCTGTGCCTGAGGGTGGGATCTCCCCACCTTTCCCTCAATTACCAGGACCTAAGAAAAAAATTTCCCCTAGACTTCTTAGCTTTATCTTCTGCTCTGCCAGCATCCTGCCAGGTCTCCTCAAAATCTGCATCCCAGACAGCTTGAAAATGGCTATGCCCAAGTGGTCGAACCTCAGAGACTGCTTCAACTAGGCCTGCACTTTCCTAGCTCCCGGCAGCAGATGGTCCCGCAGAGCCTGGAAATCGAGTGAAGCAGCCAGCACCCCAGCTTTCTTGGGCCCCCAAAGATGTCAATGCCCCCAGACAGCAAGAAGCAGTCTGGAGAACACAGTGCCCATTCCCACCTCACCTGCCACCCCTGCCTACCTCCTCACCTTTTCACGATAAACAAAAGGGAGCAATGTCAGTTGTGCCATGGCAGCAGCCTGCCTCTGCCCCCGAAGCAGTTTATGTCATCACCTGCGGCCAGGTGCCTTTCCCCAGTCAGCTGTGCAGCCCGCCGGGCACTGCTCACTCTCTTGCCTCTCTTTTTGTCTCTTCCCTGTTCTGTCCCTCTGCCTGCTTGCCTCATGTTCCCACTCTGATGTGGCCTTTCACTGGTCCACTCCCCCTTCCCCAATAAACCTCTTGCACTAACTCTGTTGCACGTGGTATGTTTGCTTAGTGGCAAACCTTGGCAGGGCCAGGGGAAAGGTACCCATTCTGCCTTTCTTTCTCCCCTCTCCCCGTGGTGGCCCTTGTTCTGGAGTGTGCTATCTGTTGAGGAGCTACCTCCTAATGGTGTTCATGATTGATCTCACTTCCCTTTCCTTGCTGAGGTCAGAGCAAGCAATCCTCCAACAAAAATCCACTCCCTGCAGTTCAGGCCCCTGTGAGAGGAACAGGAAGTTTGGGAATGCCCAGGACATTTCCGCAGACACTCTAGCATCCATGGTCAGGGAAGATGAAATGTCTCAGGAGAGCTCAGCGGGAAGTATGAAGTACAAGGCACTCTTCCCAGAATCACGTGGGTGGGTGTGGGATTTATCATCTTCTTACGCTTGTGGCCCGAAGTGCTCACATGGAAAACCTGAGGAGGCAGAGCTCCAGAGAGGTTAGTGGCTGTTGAAGAGCTCCATAGATGAGAAAAATCTGGAGTAAATGCAGGCAGATCTCAAGGCTGATGAAGGCTAGTAAGATGGCTCAGTGGGTAAGAGTGCTTTCCTCTCAAGCATGAGTTTAAGTCTTCAGCACTCATGGAAAAGCCAGGCCTGCAGCACACACCTTTTTAACTCCATAGCTGTGAAGGGCGAAGACTGGAGGATGTCTGGGGCTGGCTGGCTGCAACCTGGCTCTGGGTGTAGTTGAAGGAGCTAAGGTAGAGAGCAATGGAGTAGAACACCTGGCCTCCATTTGGCCTCTGTACACACACACACACACACACACACTCTCACACTCTCACACACACAGAGACACACACACACACAGACACGCACACTGACTCACACACACACACTCACACACACAGACACACACACACACACAGACACGCACACACACACACACACAGACACAGACACACAGACACACACACACACTCACACACACACACACACACACTCACTCACACACAGACACACACACACAGACACACACACAGACACACTCACTCACACACACACAGACACGCACACACACACACACTCACTCACACACACACAGACACACACACAGACACACACACACACACACACACACACACACACACACACACACACCTGAAAGAACTAATACATGCTTTTCAAGCCCATGTGGAGCATGGCAGCAAGAAAGGCTGTCCATCCGCAAAGTCATTATTTCCTCACAGAGCCGGTAATTGCAAGATGATTTTCTAAATGTCTTTCTGATTATGATGGAGTTTAAAAGCTCTCAGTGCGGTCGAGGTAAAGACATCGCAGTTGATGCTCTGGGCTCTGCACCTGTGATTCAACCAGTTGTGGGTCGGAAATACGTGGAGAAGTTAATGCCTTGATTCTGTGCACACCTTTTCCCTGTAGCTTTCCCTCAGCAGTGCCATGTAACAGCCACTGACATGCTTACACTTTGTTGTGTGTGACAGAGAACATAGACACGATTAAAAGCCTCGTGGATGGTAGGCAGCAGTAGGAGGATTCTGTTCTCGGAGAGGAGATCCTGGATACAAAGACCCCAGGCTATCAAAATAGACCTACCAAAGCCTGTCTGAGAATGCAGTATCCAAAACATTAGCTATCAAAACTTCTGGGATGAAGCTGAGCCAGTTGTCTCAGAGTTTATGCTGCTCTGATAAAGTACCAGAAAAGCAATTTAGGAGGAAATGGTTTATTTGGCTTACATATCCTCAGTTATAGTCCATTGAGGGAAGCTAAGGCAGGAACCTGGAGCAGAACGGAAGCAGAGGCCCTGGAGGACACTGCTCACTGGCTTGCCCCTATGGCTTCTCAGCCTGCTTTCTTATTAACCCTGGGCCCACCAGCCCAGAAGCGCCCTGTGGAGTGAGCTGGGCCCTCCCACATCAACCATTAAACAAGAAAATGCCATATAGACTTGCCTGCAAGAGGAGGTATTCTCTCAGCTGAGGTTCGTCTTCATGGATAATTCTAGGTTTTGTGTCAAGTTTTCAATTAAACCAACCAGCACACCAGTATTTAGAGGAAAAAAAATCCTGGGATTGGAGAAGCAATGTCCAGGCTTAATGAGCAAAGCAGCAAACACAGAAGCTCTTTGATTTGAGTAAAGCTTCACACTCTCACATGGTACGTAAGGGGCTGGCAAATCTACGAGGGTTCATGAAGCTTTAAAAACTAGACTGACTTAGGGGCTGGAGAGAATGCCCAGTGGCTAAGAGCACTGGGTGTTCTTTCAGAGAACCCCATGGCTGCCCACAACCATCTGTAACTTCAGTCTTCAGGCCTTCGAGGGCATTGCTTATGTGCTGCATACGCTCATATGCATAACTTTAAAAAAAGAATTTAGTACAGGCTTGGGGCAGCAATTGGGAGCAGCCAACAAGACACAGGTAAGCTGCACTGAGGGTGAAGACCGCACAGACTATGAATAGAGGCTGGCTGCCGCACAGGCCTGTGTCAGAATATAGAGGTAGGAGAATCAGGAAACTCAGAGTCATCCTGGACTTTATAGAGAGTTGGAGGCTAACCTGGGCTACATGAGACCCTGTCTCATAAAACAAAAATAGTAAAAAGTAGGAAAATACTAAGCTGGGTGCAGTGACTCACCACTCTAATTCTGACACTTAAGAGGCTGAGGAGGGATGAGTTTGAGTCTAGCCTGGGCTACACATTGAGAAAAAAAAAGCCAGAAAAAGAGGGTGGAGGGAAGGGAGTGAAAAAGGGAGACAAAAACAAGGAAACTCTTAAAAACCAGATAATTACCTCTGAAAATGGAAGTTGACAAACCTTAAAGATTGAATCTAAACAGATCTCAAACTTCTGAAGAAATGGCATGGGTGACCAAAAAATGCCAGGAGCAGATGGTTTTCCAGGCGTTCTATCAAACAGCCAAGGAACAGCCCCATACAAAATGTTCCAGAGAAGAGGTCTCTCTCTGACTCACTTTCTGGGGGAACTGCTTTCTAAAAAAGCAGACCAGATAGGACAGAAGTGGAAAGAAGAGCACCTCCCTCTGGTGCAGAACCCTTGTGTGGCAGCGTTTGCGTCCAGCCATGAACCACAGTAGGGGGCCATGGCAAAGTGGTGTATTTAAGGGCTGTAAGATTGGCTGTGCAGTGAAAGTCTGTTCAGGCAATTTCCCACAATGAGCATTAAAACTCTACAGCCATTGAGCGTTTACCCTCCCCAGACACTGGGAACAGAATCAAGGCTAAGCTCCCTGGGATGGAAAACAGCTACAAACAGCCCAAGAGCCAGACCATAAATAGAAATATATCAGAATATTTTTAAAATTTTTATTATTTTTAATGTGCTTTGTCTGCTTTTATGTCTGTGCAACTTGTACATGGACTAGTGCTTGAGGGGGCCTGAAGACCACACCAGATACCCTGGATCTAGAGTTGCACACTGTTGCGAGCCACCACACGGGTGCTGAGAATTGAACTCAGGTCCTCTGCAAAAGCAAAAGTGCCTTAACTGATGAACCATCTTTTCAACCCCATAGAATATTTTATTTTCTGTCTTCAAAATGAAAACATAAATTTACACGTGTTTATGGATTGCTGTGTTTTAGTTTGATCTATGTATGTACTGTGAAATGGTTAAATATGGTTAAATGCCTTGATATTGGTTCGTTATATGAAAATACTAAAAATCATTTTTTCTAGCTTTTAAACAATTAAGGAGGCCAGGTGTGATGGTACTCTCCTTTAATCACAGCCCTTGAGAGGTAGGGGCAGGAGAAGTTCTGTGAGTTTGAGGCCAGCTTGGTCTACATAGCATGTTTAGGCCAGCCTGGTCTATATACCATGTTTAGGCTAGCCAGGGCTAAGTGGTGAGACTGTGTCACCCTAGGTAGCGTGTTTCCTGTCTGTTCCCAGTGCACCACACATGGCTTCTGATTTGGAGGAGTTGTAGAATCACCTAGAAGAGGTCAAAGTATTGTTGGAAAAGTCCACCAGGAAAAGAGCGTGTGATGTCCTTACGGATGAAAATTCTAGGACTGAGACAGATAAAGAACAAGATGCAACTACAGAAGAATTCAGAACTTCTTGACAATGAATAACTTCCATGGTTGCTTCTGTTACAATGGGATACACGGTGAAAATTAGTCATTGTGGATGGGATCAGTCAGATAAATTTGTGAAAATTGGCATCATCTTAACTGGAGTTCATCAGGTTCCCACCGAGAATGCGAGCCCATTTCACCGAGAAGTCGGTTGATCTTTTGGTCAAGAATCTCAATGGAAAGATTCGCTCCATGATTGTGGACAGTCATTCAAAACAAACCTCCATGGAAGGTAGTTCAAAGGGGGCGGGGACACAGAAAAGCCTCCTAGTGAGGGATTAAGGAAAATTTTAAAGCAAATCTATAAAGCTGGAGATGATGACATGAAGGGGACCATCTATAAATTGTGGGTGGAACCAAGAGAGAAACAAGCTACAGGAAAAATTGGAGACTTTCATTTTCCTTGGAAACTGCTATGGAAATGCTTGTTTCCAGTAGGGGAACATTGTTGAACTGCACATATAAATTTAACAGATGACTATTTGCATAGCCTTCTAAGTAAAGACTGCAGATTCTTCATTTCCTACTGGAGGATTTGATTTAAATAAATGAGCTTATTAAATTCCCTTCTTCATTCACACACTGGTCATTTTGTTTAAGAAAAGGTTGTGTGGTTTCTTATTGAAATATAAAAGGGAAGCCTTCTATAATGAAGATGCTACATTATGTTAAGGCTGAGAGGTAGAAAACAAAAGTGTTTGCTTGCCTAGACTGAGTGATATCAGTTCCCACTAATGTAAAAATAAGAGTAAAACCAGTACTTCTGCATAAAATTCAAATTTGTCCGTGAACTTGAAAGCCACAATAGAGCTTAAGCAATGTGCCTACTGTGTTTTACCATGTACTACTAACTGAACCACAGTGTCTTCACCTCAATTTAAATGTATTTGTTAATGACTATAAAGTTGAAACAAAATATAAATGACAAAATTGGCAAGCATCTTTGTGTAGTGAGTACTCCCTGCAAACCTTGAAAATCCCATCTAGTCCTATGTCCAGTTAAGTTGGAGTTTTTGCTCTAAAAGAATAATTTAAGGTACATCAAGGTTGTCTGTGCCATCTGACTTTGCACTTGCATGTCAGGAGTCTTTGGTCTAATTGCATCTTAGAACCTGCCTTTCCCTTTAGTTAAAGAGATTAACCATCTTTAATGTGGAGAACAATCTCTTGTCAGTCTTTCCTGTTACCCTTAGGAGATGTTAAAGGGTTGTAGGAGGTACAGGAATTCCCAAGAAGGAAGAAAAACTGAACGATTCTGTAGTTGCTAAGACTGCTGACACAGCTCAGGCCAAGGACTCTCTACTCAAACACCAGGAGAGGGAGGATTTAGCCTGGGTATATGCAAAGTATATGGTAATCACCTTGTGGTCCACAGAGGTTTGGGAACTGTCACTGTGTTGCAGTATACCAGCCAGTAGCTTAACTGTAACAAGTTGATCTTCGAAAGCTCACGTGAAAGAAGAATGGACAGAGAACAGTTAGGCCTGGTACAGGTGGGGGATTAGATTGCCAGGGATTTAGATGCTTTATAGAACTAAAGCCATAAACAGTTCAAAGGAACAGAACAGAGAACCTAGGTACATGAGGCAGATTGGGCTGTGCTGAAGCTGGGTTTATAAGCCAGGGAGCTCCAACAGGCCGTTCAGTAATCACTGAAGGAGACATTGGGAAAACAGAATCGAATCTCCGCCTTATGTCAATGGTGAACTGTCCCGACCTGCAGGACATCAACCTGGGGCAAGAGAGTCAGGGATAGGGAATGGGGCCAAGAGACGCAGAAAGAACGACCACAAGACAGGATTCTGATCAAGTGGCAAACTTTATTTTTCTCAGGTTAGTTTATATAGTCAGGATATAGGAAGGGGCAGAATGGGTTGTTTGTGCACCAGGTGTTAGTATAGGCAGGATATTAGGAAGCCACAAAGAGGATGTTTGGCAGGGTAAAGAGTTCATGAGTAAGAGGTCCAGGAAGGGTTGCCTGGGTGACTGAGCCTGTGGGTGGAGGACTGGGTCAGGTTGTTTCTTTTCTTGAGCTGAGGTTCTAAGGAGCTGCTATGTAAAGGTTAACTATGTGGCCTGCCAAGCATGGCCTAGGATCTCATGCCAAGCCCTGAGATTTGGCTCCCAACAGTAAACAACTCCAGCTGGATTAAAGTCCAAATGAAAAGCAAAAGTGGGGAGAAAAAGATGACGATGTAGAAGAAGATAGTAATACATTGTCAGTGATTTTTTTTTACACAATAAAAAAAAACAAATATAAAAGGCAATATTAAAAGCAAACAGGCAAACTCTAGGGGACATTTGCACACATAAGCAATCAAGGGTTAGTGTAAAGAGTATCTGACAACTTTCCAGAGTCTAGAGATAGAGGATTTGTTGCGCTGGCAGATTAAAGATGTTCTGAGCCATTGGCCTGTGCAGCACTCTTTATCTGGGACAAGACCATGTGCCCATGGTCCCAAGAGCATTCTGTAGAGAACCACACAGAAGTGGCTTCTTGCTAGACTAGACTTACAACAAGCCTCACATTATTGCTTACCTGTGGTCCTGGGACATCTGGTAGTGGCCATTTCAGCTAAGTCATTCTGGAAATCTACACCAGCACCATATTATCCGAACCTTGATCTGGTCCTTACAACCTTAATCCTCTCCAGGGGTTAGGGTCCTAAGAACTTGTCTGTTTAATCTAAAATTTTCAGTTTTCTGGTATGTAGTTATTCCTCTGACGACCCTTTTTATTTTTGTGGCATTGTTACAGTGCTTTTTTTTTTTTTATCTTTCTGCCTTTATTTGTGACTTTTTTTTTTTTTTTTACTTTTCCCCCTATTTAAACTAATGAAGGTTTTCCAGTTTTTTTTTTTTCTCTAAAAACACCAACTCATAATTTGACTGTTCTTTTTTCTTCTTCTGATTTTATACGTCCTGTTTTGTTCCCTGTTGTTGTTCCCTTTCTCTGGCTTATTGTGGCTGCTTTATTTTTTCCCTCTGGTCTTTTGGTGGCTGGACTTGGGAAGTTGCTGTAAGCGCTCCCTGCTCCAAGCTCCCCGGAGAACAGTTTGTGCCCACCCCAAGTTTATGTGTGTTGTGTTTGCCTTTTCTTTTGTCTTTGCCTTTAGCTTTTATTGTTTCAATCCAGGGACTGTTCAGGCATATATTGTTTATTTCCCATATGTGTAAATTTCCTGTCTTCCCTCTTTCACTGCTTTCTAGTTCCTTTTCCTTATCGGTCTCACAAAGCAGGTGCTTGAAGGTCAGTCCCTTTAAGGCTGTTAAGTTTCTTCCTTTTTCCTGACACACAGCCTGCCAGGGGACACGTTCCATCTAAGCTCGGGAGGGAAGTGTGCCTTGCCACTTAAGGCGGAATGTTCTAACGTGCCTGCTCAGACCACGTGGTTTACTGTATTGTTTAAGTCAGCTGTTTCCATATTGACTTTTGGCACGCATGCATTGTTTGTTATGGGGTGTGGAGAACTGAAGTCTCCCCCTAGCCCTGCACTTGTGTTTCTCACAAGGTCTCTCCATATTTGTTCTTCATGAGTTTATGTTTATGTAAATGTCTCTTACACCTTCTGGGTTTATAGGCCCTTTGAGAAGTAACAGCAGTTTGCCTCTTGTGCTAGTTTGGACCTGAAGCCTCTCGTGTGACTTGAGTACAGGTGACCTGTTTCCTTTGGGCTCCTGTTTGCATCTTTTCTGTCCTCTGGCGTTGTGTCTGTGTATGTACTCACGTGGAAACCAGTTTCTCCTAAAGACTGTATAGTTGGGTGTTTTCTAAAGTATCCATTAACTTATTCTATGGCTTTTTTTTTTGCATGCGTACTTATGTGTGGTGTGCGTGCATGTGTGCATGTTCACACGTGTGAGTCCATGTGTGTACAATGCCCATACTTGATGTGTGCCCATCAGATGCAACGCTGATTACTCTCCCCTTTGTAGAGTCTGGGTCTCCTGCTGAACCCACAGCTTGCCAGTTCAGGTGACTCTAGCCTGTCCTGGGGCTCGCCTGACTCTGCTGAAGGCTGGGATCACAGGACGGGTTTCTAGTGGATTCTGAAGATCCAGAACTTCAGTCCTCAGACTTAGAAGGCCGGGTCCTTAGTGTGCGGCCACCCCACCCCGCCCTGTGCGTGTCTGTGTCTGTGTGTGTTTTAAACTCGGATTTTAATCTGTTTGCATTTCAAGTAATCACAGAGATATGAGGGGCTTATTGTGGCAATCGGTTGTTTTCTTTTTCTCTCCCTTTCACTCCTTCCCTCTTTGTGATTGGATGATTAGTTTTCAAGTGTTACTCTGATTCACTCTTTTGCTTTCTTTTTTTTTTTTCATTTTTTTTTTATATCTCAACTGCAGTTTCCCCTCCGTCCTGTCCTCTTAGTCCCCCGCTGCCACCCCTCAACCTCTGCTTTGCCTCCATCCATCCACTCCTCCCCTAGTTCTCTTCAGAAAAGGACAGGCCTCCCATGGATATCAACCGAACATGGCATATCAGGTTGTAGTAAGACTCCCTTCGTATCAAGGCTGGACAAGGGAACCCACTGTGAGGAAAAGGGTCCCAATAGCAGGCAAAAGAGTCAGAGACAGCCCCTGACCCCAGAGAGGCTTCATTCGGCAGCTGACGGAAACAAATGCAGAGACCCACAGCCAAACATTAGGCAGATCTCTGGGAACCCTGTGGAGGAGGGAGAGGAAAGGTGGTAAAAGGGACACCACAAGAAAACCCAGAGAATCAACTGACCTTGGCTCATAGGGGCTCACAGAGACCGAATTGACAGTCAGGGAGCCCGCATGGGACTGACCTAGGCACTCTGCATATGTGTGACAGTGTAGCTGGGGTCTTCCTGTGGGGCGACTCTCTTGCTTTCTTTTGTGTAACTGCTAGGGCTGTTTTCTTTGCTGCTTCCTTCACTTGATCTGATAACTTCAGTCTCTCTGTCTCTCTGTCTCTCTGTCTCTCTGTCTCTCTCTCTCTCTCTCTCTCTCTCACACACACACACACACACACACACACACACACACACACACACACGGGAGTTCCTCTTCTCTACCCTCCCCCTTACTGCTGCTGTCACCGTGTTTCTCTTTTACGGTGTGATCCCATTAGGATGTGTGTTAATCTTAGGTATAGACATACTTTTGTGTTCTGACTTTTATACTAGCATGCCATAGAAGTCCCACCTTCTCTGTTGTGCAACAGCAAACTGTAATGCCTACCTTTGCTGGGGAGTTTTAAACTTTCATATTGCTCTTTTGCCACCCTCTGTTTCAGTGTGAAAACCTGTCGTCAGTGTTGTGTGTAAGGCAGTTCCAGTCAGCTTTTGTTTACTAGCTCTGCTAGATTACTTCGTGTGCTAATCTCGGTTTTCCCTATATAAGATCACGCAGTCTATGGACAAAGACATGTGCTTTTCCTTTTATTTTTTATTTTTTGTCCACTATGCCAAAGAACTGTGGGTATGTGTGTAGGCGTCTGGTCTGTGGACCTGTAACAGTGGCCACACCCCTTTGGGTGTGGTTTCAGGCAGAGGAAAGCGGAAAGAGAGGAGCTTGAGTTGTTGCTTTCCATTGCAGGCTCCTTCTGATGGGTCAGTGCATCTGGTAGGAAAAGCAGGGAAACGCTCCAGCAATTCTTTGTATTTTTCTGTGTAATTGTCCCCAATAAACACCCATTTATCATTTATGTTGGGTCTAGTGAAATCATTACACTCTCGCCTTCAGTTGGCGCCCAGCGTGGGTGTGGGTGGATTCCAGACTGGCCCACTCGACTACTGTGGTCTAGTGCCACCGCCAGATTTTCAGTACCCAGGGTCAATCGCCGCCCGCTTCACTGCATTCTGGTGGCCCAAGGCTTTTCGTATTTTGCTCCAGCTGCTGAGTTTCTGTGGCCTGTCCCAGAAAAAGCTGCTCTTCACCGTGCTCTGTGCGTACTGTGGATTTGCGGGCTCGCTGAAAGGAGAGCCAGGACTCAAGCTTCTCTCTTTCAGCTTCTATCTGCCTGAAACCACACCCAAATGGGTGTGGCTACCGTTATAGGTCTACAGACCAGGTGTGTGTGTGTGTGTTTTGTTGTTGTTGTTGTTTAAGAAAAGTGTCCTAAAGGTCACAGCCTAGGAGGCCTCAAGCCTCATTTGACTCCAAACTGAAGGGAATCTTAGGCAGTCACTCTTTGTTTCATCTGCTGAACCCTTTCCCAGAACTCACCCTGGGCTCACACAGACCTGGGGTGCAGCCAGGAGAAGGCCCTCCCATCATGTAACTCTGATAGAGACAGGGAAAAGCATCAACCAGTAAGCAAAGATGACGTCACAGCTTTGATATGGTCTAGGAGGGAAATCACCAGGGCAGGGTATTCTGGGGTAGAAGGTGGTGCCACCACTCAGAGAGAGTCATTCAGCTCAGCCCTACATCTGATCTAGAAAACTCTATGAACCACCCTACACATTGCTGTTCCTGGCCTTGCCATGCACTCTTCCTAGGACAGATAGCCTGTCCTCCTGGGAACCCATGCCATTGATTTTCTTCAAGCTATAGAGAGTAAAGCCAAATATATGACTTGCTCTTGTCCCATTTCTGGTCTTAGTTCTACCCAGTGGGGCTTATGTCTCTGTGCCATCTAACTCAGCCAGGCTTCCTTTAACCCTGAACTGGCTTCAAGCTGCTGATCCAAGTGAGAGCTGGGCTGACAGTTAAAGCATAGAGAGACAAATGCTCTTGGAACTTCTCAAGTGGGGTGTGTCTGCCATGCTCCCACTGTAGAGAAGGTAAGACCCACGTGTTAACAGCTTGGCGTCTTCAGGCCATTGGTAACCCACTTCCAAAGAGAATGGTAGAACTCCAGCCACTCCCTCTACCTCTCTTTGCTCCATGGCCATGAGGTGGGTGGTTTGGCTCTGCCTTTTTCTTCCACCATGAATCTGCCTGCTACTGGTCCAGAGCAGCAGGGCAGAGTGATAATGGACGGGAATCTCCTAAACTGAGGCCAACGAGCTTTTCCTCTTTATAAGTGAATTATCTCAGGCATTTTATTACAGTGGTAGACATCTAACATAGATAGGAAATCCAACAATGGAAGCCAATGACTAAATTGCCTGCAAATTCACCAGGAACAGGAGACATGGCATCAACACACCTGTGGGTGAACTTGAACCCTCCAGTGGAAGAAGGCTGAGAAGCAGAGAGCCCCAGAAGTACTGACAGCCATTTATCACAGCCTGGGCGTTCTTCCACGCTTGCATCGTAAACTCCAGGATAGCTCTTATACGGCGACAGTCACACTGCTTCGGCTGGTTGTTCAGGGACAAAAAAGACAACCAAGCTCCTGCCATGAGGCAGACACCAGGGACTGGGAGGACCAGGCCACATCCCCTGTATCCCCTGTCTCTCTGATGACTCAGGCTCAGAAAGCTGGAGACTCAAGACTGGAGTTGAAGTCTGGCAGTAGGTTAAAAAGAAAGATCGCAGACCGTTTCCTTCCTTAGATAAATTTGAACTTGAAAGGAAAGGAAACCAAACTGGTTTCTCTCTTCTGAAGTCACTCTTATCACTACTTGATCTTCCTGGCGTAGAAAGTGAAACCTCTAGAGATGGCACAGCCTGACTGCTGGCTGCTGTGCTGTGGAGCCAACGACCCTGGCTGTGTAATGAGGGCTCGACTCTGCTGTCACCAGCTGGGTGACTTTAGACACTCTGTTAGTCACTGTTGCATTACTATAAAAATATCAGAGAAAGCAGCTTAAATAGGAAAAAAGGGTGTTTTCTCTGAGCTCAATTTTGGTTTTGGTCTATGACAGATTGATTGGCCCTGTCATTTGGGGCACATGTGCACACACACACACACACACACACACACACACACACACACACACACACAGCAGAACTGTGTGGCACAGGGAGCCATTCACCTCTTAAGAGAGAGAAGAGGCTGGATCCCAGAGTCCTCTTCAGGGGCGTACTTCCTCCCACTCGGTCCATCTCTTAAAGATTCCTCTATCAATAGTGCCATAGGCAGGGAGCCACGCCTTAACACATGTCCCTTTGAGGGTCATTCCTGTTTTTCATGTGGGATTAAGTGAATAATTTGAGTTTCCACTGGGAGTGAGAGACTGTGGATTCATTCTGCATTAAGAAAAATAAAGTTTGATCCAGGAAGACCCTCCGAAAAAAATCTCCAAAAGGAACGGATGGCCAGATGATCCAACGTTTCAGAGTACCTCTGTTGCAGTTTCTTCTGAGTTCTGCATCCAGAACAGCTTCAAGGCTGCTGGCTGAGGTGATTCAGCCTCACAGACTGCTCCAGTCAGGACTTGACCATAATCCTAAATTTTCCTGGGGTCACCATAAGATTACCAGCACTGCCATTCAGCAGGAAGTAGCCTAGAAAACTACACCCACATTCCCCCAAAATGAATTATGGATGCTTGTCTTTGTTTAGCATGTTGGTGTGGGTAATGGTCAGGACAAAAAGCTAAATGAAGGGGATTTGATTCAGGGTCCTTGTTTTGAAAAGAAAAAAGGGGAAACGACGAAGAATAATTCTCTTGTACACTGTAAAGATTTGTCACTCATATTGATTTAATAAGATGCTGATTGGCCAGTAGCCGGGCAGGAAGTGTGGGTGGGGCTACCAGACTAGGAGAATTCTGAGAAGAGGAAGGCAGAGAACGAGTCCCAGCCAGAGGCGGAGGAAGCAAGATGAGAATGACATACTAAGAAAAGGTACCAAACCTCATGACTAAACATAGATAAGAATTATGGGTTAATTTAAGCTGTAAGAGTTTGTTAGTAATAAGCCTGAGCAATAGGGTAAACAGTTTACAATTTATTTAAGTCTCTATGTGTTTATTTGGGACTAAAGGGCTGTAGGACTGGGTGGGACAGAAACTTCCCTTTACATGGGATCTCAGCAGAACATTCTAGCCAGGGGTGCACTGAACAGCCACATGCCTAGTCCTTGATGTGGCCTTCTCCCCCCACTCCCAGCATTGCCTCTGCCTGAAGTGATCACCTCCTAAGGCTGCTGAGTGATGCAGCCTCAGAAACCATCACGAAGGAGATCTGGCCTTTCAGAACTGACTCAGTTCATCTCTAGTTAGTGAAGGTAGGCCTAGAAGCCACAGACGAGGGACTGTCCAAACAGTGACTTTCTACTGTGTCTTTCATCTCTGTAACTGGACTGTGTGCCTGGCCTTGAGCCATATGCACCCCTGGTATTAGGATGAAGAAGCAAGAAAATCACATGCAGAACAAAATCAGTTGGGGAGATGGACCTCAGTCATTACTAACAATAACGTCTTCATGCAATATTTAAAAAGTCAAAAGGAAAGGAAGACGTTCTACAAACAAAATGAGGACATGTTGGTAAGTAAAGCCATGCCTGGAACAGAAGGCATACAGATATTGTTTCAGGTTCCACAGTCTAATCCAATCAGGAAAGTATCAGATGAACCCAGCCAAGGGCCAGGCTGCAAATCAGCCCCTTCCCTGTCAAAGTCAAGGGGATGAAGATAGAAGAACCTGACCATGGGGACACAGGCCACAATGGCCCATGCCCCTGGAGACCTGACACAGAAGAACTTTAATGGGAATACCGCTAAAATCAGAGTGCTATGAAAGCCGTAGAATTATCAGTGCCACTGGTAACTATGGTTATGGGAGATGCTAATGGGAAGAGGAGCTGGGGGGAATTTCCTAGTCTGTCTTATCCATGGTGTCTGTTAGGAGACCCCAGCGGAGGCTTGAGACCTGGGAAGGTGCTGAGGCCTTCATGTGTAATGATTACTCTTTCCACCAGCCCTCCTAGTTCCGCCGCCACGTTAGGGCCCCCAAATAACAAACAGAGTCTTGTATTGGTTACAATGCTGCTGGCCAAATGACTAGGATTTCTTTTTTTAAAAGATTTTATTGTGCTCGCTTCAGCAGCACATATACTAAAATTGGAACGAAAGATTTTATTTATTATTTATTATGTATACAACATTCTACTTCCATGCATATCTGCACACCAGAAGAGGGCACCAGATCTCATAACGGATGGTTGTGAGCCACCATGCGGTTGCTGGGAATTGAACTCAGGACCTCTGGAAGAGCAGTTGGTGCTCTTAACCTCTGAGCCATCTCTCCAGCCCCACTAGGATTTCTTATTTGCTAGCTCAGTCTTAATTATCAACCATAACTACTAATCTATATATTTTTATAAGGACTTATCTTACTGAGGATGCTGGCCTTGCATCCTCTCTTCCTGGTATCACATGGGGGCTCCTCTTTACTACATTTCCCAGAATCCTCCTCCTCTCCTAGTCCCACCTATCTTGCTTCCTATTGGCCAACAGTGTTTTATTCATCAACCAATAAGACAAACATATACACAGAAGGACCTCCCCCATCATTCATATACTGATTTTCCTCTAAATATATGTGATAAAATTTAATTTCTTTTTTGTTTTTCAAGATAGGGTTCCTCTGTGTAGCCCTGGATGTCCGGGAACTCATTCTGTAGACCAGGCTGGCCTCAAACTCACAGAGATCCACCTGCCTCTGGGATGGGAATTTAAAGGCATGTGCCACCACTGCCTGGGAAAGTTTAATTTCTAAATTAGGCCCATGGGCGAATTAACAATAGTACAGATAAAGCTGGACAGAGCCACAGTGACACACTAATGAGAACTGTGACAGATTGGGAGTGCCTTTGGACTGTTCAGTTTCAGACTGTGCAGATCTCTCGGCTAATGGAAATCTCCAAGTGGAGGCTGCAGATGGAGGGACTCGTGCACAAGAGCCTGACACTAGTTTGCAACTCTCTCAAAGTTTAAAAGAAAAAGTTAAACCACCTGATTTGTCCTTGTCACCCCCCCCCCCAAAAAAATAGTGACAAAGGGAACAAAAGAAAATAAGGAGGACAGGGCTGGTGTTGGCTCAGTGGACAGAAAACTCCCAAGCAAGTGTGAGGCCTGTAATGAAGACTCCCAGATCCCAAGAAAGCAGGCAGGCTTGCCACCCTGTCACCCTGAGCTTACAAGGTATAGGCAGGCTGGGTACACGAGCCTCATCAGTGAGCTGTGGGCTCAGTGAAAGCCCCTGACTCAAAGTGAATGGAGAGAAATCTTAGCAGACCCCCGATGTCAACCTCTGGCCTCCACATACAGACACAGACACTCAGACACCTCCTCTCAGGTCAACATAAATGCACACACGTACACACACGCACGCACGCACGCACGCACACGCACACGCACAGACACTCAGACATCTCCCCTCAGGCCAACACAAATGCATACACGTAAACACGCACGCGCGCGCGCACACACACACACACACACATGCGTGTGCGTGCTCGTAGGAACAGCAACAACGAAAAGGAAAAGTCTAAGAAAGGAGCTTTCTCTTGATCACCCTGGCTATGTGGAAGCTGCTCACTGCTATGAATGGGAGCCGTGACAGGCGGGAATACTGAGCTGCGTCTTAGATGTCCTGGGTGTAAGGGCAGGGATGAGGCCGTGGAACTCTGGGTGTGTGGGTCACAGGAAGGCAGGCCTTGAGGTGCACACACGGTCTTGTGAGCTGGATTCCTTTCTAGCTAGCCAGCCTGGTGGCACCAGGATCAGGTACAGCCAGGGTGTCTCAAATGAGCTCCCACGTGGCTTTGGTGGTGGTGGTGGTGTCTCAGAACTTCCTGGGGAAGAGGACATGCACAAGGAATGATTAGGGCAACATGTTGGGCCCATGCGATAGTAAGACATGATGCCTCAGTGGCCTCTTGGCCTCCAGCCAGTCACATGACCCTGTGGTGTTTCCTTAGTGTCCTGAATCCAGGGCATCTCACATCCCAGACCTGCTCAGCCTTTTTTTGTTTTTGTTTTTTTTTTTTTTTTTTTTATCTTTCTGAGACTGGATCTTACTAAGTTTCCAAGGCAGACCTTGATTTAACCATTCTCCTGCTCTAGCCTCTCAGGCAGCAGCAGTTGTAGGCCTGTAACACCAGGCATTGCAGAACTGATACTTGAAGTGATTAGTGGGCCTGAAGGTGTGATTCGGGGTAACTCATTGGTAGGGAGCTTGCATTGGCTCCCAACTTGCTAGGGGCTGAGGGTGCAGTCCAGTTGGTGGAACATTTGTGTGTAAGTGGCCCTGGCCTCCATCCCCACCCCAGTGGTAGTGTAAATGTAATACCAGCAACTCCAAAGGTGAAGACAGGAGGGTAAGATTTTCAGGGCCAGCCTGGGCTACATTAGACCCTACCTCAAAGAAAAACCAAACCAAACCAAAGGTGATAGTGGATGGAAAGGAGTGCAAACCTTGGCTGACCTGGCATTTTGGAGGTGTGTGGGGGGATTTCAAACCACCACACACACAATTCTTGGCTTTATTTTCTTGCTAACAAGTCTCTTAAGACAGACCCAGACCAGAAAAGTATCAGCTTTGGACATGACTTTCTGGTACATACAGGGTGACCTTGTTCCCTAGCTGAAGAAACCCCTAATACTGTCTGCCCCACTGAGCAGTGATTTCGGTGTCACCTCTAATACCCAGTGGAACATACACTTCCACTGCATGTCAGGGATGACATAAGCCAGTCAACGGACACAGTGATGTGTGGACAGGAGGCCAGGATGGGTTTGTCCTGTGGCAGAAGTGTAACACCAGTGACCCCAGCAGCATTGTCCCTTCTTTGGGTCTATGGCCCATCTGGGTGCTGCGTTGCCATAAGCAAGAGGCAGCGTGGTGCTGGACATAAACTGGTGGCCCAACTCAGTGTCACCTCACCTCCTTGAAGGTAGAGGAGGCATCTTACAGACCAGCAAGCAGGATATGGGGAAGATCTCGGGGAACGCAGAGCTGGGGTGCCACACTGAGGAGTAGGGTGTGTGCGTGTGCTGTGATCCTATGTGTGTATGGAACATGAAATACGAATGCATGTCTGTGTGACACGCATGTGTAAAAGCATACAATTGTGTGAATGCATGTATGTGTGCATGGTCTTTAGAGACATGTATGTGTATGTCAGCTTTGTCTCATCAGACCTGAACGCTGGCCCTGGAGCAAGGCCAGATGCTCATGCGGCTCTGATACCCTGATCTTCCAGGCCCTCAAAGTCCAGCTTCGAAGGAAGGTGTGTCTTGTTCCAGGGAGCTGCTGGCTCTGTGGAGCAGAAGTTCCAAGACTCCAGTAGGAAGCAAAGGAAAGGGACAGCGTGGAGACAGAGTGGAGTCTCCCAGCTTCTGCAGCAAAGGACGAGGCTGCCTTGCACTTGGGCGTGCACAGGTCAGAACTTCAGCCTTCCATTAGTGACACCAGTGGCCCAGCCGGATTAGCATTCCTGAAGTCTTGTCCTGTGCCTCTCTCCATACACAGCTGCCCACACACTCACGCACTGCCACATGGGGCACACACACTCCTTCGTACCCCTACACCCCACACCACCTCCTCACTCACAGCCACTCATACACCTTGTACACACATACAGTCACCCGCAGTCAGCACTGACGGGCACACTCGCTACAAACACACCCATCAGGTATGCACACATAACCACAGTCACACACACAGCACATACACTCACAGCAGTCACACCCCACACCTGCCAACACAGTGAACATTTCTAGAGATCTGAACTCACAGCCCCTTCAAGGCTTTCGTGTGGCCCTGGGCCTGAAGTCTGCGAATGTCTCCACCTTGGCCAAACTTCAGAGGGACAACAATTTCCAGTCTGTGAAAGAAGCTATGCCATCTGAAGGTGGGACCAAGAGTGGCATCGTGGGGGCCGCACGATAGATAATGGAACCTGGCGATCCCATGGGAAGTTCCAGCCCTCGCAGACATGGGCCTGTGAAAGTATAAGATTATAATCCCGAATCATTTGGCCATGACCCCCTCCTCGGGGGAGAGCCCAAATCCTACCTATCCCACCCCAGCAGGAGGGCCCTTAGCTGCTTTCCCTGGAGTGTCTACTGTTTCTGAAAGTCTTGGCTGCCAGGTTGTGACTATCTGGGGGGTGGGGGGGCTTGTGTCACTAGGCTGCCTTTGAACTTTCCCTGCCTCATTAGAGGCCTCTCTTTAACTTGCCGTTTTGTAGGGCTAGTGTCTGTTCTTGAATGTTCCGTCCCTCTGTGTCTACAGCACTACCCAGGGACATTGCTTCCAGTTATTCACATGGCACTGAAGGTGGACCACCAGCAACATCCTTGGAGAAAGCCATAGAGGCTCCTCTGTAAGCATCCTGGCTATCTCCTTTGAGTTAGCCTGAGCTGAACCATCTTATGACCCTGAAACCAGACTGTTCCTTTGCTGTATCCCATGGAAGCCAGAGGAAGATGACATGGAAGTAAAGTTGTATGTTTCCCTAAATCCACTTAAAAATCACCTCCACAGCTATGATCCTGTAGCCAGGGATGGAACCTGTCAGTCCTTCAGTGGGGCTGGGAATCTCTTTCTCCCATCCTAGCTTGATCCAAGACAACAGGCCCATTGGTCCTGGTCCAGATGGCTCCTGCTCAGGGTTGTCACCAAGCTGCCAGAATCCAAAAGAAAGGACACCAGTTGGGGTCTGGGCTGTGTCAGATGACTGCCCCCCAGTGTCTGTATTTAAGTTGAGCACAAGGGATGAGGTTTGAGACAAGGAAGAGGGATACAGTCACTATCGGGGAGAGCTCTGCAGATGGAGGGAACTGAGATGGACCCTGCAGGAGGACGTGCCTGGAGACAGTCCCCGGGCTAGTGGGCTGGAGGACAGCCTTGGGAACAAAGTACTGACCATGAGCACCACCTGTGAGACTAGAACGTTCACATACACAGCCACATTTGTGGAGCAGCCCCAGTTCCTCCAACAAGGTCCATGCTGCATGATAGAGAATCCTACCTGGCAGGCAGCTTTGCCTGTAGGACGCATGGCTGACATTTGTTGGCTCTTGCAGCCACCTGCTGGTCTGCAGTACATCTTTGGGTAAAGTAGCAACAGCCCTCTTCTTAGGGAACTTTCCTAGAGGTGGATGGAAGCAGCCAGGCAAAATGCCCATGTGATCTGAACCTGGCTGGGACCAGGACCTGCTGGTCCCTGGGGTGGGCAAAAATAGAACAGCCTTCCTGTGGCCCTACTGATACTTATCCACAAACTTACTAGTGATGGACAGAATCCTTAAACAAGGCTGACTTTGCATTGTTCTTGTAGGAGGTCAGGCAGGGGTCAGAGGGGAACTGTTGTGAGTTAGACAGAGGGATTGATCCTGGATCTGACACTAGTAGGATGGCCTGTGACATCCTCAGAAGCATGATGTGACCTCTGGGAGGGAAGGACAGTGGACTTGGAAGGGAATCAGCCCCCGAGGCAGAGATGGATAGCAGGAAAACTGAGGCGTATCCATAAGAATGGCGGGTACAGACTAACTGTGAGGGCATCAGGAAATCCAGATGCCTTTACTCCCGAGGGACCCAAGGTGTCTATGACGCAGGACAGACAGATATGGAAAGTTGTAGGAACACGGGAGATAGTGTACACCTGAGGGTCCTCCAGCTGGAAACCAAATTCCCGCACAATCGGTATTTACTGCGAAGGTTGCCAACACAAGAGTTCTTTTCTAGAGAGACATTTTCAGCTAAGGTTAAGGTAGCAGTAAGGTAGGGTTAAGGCCTGAATGTTTAAGGCCTGGGCAGGGCCTTTTCCCCTGGGTATTTTCTGGAAATCACAAGACTGAACTTTATTCACAGTGGAGACTCCCTCTACCTCCCTGCATTGCTGTGATCCTGGGTCATCTCAGCCTAGTCCTGTCAGGTGCCCCAGGAGCCACCCTGGGATCACAGGTCTCACAGTCACCTTTACAGGCAATAGATTCGAACCTGCCAGGATCCTCCTGATGGTGAAGACAGTAACATGGAACCTCAGAGAAGCCACACCCAAGGGTTGTCACTCTCTCCCGAGGGCCTTTTTCTTACTCTTGTGCTTAAGAACTATGTGGAAAGTCACCCCGACTCTGTCCCATACTCACTCATTCTGATGTTCTTTTCTGTTCAGAATAAACTTGGAGTTGATGTCCCTAAAAGATGAGGGGGTTTCCTTGGACTTCTGTGGGTGACAGCACCTCTGTCACCACTGCCACTGACATCTTTGGCTACACTTGACTCCTCCACCCAGGAGAGGAGAGGAGAGGAGAGGAGGGGAGACCAGAGGAGAGGAGGGGAGGAGAGGGGAGGGGAGGGAGGAGGGAGGAGGGAGGGAGGGGAGGGGAGGGGAGGGGAGAGGAGAGGGAGCCATGCTTGGGAAGAAGTGGATGGAGGAGGCAGAGAACACCAGTAGCAGCAGACCTGTACCCCAAGATAGAAATAGAAAAGGAAGACGGATCTTTGGGCACCCTTTTTGGTGGGCAACGAAATAGGTAACGCATTTCTTACTGCAAGTTCAATATGAGACACTGGATCTCAGTGACTTGTGATGGGCAGGAGGACCAGGGTCAGACATAACAGACTACAGGTGTGTGTCTTTTGCAAGGTCAGCAGAGGCTTGGCATTGACCACAAGCTGGGAGTGAACTTGGGGTAGCCACAGTACAACAGACCAAGGGAAGCCCCTGTCAGCATCTGATAGCTTCTTCCATGTTTTCATGGCATGTTTGGGACGTTGTCTTGGCACAGGTGGCAGTGGCTGTTAAATAACACAGCAGACATGTAGAAGTCAGTCTTTCCAAGTAGGCAGAGGTGGGTGGGCTGTGGTTTCCCGGGCAGAGTGGCCCGCTGAGGCATTTTGGCAAAAGAAAGTCGGCCTTGAAGGTGACATCCTGAAGCTGAAGTTTAACTTGTTCGGGGGGGCGGGGAGTGGGATATTCTGTGTAGGATCTGTGAGCAGTTTGAGGATGCTGCGAGCTGCAGATGGGGGCAGATAATGACCCAGCATTGGGACTGGGGACCAGAATGTCTGAGGAACAGGTATATAGTGGCTTCCAAGGACTCCATAGAAGCCTGAACATGAACTCTCCCCTGTGGGAGAGTTGTCACCTAAGTGAGCCACGCATGCTCCATCCAGCTCAGTGATCTGAATAAAAGGGGCAGCTGGAGGTGAGAGCCCAGAGGGGTGGGGTCAGCTGGATGTGTGCCTGATTCTGAGGCAGGGACAGTGGGAAGCTCCCTGCTGATAACCAAGGACCTGGTTCACACCCAGGCATTGTGCAAAGATTCATTCCTCTCAGGGAAAAAGGTCAATGGCTGATGTTTGTTTGTTTGTTTGTTTGTTTGTTTGTTTTGAGACAGGGTTTCTCTGTGTAGCTGGGGCTGTCCTGGAACTCTCTCTGTAGGCCAAGCTGGCCTCGAATTCGCACAGATCTGCCTGCCTCTGCTTCCTGACTGATTTTTAATTGATTATATTTTTCTGGGGCTGGGGATGGAACCCAGGATGTTAGGCAAGTGCTCTACCAGGGAGCTGCAAACCCAGCCCCAGCAGCTACTTCTGTTTTCTCCAGTGTTGGGACTAAGAGCAGTTGGATGTTTGCAAAGAAGAGAACAGTATGAGAGGGAAGGTCATTCCACTGAGCCATGCCCTGGGGAGGGTCAGATCCGGGTGCGGAATCAGCTCTGGTCTGTGCCGTCGGTGCCCCATGAGCAAGTCCGAGATAATGCGAGGTCCCTCAAGAATGGGGAAGGAGCATGTGCATATAGACAGGCAATGTTCTCTGTCTTCTACTTTAATTGTAGAAACTCCCAAAGTGAATACTTAGGGGGCTCTCGGGGACAGGGGCGCGTATATCCCAGGCTGGCACTGAACTCACTCTGTAGCCTCATGCTTCTGCTCCTCCTGACTCTGCATCCTCAGTACTGAGATGAGAGATGTACACCACCATCTTGGCATACAAGGTGCCGAGTATTGAACCAGGGCTTTGTGCATGCTGGGTAAGTTGCTCTAGCAACTGAGATGCAGCCCCAGCCCTGGGTATCACTTCATAGCCACCAGGGTTATTGTCTCCTGAGAAAGGCTTCTTACTTTGTCTTTGCAGGCAATTCCCTTCACGTTGCTAATGAATGCATACTTGTGGGTGAGAGAGCATGGGTTTGGAGTCTGTTAGGACAAGCTGTGAAGGGATCATGTAAAGAATAATTAGACTGTCAGTTCTAGGAGACAGAGGGTGCATCCCCCTCTCTGTCAGCCTCTTGAGACTTAGTGATTCACAACTCTTCTCATGCCTGGGGCGTGTAGACCCTGGCTGGGCAGGAACTGCACACTGAGATAGTAGGGCCCCTAGCCCAGAAAATAAAACAACAGTAACAGCAGCAACAGCAGCGAAACACCTGGCAAGTGTAACTAAGGGATCCAGGCCTCACTTGACCACAAGCCCTCCATGAGGATGTGTTGGGTGGTTGACAGACGGACTCCCTGGAGAAATATTCAGGTGGAGTTTGTGTGATTCTCTGTGACTTCCTGGGGAGACATAAGCATATACCTCCTCACCTCATGTAGGATTATTACAGACCAAAGAAAGATTCTGCTCAAGTCTGACTTGGTAAACCAATGAGTTTACTTACACAATATCGCAGGAAGGGTTACTTGCAGGAGTCAGGGGACCAAAACAGCTGCATTACTGTAAAGTCCTACCCCATCTGGAAACAGCTGCATTACTGTAAAGTCCTACCCCATCTGGAAACAGCTGCATTACTGTAGAGTCCTACCCCATCTTGAAAGATGACTCGGAAACTGTGCCATGAAGCTCCATGTCCTGTTCATCTCCTTTTTATGTATTCTGCTATCTCCCCAGATCGCTTGTGGCGGGTGTGAGGCTGCTGCAAGAGGAATGGCTGAACTCTTACCCCTCCCTGTGATGTCCTGTAGCCTACCCTACCTCTTGCAGTGGAGTGTTATCAACTCCATTGCTATTCTTGTGGGCCTTGCTACCTCTGTATTTTTGTTTTTGTTCATTTCCTTGACATGACTACCTGGCCAAGGTCATCTCGACTCCACGACAGCAGTAGGATGATCTGGTTCCGCCTGAAAGGACGCTACACTATGGGCACATGAGTTATACAACTCGGGGAAATGCACTTTGGCCAAGCTATTGATCTCAGCACACTTGTCCTGGCACGTGGCAGAACCTCCTTAGACCTGCTTCCCTCCAGCAAATGGATGGATTTCTTTTTGTGGGGCCAGCCTGCTGACATGTTCTAAGTGTTGAAAAGCTGGTTTGTAGTCACAGGGGACAAGCAACAAGGATAGCCAGTCACTACCTGTGGTGCTGTCTGCTTTCTGGCTTCAGATGGTTCTTTGGAGGGGAAAAGACAACCACCATGGCCTGGGCTGCCTGTGCTTAGGATTCAGACCTATGCTTGAACCATGGAAGTCAGGAAAGGGAAGTATGTAAACTTGGATTGGTTACTTCCGTTTTAGTGTGTGTGTGTGTGTGTGTGTGTGTGTGTGTGTGTATGTGTGTGTGTGTGTGTGTGTGATGTTTCTGTCTGTGGATACACATGTACCATGTCTAACTGTGAGTGGTCATGTATCATGGGTACACGTGGAGGTCAGAGGACAACTCATTGGAATTGGTTCTTTCTTTCCATCTTGTAGGTCCCAGGGATTGAACTCTAGTCTTCAGGCTTAGTGACAGGTCCTTTTACCCCCTGAGCTCTCTCACCAGCCTTGGTTATTTCACTTTTTAGATAATTGTGTTTAGATGATTTAGTCTTCTGTGAATGAATAAATAAAACCCACCCCCAAGAGGAAGTGTGATAGCCGATCTTCACTGTAACCTTGATCGGATCTAGAATCACTTAGGACTTGAGGCACACCTCTGAGTGTGGGCAGCAGCATCCCATGACCTTGGCAGGATAGAAGGACAAAAGGAGAAGGGGTGAAAGCCACTGTGGAGAATCAGTGCTGCCCTTCCACTTCCAGGCTGTTACCATGGAGCTGCTTGGCTCATCGGTCATTCTTGAAACACTGTGAACTCATAAGCCAAACAAATCTCAAGATTTGCTGAGTTGTTTATGTCAGGTGTTTTGGTGACAGCCATGTAAAAATAACCAGCATAGAAGGAGGGGGTCATGGGGAAGTGCTGAGTACAGGCCCTAGGTGGTGACTGCAATCAGATGTCCCCATGCTGTGTGCACAGAAAGCTACCACTGGGCCAAACCAGGTCCCTGGGAGCCTGTTGGTAGGAGGGGGGAGCCAGTGGAGCTGGCAGGTGCAGGGACATGGGCCATAGGCTGGCACACTTATTTTAGGCATTCAGGTGACTTAAAAGAATCAGGATAGCCCAGGGCTGAACTGGAAGCTAGTGGATCTGGGGAAAGATGGGACAGCTCATGACAGTCTGTCGACAGCCTCGTTTTCATCTCATGTATCATCATTTCTTCCAGTGAGGCGAGGTGAGGCACTCGTGATGATCTGTTTCCTGTGGAGGCAGATGCCTGATGGGGAGTGTGTGTGAGTGCGCCAAACTTCCACTAGTGCAGGCATGAGTGTGTGTGAGTGTCTGTATGAGTGTGTGAATGTCTGTCTGAGTGTGAGTGTGAGTGTGTGAATGTCTGTGTGAGTGTGTGAATGTCTGTGTGTGTGAGTGTGTGAGTGTGTGAATGTCTGTGAGTGAGTGTCTGTGTGAGTGTGTGAATGTCTGTGTGAGTGTGTGTGAATGTCTGTGAGTGTGAGTGTGAATGTCTGTGTGTGAATGTCTGTGTGTGTGCGAATGTCTGTGTGAATGTGTGTGAGTGTGAGTGTGTGAGTGTGTGAATGTCTGTGTGAGTGAGTGTGTGAATGTCTGTGTGAGTATGTGAATGTCTGTGAGTGTGAGTGTGAATGTCTGTGTGTGAATGTCTGTGTGTGTGCGAATGTCTGTGTGAATGTGTGAGTGAGTGTGTGAATGTCTGTGTGAGTATGTGAATGTCTGTGAGTGTGAGTGTGAATGTCTATGTGTGAATGTCTGTGTGAGTGTGTGTGAGTGTGTGAATGTCTGTGTGAGTGTGTGAATGTGTGTGTGTCAATGTCTGTGAGTGTGTGTGAATGTTTCTTTGTGTGTGAATGTGTGTGTGTGTGTGTGTGTGTGTGTGTGTGTGTGTGTGTGTGTGTGTGTGTGTATGTGGCCATGTCTTTTATTTAAGTTTACATCTGACCATCCTTGGGGATTTTCACTGCATAAGAAAGAAAAATACCTTGAAGGGGATTGGTCCTACAGAGTACAGATTCAGGAAGAGCTGTGTGGTCACACCCCTGAGGGAAGGAGCTCAGACACAGTGCACTCTTTGGTCAGTTCTGTTAAGGGTGTGGTTGCAGATTTCTAAATCTTCTCATGCTGAGGAAGGGGTGACAGAGGTGAAGCCAGGTGCCAGGGGGCTGCTCTTGTCACAGTTCTCTTGCTATGTAACAAACTCTGGATCTTGGTACCTTAAAGTCACAGAATCCACAGCATTGTCTTCCATGGTGTTAGAAATTCCCAAAGGCCCCAGCAAGGTGGTTCTGACTCAGGGTCTCTCAGAGCAGGAGAATGTAGGGAAGAGATACAGCAGCTGGGACTAGCCAGACATCTCTATTGGCAGCGGGCACAGGGTCTCTCCCTGGCGTCTGCCTGCATGCTGAACACAAGGAACCAACGGGGCCAAACAAAAGCTGCATTCCTTGTGAACAGCCCTGATGGTTTACTAACTGCAGCCACTGGTCATCCAGGTTCAGGCTGAGGGAACAGCCAGCCCCCCTTGAGGGCAGAAGTATGGAGATCATGTTGTCCTAGGACATGTGTGATGGGTGATACTATAGTGGAAAGTTCCATTAGCCAGGTTGAGGAGCTGTGGATGTCTCTGCAGGAGGAGACAGAATCCCTGTGTCCTCAGTATAGGCTCGATGTCCCCAGAGTATTTCACCCAAGTCAGCAGCAACTACTCAGAGAAAACCAAGAGCTTGGGCCGCTGTCTTGGTGGGCTTTCTGCCACCTCCAGAGGCAACCGCATCGCCTCCAGACTTATCCTAAATTTAGCTGGCACATCTTTAGGTACTAAGTGTTCCCAGTTAGCACCCCGTGTTTAATCTACCCTGCTAGGTCTCCTGGTCTCTGGGTTGGGTCATGGTGGGAACTGACAGACAGCCCATCTGAGCTATGCAAGTGCCACCGCTGAGTCGGTCCCCCGAAGTTGTACGTGAGTGGCCACTGTGGAAAGTTCTTGAGTGAAGAAGTCGTGCAATCACCTCAGGCTCGGGCCTTGAGAACCTGCAAGAAGAACCTTGCATGTATCTTTCTTCTACCTTCAAAAAATGACCAAAGCCTTTGACCAGATGGCTGTGTGTGAGGGACAGGAGAAGTCCTGATGTCACCCAGGATAGACTGGGGGCTGGTCTGAACCCACTTTGGACTGGGGGCTCAACTCTGGGTTGGGAGGGCTGGGGATAAATTGGCTTAAATTTGTATGTGTAGGTGGTGCTCCTGAATGTATTTCCGCATGACATGCATGCCATGTTTGTGGAAGCCAGAGAGAATGTCAGATCCCTCATAACTCTAGTTAGACAGTTTCGAGCCATGGTGTGGGTGCTGGGACTGGAATCTGGGTCGTCGGGAAGAGTAGTGAGTGCTTTTACCTCTGAGCCATCCCTCCAGCCCTGATGAGTGGACTTTTGACCTGGTTCATTTCATAATAGGCCCTTTGGTGTCAGAAGACCTTCTGTGCTTACCTTCCTGGCTCCCGAATACGTAGTTGAGCTGAAATGCTCACTCTTGGTGACTTCCTAGGGAACTGGCCACAAGATGATCATTAGGGAATGACAGTCCAGCTACAAATCATCTTTGTAACCATAGCTAGTCTTCTAGGGGTGGCCTTTGAGCTGGAGCAAACCCCTGCCACACACCTTTCATTTTGCCTGATAGGTTTTCTGTGCTCAGGTGAACACAAAACAACAGAAGCACACATTGCCATGGGCAAGAACAGGCTCCTTTAACAGTCTCCAGTACTGGATGGGAAACTCCTGAATTGGATGTCCTAGACTCTTTACAGCTAGGATTCTGGGGGAGGGTCAGCTGCTGTTATGTTCAAGGGCTGCCTGACAGCTCGAGGGACCAGGACTGGGTGTCTGTTTGCATCTACAAATAGGAGCCCTTGTTTAGTTCTACTAAACGACAGAATTATGATGACTTATTTACAGACCTTAATTAATTTAGTTTTCCATTGCAGAATTTGGCAACACTTCACGGCATGAAATAGACTGAGTTTGCCAATAGGCAGAGCTGAGGAGGCTGCTTTTATAACTGGAAAGGGGCCGAAGGACACAGAAGCAGAACACAAGGTGGATTGTTCATTTTTTTCCTTGTAAGGTGGACGATAGGCTCATGCTGCTGGCCTAATACTAGTTTACCTCAGGTTACTTTCTGTAAGGATTAGAACAGAGGGTCAAATTACCCGCCCCCCTCTGTATGTGTGTGTGTGTGTGTGTGTGTGTGTGTGTGTGTGTGTGTGTGTGTAATTTGGCTCTTAGCAGTTTTGATTTTCCAGAGGTCAGATAAACAACTCAGTTTAGGCTCAGTGCCGTGGATGTGGGCAGCTGTGGCTCCCACTGAGTTTGAATGTGCAGGAACCTGCTCCACAGCAACATCTCCCATGGTTTTTGTTGAGCACACGATCTCTGTGGTGCCTTGATGCTGCTTGTGACTTTTCCTGGACATGAGAACAAACTGATATGGTAGAGCAATATGTGCAGCTTAGTGAACCAAGAACTCCGGGAGTTACCTGCTGTAGGGGTATGTCTGAGGGGTTACCTCAGGGACATGGGTGACTCAAAGACACCTGCATCATTGAAAAGCCCTCCCCAGCATGGATGACGAGCCCTGCATGAGCTTCAGGCAGCTTGGCCAGTTGGAGAGCAGCTACTGTTACGTTAATACAACCTTGGCCGTGGCCATGTGATTGTCCTAAGTTTCTGAAACTTCCTGAAACACACACGCTTTATGTTCTTAGTCCTAGTGGGCTTCCCTCAACTCTAACACAGAATATTTCGATTGGAGGGAAGTAGCCACACAATATAGGTTCTGCAGTGATGGAGTTTAGCAGTTGTCACAGAGACTGTGGGATCCAGAAAGACAAAATTATGTCACCCTGTGGTCCTTCACAGATTGTCTTTGCTGACAGGCAGGGATGGAGGCCTGGCCTCTTCTTGTGTCTTCTCTTGCATTGTTAGGTCAGGAGGACCATGCCTTCTTCAGCAACTTTTCCAGGTCCCTCCTCTGATTTCTGAGTGTCAAGTGGAGTCAATGTTCCATGTGTTGGGGTATTAGTAGAATTCAGCTTGGCCCGGCTCCAAGAGTGACCTCAGAGCCCATAATCCTTATTGTTCCGAAAACCATTCCAAGAATCACAGCCTAAAGCTTGTTCCTTCAATGGCTTTTAAAACACTTAATTCTAAATACTAAGCCTTTTTTCCCCAGTCAAGTCACTGAAAGTATTTTGGCTTTCTGAGCTGACTCCTGATTGTGGCATACCCGAATCCTATGTTCCAAAAGCTGACATATATTTACAGCAGTCATTTGTAATCTGCAAGCTTATATATGTTTTTTAAAATTGTTATTTATTTGTGTGTGTACATATACCCTGGCACATGTGTGCAGGTCAGAGGACAACTTGCAATAGTTTGTTCTTCCCTTCCATGTGGAACCTGGAATTGAACTCAGGTTACAAGCCTGGTAACAATAATCTTTAGCTGCTGAGCCATCCCATTGGCCCTTAGATGATTTTGTAAAAGATGAGAATGTGTTGAGAACTTCACCCTGTGCTTTTATTTAATAAATTAAAGGCGAGATTACCTCACAGTCTTAGCAATTCACATGAAGAATCCTCTTGAGGGTGGTTTGATCAGAGTCATGTCCCAGCATCTCCTGACTTGGATGCTTGGGCGGGCCATTTGCCCCCCACGGCTCTACCATGGTCAGGACTAAGTTCCTGAGCACAGAGTGAGACCTGTCTGTTTTTTTTTTTTTTTTTTTTTTTCTTGTGAGCTCTGTTTTAAAGCCAGTTGTGCAAGAGTGGGGGTGGATGCAGAACAGCAGTTTCCTTATGCAACACGCTTCCTCCTGAGGTCACCCTCTGGATGTGTTTAATTAGGATGTGTTAGGTCTCAGAGAAGTGGTGACTCGTACCAGCAAAGAGCTGAGACAACACGCTGGAAGTCATTAAGAGCAGATAGCATCATGTCCCAGGCACCGTCAGCCCACACTTTGTGAAGATGAGCCCACTTGGATTTCTGGGTTGCCCCTGGGTGGGGCTGCATCTTAGCAGCCAGTCGTTTGCCACTGACGCCGAGACACTGTGCAGTGCTTGACAAATGCCACTTCCCCCTCCCCTCCCAAACTTTTTCTCAGTTTGGGAGAAACACACTAGAACCTTCTGAAGCTCTGGGGCCATTTCATTCAATTATTTTGCAAAGACACTCGTTAAAAATACTGGGCAAGTGAGACCCGGATGAAAACCGACTCTCACAAGTTGTGCTCTGACCTCCACAGGCATTTCTGTGGCAAGTTTACCTATGTGTGTGCGCGTGCGCGCACACACACACACACACACACACACACACACACACACACACACACACGCACACAAGCACAAAGTAAGTGTAATAAACTTCTGAAGTCTAGATTTCTTCCTTTTCTTTCTCTTCTGATTTCCCATGAGAAATCCAACCTTCCCTCATAGCGTTAAGGAAAAAAAAAATTGTTCACAAACTGTTACTTGAAGAAAGAAAATGACTATTCCCTGGAAATAGAAATGTAGATTGAACACTCTTCTGGAAGCCCGGACTCTAAACACAATACTGAGACCATATACTTCAGAAAACACCATTAGCAGTATGCTAATGAGGAAGTGAAAACTGCTCTTAGCACCCTTAGAAGAGACATTTGTATTCCTGTCCAAGGGGGACACATTTGGGTGGCTGTGTAAGCATTGTTTTCTAGAAAGTGGAAAAGGTGTGAGACTCCCCATGGCTTTCATAGTGGCAGGCTGTTATTCAAGGTGGCAGGATGGCAGCCACTTCTCCTGGGATCTCCCCACATCACACAATGCAGACTTTCCAAGTGGGAGCCTTCCCCTAAAAATCAGAGAGGGAGCCTGGGAAACTAAACACCTAAATACAGGAGGCAGATGGGAAATAAAAACAGCTACGTCTCAAAAAAAGCAAACCGGCCACGAAGCTGCTTATAAATGACATGTTATTGTTGCTCTCTGGTCCCTCGGGGACTTTCTGGCTATTTTAATGCAGTGTTTTCATAAGACACGTTCAAACAGCAGGGCAAGGAACAGTGAGAGCGGAATAAGAATTAGATGTGTTGACTCTGCCTGTGCCCTGCAGGTGAAATGTCACGTCTTGTTCCCAGCCACTGAAGATTCAATTACGTGGACCATTTTCCAGTGATGCTGTTGCAATGCAAACTGCTTGAAGGGAGCTTCTGCGGCATCCCTGCCATCATAAACAGGAACCCAGCTGTTTGGACGATGGAGCTTTGTTTAGTTCAAAGCATCTGAAAATGTGGTTGTTCTCAGAGTCACAGTGAACCTCCGGAGTGGAAAGCGCAGGATCCTACCACGCCACACGCGCACGTGTCAAGACTTGCTGGTGGGCCCAGGTTTGGGCCAGCTGGGACTTTTCCAGGCCTGTGTTCCATCACTCAGGGAGGGGAATAGAAATGAAACTCGTGCATTGGCGATTCAGCCTTTGACAGATGCTGTGACACTTAGAAGTACTCGATAAATGCCATCTCCCCACTCTCAAATCAAAGTCACGTTTCTATCCCCCCCCCCCCCCACTTCTCAGTTTGTTTGGAAATGAACTGAGCTTCTGGAACTTTGGGGTCATATCATTCAATTATTTTGTAAAAACACGATTGTGCTGGGCAGGTGAGACTCACATGATGAAGGAGAGAGCAAACTTCAAAGCATGCGCGCCCTACTGGCCTGGTCTTCATGGTAACACGTCTCCAGTGGTCCTGCCTCCTTGGGTAGAGAGGGGCAATCAGGTCCCAGATCTCTAGTTAAGATTACATGTGCTATGAAACCCCTACTACTGGGTTTGGCTCCTGAAGGGGCATTGGGGGCTGCATATGGCACAGGCAGGGTTGTCCAGGGCGTTACAGCCAACTTTCCAGGGCAAGAATCATGGAATGGGAGGGAATGGGTTGGTCAGTCTATCCAGTATGTGGGAAACCATTCACACTGCATGCACAAAGCTGAGAAGTTGGGTTTCCTCTATTAACTGTTCTTCTTCCCCACTCCCTGCACCTCATAACTCAGAGAGAGAGACGAAGGAAGGGAAGAGAGAGAGAGAGAGAGAGAGAGAGAGAGAGAGAGAGAGAGAGAATTTTTTATTTCATTGATGTTTCAATTTTCTTCCTATGACGGCAACTTCAGCTACTTCCCAAGCACAGGCGAGCTGAAGTACCACTGAACAGCTCAGTTCTGCAAGGCCTCTTTTGAGATGGAAAGATGAGGGGGGCTCTTTAAGGCATTACTGAGACCTTTTCTTTCAAGTTGAACTGCCCCCCCCCAGGGGTGTAGGTGGCTTAGCAGCTGAGAGTACTCGCTGCTCTTTCAGAGGAGCCAAGTGTGGTACCCAGCACCTATATCATCATCTCACAGCTGCCTACAGCTCCAGTTCCCCAGGATCCAATGACATTTGACATTATCTAGCCAATAAAGGCACACACACACACACACACACACACACACACACACACACACACACACTTATAAAAGGTGCTCAATGTGCACATTGAGCGCTTGTCCCTGATTTGGAGAGATTTTGTTGCAGGGGCTGGTGAATATTCATCTCTGCTGTTGCTTGACTTCTGAGGCTCTTGGCACAAACACTGCCCCCCCCCCCCGTCAGTTTATGTAGAGTTTGAGTTTCTTTTTCATTTTCTGACCAGCCTTCTACCCGAATGCCTGGGGACTGGGAAAATTGAAGAGATGGCTGGCGTTCCTGCAGAGGTAAAATCCACCTAGCTTGTGGGTTTTCCTGTCCAGTTTGGAGACCACTCCTCTAGTAAGCATGACATCCTACCCCTTGCACTGTTGAACCTCATCACTACCTTGGATAACGGGATGTGGGGGAGATGGTGGCGAGACACTTGGGAGACTAACTCTAAGAGGAAGCATGGCTTCTGCCCAGCTTTCGTGGGCTCTCATTCTGGGTGTCAGACACCTTGTATTCAGGAAGCCCAGACTCCAAGAAGAGAAGACACATGGGTGTTTGAGCCAAAAGCCAGCAAGAGCCTACACAGGCCAACAGCCCTGTCAGAGAACGGCCATCAGGTGGTCTCAGCTTCCACTTGGGTATTTCCCAGTGGGGGCCTCGGACACCATGGGGTGGAGATAAGCCACTTGCTGCTTGTTCAACGTCCTGCCCAACAGGAAGTAGGAAAAGTGATAAAAGGGGATTATTTCAAGATGCCCAACAGGAAGTAGGAGAAGTGATAAAAGGGGATTATTTCAAGCGCTGAGTTTGGGCGGGGGGGGGGGGGTTGTTAGATAGTGGCCAATAACAAAAAGGGAGTCTCTTGCCACACAGCTGATGAGTCAGTTTTGTGAGTGGAAGCTCAAGAAATCTCTGTGCTAGGGGGTCCAGCCCTTCCAGCTTTTTCCTTTGAGAGCTTGTCTGTCTGTGCCACCTTCACTGTCCTGTGATGAAAACTATAAACATAACAGCAGTCTAGACACATGCATGTTCATATATGTGGCATATGACATACCTGGTGCTAAAATGTAGAAATAGGAGGAAAATATTAACAAGACAACCTAACCCCAGTCTGTGGTTGTTCTCCTGCAAAGTAGAATTGTATCACTGAACATCATCACAATGCAGGCTTTTGCGTAATAAAAAAATAACAGGGTTTAAGGAAAGATATGTACGTTTAATGGGAGAATACACAACACATAAACAATTCTGTAATTAACTTATTACTAAGTAAGTTACCGACTTTATAAAATAAACATAATTTCCTTGCACTATGTCCCTTGACAAACACATGCTGTTTGGGAAGTGACTTGGTTTTGGAGAATGGGTGGCAGAGACACAGTTGTGTAACCAAAGGGTCACTTCTTGAAATGCAAGACCTGCTGATTCTTCATTGCTGCAGCCATTTTTTCCCCAAGAAATTATTTTTTTATTAGTTCAAATTAGAAACAAGCCTGCTTCACATGTCAATCCCTTCTCCCTCTCCCTCCCCTCCCCCCAACCCCCAATCCACCCCTCGCCTCATCCCCCATCTGCTACCCAGGGAGGGTAAGGCCCTTCTTGGGGCTTCCACAAAGTCTGTCATATCATCCTGCACAAGGCCTAGGCCCTCCTCCAGGCTGAGAGAGCATCCCTCCATGTGGGATGGGCTCCCAAAGTCCCTTCTTACGCCAGGGATAAATACTGATCCACTACCAGGGGCCCCCTAGAGTGCAGAGGCTTCCTCATTGACATCCACGTTCAGGGGGCTGGGTCAGTCCCATGCTGGCCTTTCAGACATCAGTCTCGGGTCCATGTGCTCCCCCTTGTTCAGGCCAGCTGTTTCTGTGGGTTTCACCAGCCTGGTCCCAACCTCTTTAATCTTCATTCCTCCCTCTCTGCAACTGGGTCCCAAAGTTCAGTTCAGTGTTTAGCTGTGGGTGTCTGCCTCTGCTCCCATCAGCCACTGGATGAGGACTCTAGGATGGAATATAAGGCAGTCATCAGTCTCATTATAGGGGAAGGCCATTTAGGGTAGTCTCTCCACCATTGTCTAGATTGCCAGTTGGTGTCATCCTGTAGATCTCTGGAAATCTCCCCAGTGCCGGATCTCTCCTCAGACCTATAATGGCTCCCTCTAATATGGTATCTCTCATCCTGCTCTCCTCTGTTCTTCCCCCAACTCAAGCTTTTTGTTCCTCCATTTCCTCCTCTCCCCTCCTCTTCTCCTCCTTTCATTCTTCCAGCTCCCGCTCTCCTACCCTCATGCTTCCAATTAGCTCAGGAGATCCTGCCCCATCCTCTTCTCCGGGGTCCATGCATTTCTTCTCTTAGAGTCCTTCTTGTTTCCTAGTTTCTTTGGTGATGAGTATTGTGGGCTGGTAATCCTTTGCTCTATGTCTAAAATTCATATATGAGTAAGTACATACCATGTTTGTCTTTTTGTGACTGGGTTACCTCACTCAGGATGGTTTCTTCTAGTTCCATCCATTTGCCTGCAAATTTCAGGATTCCATTGCTTTTTTTTCCGCTGAATGGTACACCATTGTGTAAATGTACCACATTTTCTCTATCCATTCTTCAGTTGAGGGGCATCTATGTTGCTTCCAGGTTCTGGCTATAGCAAACAATGTGGAGAGAGAGGGGAGAGAGAGAGAGAGAGAGAGAGAGAGAGAGAGAGAGAGAGAGAGAGAGAGAGAGAGAGAGGAGAAAGACAGACAGAGAGACAGAGACAGAGAGAGAGACAGACAGAGACAGAGAGAGACAGAGAGAGAGGTACATACTCTTGTATGTGTACATGCCTGGGGTCTGAATTTAAGTCCTCATGATTGCATGACAAGCCCTGTACTGGCTGAATGGTCTTCCCAGCCTGGTCTGTATTTATATAGCCAGAATGGTTGCTTGCACTTGAGACTTTGCAGTGCATATGTCCATCACATGTATCCAACACTCACTTATGGGTGAAATGGGCAGGAGATACATATGCCAATAATTTACCTACTTAAAATAATTAAGTGTGAATTTGTAACTGAGTAAAGAATGTTAAAATAATTAAGTGTGAATTTGTAACTGAGTAAAGAATGTCAAATATATTCAGATGGAAACCTTGGACCGGTGAGCTGGTTCAATGGATAAAGGCACCTGCAACCAAGCCTGATGACCTGAGTTTGATCCTTTGGACCCACATGGTGGAAGGGAAGAACCTATACCTGTAAGATCTTCTCTACATGCCATGGCGTGTGGGCACCACCCCTCCTCCAGATTAAAAAAAAAAAACAAAAAACAAACCTTTGTCTCTGTATTTGAAATGCATGCACACACACATATACACAAGAGAGAGAGAGAGAGAGAGAGAGAGAGAGAGAGAGAGAGAGACAGACAGACAGACAGACAGACAGACAGACAGACAGACAGACAGACAGACTTTGGACACATAGCCACAGACACAGGCAGCTGGTACAGGTGGTATTTTGGTGACTCAAGTCCTAAATGGTTTTTGTCATCAGGAATGTGATTTTCTGAAGTGATGAACCATCCTTGATACTGTTCCAAGACAAATAGAGACGAGTTTCCTCTTATCTTCCATCTTAGCTAGATTCTTAGACTCTGTATTTACACCTGAAATATCAGATTGTGGGCTCAGATAATGGACATGTTTCTCTCTTATGTGAAAACTCAGGTGGGCATCCAAATGTCATGTGAGATGGTGCACAGTTTTTTTCTCTTGTGGGACAACCAACATCTCTCTTTCATTCCTTCCAATTGCCAGAGGCGCTCCTTGACTGTACCCATGAGTCAAGCCTGGCATCTTATTCTGCAATGGCTGAATTACAATGCAAATAGAATTCCTAAACACACTGGAGTGTGTGAGTGTGAGTGTGTGTGTGTGTGTGTGTGTGTGTGTGTGTGTGTGTGTGTGTGTGTTGGAACAGAAACAAATGAGCAGATACAAAGCTGGGGATCAGAGCTCCAAATTCCATGGCACCTGCAGGAAGGAGTGAACAGGGCCAGGCATTGTCCTTCTGAAGGTTGGCTCTTGATTGACTGCTAGGGGCCTTGGATTTACACTGTCTGACCTGTTTGTGCAGGCAAATTGCTTGATACCAATACCAGGTTTCCTTCACTATGTTTCAAGAATTCCATCCCTGGGGAGTTGTAAACAACATCTACCCCCCTCTTCATAAGGTCCCAAGACAAACAAAAGTACAATTTCATCTGGGGGGGGGACAAATGGATTTATTGGGCTTGATTACAGAGTATTAGCCGAGGGGTTACTGTTAGGAGCATGGGGTACTCAAGCAACCACACTGGAAAATCTTCACTCAGCATGGATGACAGCTTCCCCACAGACACAGAGATGGGGCCCCTTCAGTTATCCTTCCCCAGACTATAAGCTCTCCTGGAGATGGTGAGGCCATGTGCTATTAGGGCAGAATTGTATTCCAGTGTGTGGGAGCAGAGGCTGGGGCCTCGGTGAGGTCCAGTGGTCCTCCCTACCCTTCCTTCTCTGAGGGAATGTTAGCAGTGATAGGTCCACTGAAGACAGTGTTTTGCAAGCAGGCACAGGTGATGGATGAAGGTGACAGCTACTCTGCCCAGAGCAGCCTACTGTGCACTATGTCAAGGGGGGTCTGTATGGTGGCTGTCAGTGCAGGTGCTGGTATTGAAGCCCCTGTCACACCAGTAGGCAACATTCTACACAAACTATTCCAGCTTGGCACTGGAGAAATTAAGTGCACCCCGTGTGACTGCACTGGGAAGAACCCTGAAGGTTGTCGCCTGGATTCCTCCAGGTTTTGTCCCATTACCTTTTTCCTTTATTCATTTTGTATCCTCCCGAGGCAGTAAGTAACAGCAGTGGGTATAGCTATCTACCGAGCCCCCAGTGAGTCTCTTAGCTAACCACCGAAGAGAGATGTTGTCTTGGGGACTCTATACATGGTGGAGCCACCACAGTCCTCTCCCTGCAGGAAACTCCCTTTGGCTGGTGATTCTGGTGGCCTCTCCTGAGACTACTTACATGGGTAAGCCTTCTCAGAACCTATAAACTATACATATTGGAAGCTTCAGGTCCTAAAGCTGAGGCACCAGGTGTGACCCACAGGAGGTATGATACAATTGACACCAAATGTGTGACCTGGAACTGAACTCTTAGGAGATGGTATCAGGGTAGAAGGAACACAGAATAAGACAATCTGAATTTATTGATTTATTTTATCACATTTACTAAGTGTGTGCATAACACATTTATTCAGTGTAGTGCCTGTGTGCTTGTGTGCCTGTGTGCCTCTGTGTGTGTGTGTGTGTGTGTGTGTGTGTGTGTGTGTGTGTGTGTGTGTGTGTGTGTGTGTGTGTAGGTCAATGGAGGACCTGTGGGAGTCAGTTTTCTCTCTCCACCATGTGGGTCCCAGGTATTGAACTTGGGGCATCAGGCTTGGCAGAGTCACCTCTGCAACTCAGTCTGCATTTGTTGATATGCTTTGTGTGGCTTGACAGGTTAGAAAGGACTCCACCTGGTGGCTGTATGACAAAGACAAAATAGTGTATTGGTTCTCAGAAAGAAGTGAGTGACCTCAGAGAGACAGTCTGAATTGTCTCAGAGAGAACCAAACCAGCTAGGAAGTTGGTGAGTGGTCTGGAGACTGAGATGCTGATGTGAGCACAGAGCAGAAAGCGGGGGTGGGGTGGGGTGGGGGGAGATGCTGCTAGGATCTGAACAAGGGGCCTTAGGGTCGAAGTTTGGGGAAAGTTTGTCTGACAGCCACGTAGAACATAAGCCTCTGTGTGACAAGCTCGGACAGAGAGCTAAAGAAAATTTCAAGCCATGTGTTGAAGGTGGTTATATTAAATTTCCCATCGATGTGACAAACTATATAACAAAAGCAACTGGAGGGAGGGAGAGAGGGAGGGAGGGGTGATCTTAGCTCACAGTTTGAGGGTACAGCCCACCATGGTGGGGAATGCGTGGCAGCAGGAGTATGAGGCAGATGCAGAGATGGAGGCTGGTGCTCAGCTTGCTTTCTCCTTAGCAGACAAACACAAAGCTTATCAAACAGCACTCCATTGAGAGGTTTTGGATTGGTGAAATCTGGGGTACACACTGGAGCCTGCTTTAGCTGCTGCTGCATTATAACAAGCAACTCTGAATGTAATGGCTTAAATGCATGCATTTGAGTGTCCAGATCTGGAAAGGGCTCTGCTGGACTGGTTTAACATGTTTCATGTGTGTGTGTGTGAGAGAGTGTGTGTGTGTGTGTGTGTGTGTGTGTGTGTGTGTGAGTGTGTTTACTTGTGCCTGTGCATAGGTCAGAGGTTGACATCAGGCATCCTTTCCTGTCACTCTATGTTTGAGCTCCACTGACCCTGGAGCTCACAGAGGCTGGCCAGGGGGTCCTGGGGGATTCTCCTGTCTCTGCCTCCCCAGTACTGAGTTACAGAAATGCATCAGCACATCCAGATTTTTTTGTTTGTGTTTTTGCTAGACAGGGTTTCTCTGTGTACTTTGGAACCTGTCCTGCACTCACTCTGTAGACCAGGCTGGCCTTGAACTCACAGAGAGGCCTGCGCCACCACCGCCCAGCCACATCCAGATTTTTTATGTAGGAGCTAGGATGTGAACTTGGGTCCTTGTATTTCTATAGTAAACAATTTTCCAGCTGAGCTCAACATGTTCATTTTGTGTGTGGTGTCCTCATGTTCCAGGGTCACTCTGTGGATGGTAATATGACATAGCCATTCTTAACTCCTGGTACTTTGGCTTCCAGGAGGCAAGAGGGGAAAACCACCAGGCCAGGCCATGAGTGAGGCACAGCATCCCTGTGTGTTAGCTATTCGTGGGTGGGACAAAGCAAGCAGAAGACCTGACCTGCAGGTGGACCTGTGGTCAGAACACATTATTGGGGCCATTTCTGGAAAAGGGATTTGATTATAAAGTCTAAGGGGGGAAATATTTCCTTTGGTAGCAGGGATTGTGTCCTGGGAACTGGGACCAAAAGATGGGCTCCAAATATTTTTGTTAGCATGCAGAGAGTAAGAAATCACAGCCGCATGGGCTAGGGAGGTAGATTTATGGCTAAAGAGCTTGTTATCTAAGTGTAAAGATCAGAGTTCAGATCCTTAGCCCCTACACAAAAGCCTGGAAGGCATGGTGGTCCGTGTATAACCTCAGTACTTGGGAAGCAGAGACAAGGGATCCCTAAGACAAACGGGCAATTCACTCAGACAGGACAAATCAGTGAGCTCTGCCTTCAATAGATGAGGTAATAGAGGAAGACAGAACCTCCCTGAAGTCTACCCTAGCAATGCATACACATGTGCACACACACACACACACACACACACACACACACACACACACACACACACAATGGCTAAAACTACTGATTTAGTGAACACTTGTATATAATTTCAAATGAGAATTAAAAATATGTCATCTTAATATACTACAATTATATTGCATGTTTTAATGATATGTTACATGATAATTAATATATAAGATGGTAAGATTTTATTGGGACATTCCTTGAAGCTTCTGGTAAGAACACTGGATTGGGTTAGAAACACATGAGTAGGTACCTACTATGTGACTTTTCCCTGTGAGGCATGCAAAACGTCTACTCTTCCCAGATAGGGAACCAACCAAAGCAGCAATTCTCCGAAGTCCAGTTTGGTGAGCCTGTGAGTTTATTGGGGTACTTATAGAGCACGTATGACTTACAGGCAACTGGATCACTAAGATGCACAGCCGGCATGAGCGATGGTCATGATGAGCATCCCGGGAGCACCTGTACGTATTTATTGCTTGTCTAAACTTGGGCAGGGGCTTTGTGAGCCCTGCCAGTTTTGACTCCTAGGACTTGTGAGATTTGTTTGCATGCCAAGCCTCATGAGCTCCCCTCACCATCCCAGTTGGCAGTGATTCCATGCAACATACCATACAGCTGTTAGTAGCCGATGCTCACCCAGGTGTCACATGATTTGTCTGGCAGATGCAATTGGTATTTCCTCAAAAGATCCAGTGTGATGGTCCCGAGGTGCTCAGCCAGGGGTGGGAGGCCACAGGGATACCTTCTCTCAAGAGAGATAAGGCAATTCTTCCAGGACCAGATCAGCTTCCGAGAGAGCAGATTGTTTTACAGGAAGGAGCCTAGCCTCTTGCTTCCTTGTGTCATGTTAATCCCTTCATACTCACCAAGCCCTGCCCATGCATGAGCTTGCACTCTTCCATGTTTTATGCCATGTTGCCATACAGCTAGAGCCAAACAGCACAGTGTGTGCTCTCCATATCCTGGTATTCCAGGTTCCAAAACTCTGAAGTTAAATAATCCCGTTTTCTTCTTAACTTGCGTATCCTTGAACATTTTGTACATCATCAGAAATGGACCAAGACTGACGCTGTACGGGGATTCACAAAGGGATTAAGCTACAAGTACACACAACCACTTGGCTCTATCTTAACATAGTTGTGGCCATCAAAGGGCAATAGACAAAACCCCATGAACCTTACGATTCTTTGCTATAAACTAGGGGAGACAAGACAAACAGATCATCTCTACTGCATTGACAGCCGAGACACGCAGGTATTCATGCCCTTGACTGTGTGTAAGCGTTCCTTTAAAAGGAAGTATGGCAAATAGTGACCCTAGCTAATGGGACTTCGGTAAGGTGTGCAGGGGCAGACTGTGCCAGTGTTTTAACTTTAGTCTGCATTGATCAGTGCAGAAAGAGACAGATACATGAGTAGTTTGTGAAAAAAAATGAATATAGTAAAGTGATCAACCTAGGAGCCAGATAGATAGGCACTCAGTGAAATCCAACATTTATGTTTGACATTTAAAAATAAAATATGAGGGTGGTCTGACAAGATGGCTGCCAAGGCTGGAGGCCTGAGTTGGATCTCTGGGGACGTGGTAGAGGGAGAGAGTTGATTCTTCCAGGCTGTCCTCTGACCTCCACTCATGTGTATGGTACATGTGCATCCCCAACACACACATGCATGCACAATAAATGAATAAAATATAATAATAGTTTGAACTAAAATATTAGGGAAAATATCCTATTGAGATTTTGGCCTCCTACAGGATTTCTAGACATAATTCAGAGGGGATGGGTGCCTATGACAGTGTGCACGCATGCTCACCCGTGCCTGCTGGCCTCAGAGGTTGATGGCACCATGGCTTCCCCAGTCACTTCTCACCTTATTTTTGGATAGAGTCTCCCACTGAGCCTGGAACTTGTTTCCACTAGGCTGGCTGGCCAGTGAGTCCTGGATCTCCACACTCCCACTCCCCTGCAGGCCCTAGGATTTCAGGCTCACTCAGCTATGTCCAGCTTTTACATGGGGTCTGGGGATACAAACTCAGATCTTCGTGCTAAGAAACGCTGAATTTCTTGCTAAGAAACGCTGTATTTCTTACAGCCCTTGAAGATACGTTGTGTCTCTGTGAATTCAGGGTTCCTTACAGCGTTTTCCTTCCTGCCTGGTCCTTGTTTGTTGGTATAGCCTGGCCTTGCTGTGATGGGGGCTTTTGTGCATCACAGTTTGTAATTGACGGTTGTTATGTGGAGAGAAGTTTTCTTTTGTTTGCAGATCATTCATTTGGTGAAGAGATTGAATGGAGCGGTACAATGATTGGTCAGGAATGGCCCTGGATTTTCTGGGTGTAAAACTCCGTCTTTAAATGATGACTGTATTTTCTTTTCCAACATTTGTTTACTTCCATTCCGTTTCTTATGTAAGTAGCACAAGTACAGATCCCAGTTGCCAACTCAGGCTCTTTTTGGGGACCGCCTTGGTACAAAACTTAAACTGTTTCTTTTTACCACGTGTATTTATTTAAGAGCTGAGTATCTCATTTTCCCTGTCTTCATAATGGGGATACAAGCACTATTTATAGGCTTGGGATGCTGCAAAGTTTAAATGGATGGTGTATGTAACACTTTAGCAAGCTTAATCTGTAAGGAAACAACACACTCACCTCTTCTCTGAAAGTGTGATGAAAGCTATAATCTGAAAGGTGTGCTGTGTGTGTGTGTGTGTGTGTGTGTGTGTGTGTGTGTGTGTATGTGTAGGTCAGAGAATATCCTCAGGTATTCTCCCCTGGGTACTAAGCATGTTATGCTTTTTGTTCTGGCAAGTTTCTCACTGGCCTGGACTCATCAAGTAAGCAAACTTGCTGGTCAGTGGGCCTGACCAGAGGCTTCCATCCCCTCATCTCTATCTGCACAACACTGGTCCTGCGAGCACTAATGGAACTTTCTTACCAGGCCAAAAGGGTTTTGATGGTGGTAGTTTTTTGATCAAAATAAATTTTATGGGACTAAAAAAAAAGGCTGACGGGAAACTATGCATTTCCATCCTCGTTCTACAGACCTACCGTTCTTACCCATGGGCATGAGAGCAAGGGGCAAGATGAAGACACGAAGCTAAGACATGATGGTTCTGTATCAGCTGGCTATACACCCAATACCCTATTTCCCCCAGATATTAGTGAAAAAAAATCCCCAAAGTACCAGTGAAAAGAACTAAGATAAAGAATTGTTCTTTTAGGTCATACATGGGTCTCCCCAGAGAGGAGCCAGAGCACTGACTGAAGTCTGCCATGAATCCTGAAGAGGAAGGTAGGCCTTAGCAACCAGGTGTGCCAGAAAGGCCCGTTGGGCTGCAGGGAAGTCTGAGTTTCGGTCTTGTGGCTGCGGGGAGGCTGGTGGCCAGGGCAGCAGTTAGTCACTATGCTGGGCACATCCTAGCTCCTGCCGGATACACATGGATGGGGGCCACCTATAATTAGGAGAAGCAGATGCTGCGGCTCGGGCTTTGCCCACCACAGGCAGCATTCGTGATCGCCTCCCTCTGAGGATATTTTAGGCTGGGGGGTTTTGATTTTATTTTTGTATGAGATTCACCTTGGATGGAAACCCCAGAGCTGATTGATGGCCTTGGCCAGGCTGCCTTTTTTATGCCTCCACCTAAATGCAGGCGAAGCCTGTGGCTTCAGTCAACGGCAACAGCTCGCCAGCTGAGATGGCTGCGGATCCCACAGACAGGGCCTGATTTCCGGCAGATGTCCCAGATACCAGGCAGGAGAGCCACCACAGAAATGGTTGCGTAAAAGAAGTTCTGCTCAGTGTGACCCGCCAGCCACAGGCCGGCTGTGCCCTGCCCTTTCCCAGTTGGAAACTTCAGGCCTAGCTGAGGCTCCTCCATTTCCAGAGCATCACTTTGCCCCAGATGCTGGCTCCCGGGTGTCCAGTAAGGTTTCTTCTCTGACTGAGCCCTGTCATTTGGGAAACTCTACAGGGGTCTGTCCTCTGACATGAATGACCCTTCCTGCCTCTGGAGCCAAGTTCAGTTTGAAGGGCAGGAATGGATAGCTGACATCAGTGTCTTTAGCCACCAAGTGTATCATCGACTGGATCGCCATGCCTCCCACACTCTGTATCCACTAGCTAGCTCCCCCATCACATGTCCTGGAGCAAGGACGAGGGCCAGCATGTCCCAGGCATCAAGGGACAGGACAAGGGTTGAAACCCAGAGACCTCGGCTCTAAGGAGCTGTTTGAGGTCCCACCCAGACACTTGCTCTTTATTGTCAGTCTTCTGAAAAGACAATCAGAGGGTGTCCTGGGCTTCAGAGGTAAAAACAAGCAAGTGAGGAGAATATCCCCATAAGGGTAGGGTTGTGTGTGTGTGTACATGCACATGTACACACACACACATACACATACTCACACACACTCACGTATGCACATGCACACATGTCTGTCTGTGTGAATGTCATAGTGTACCCGTCGAAAGTCAGAAGACAGCCTTGGTGTAATCTTTACCTTCTACGGGCCTTGAGGCAGGGTCTCTTGTCTTCCCTTGTGTGCTCCAGGTTAACTGGCCTATACGATTCTGAGGCTTCTCCTGTCTCTACCTCCCAGCTCACAGTAGGAATACATGGAGTCAGATGCACCCTACTATGCCCGGCTTGATGTGTGTCCTCATGTGTATATGGCAAGTGTTTCACGAACTGAACCTCTCTCTCCCCAGTTCTCCCGTTTTAATGTCTAGAGCCTGGGGAAACTGGGGTTATGCAGAACTTACCAACTTTTCAGAAATTAGCTCTGAATGTCTGTGACATCTACAGGGTGTGGATGGAACCCAGCACACACAGGTCCCTCAGGGGTAGCCTTGGTGTGAGGCTGGAATCCCTGTGCTGGCAGCACTGAGGGTCTCAGCCCTGCCTTGGGTGGCTGGCTGCATTCACACGGAGATCCATGGCAAGCTACAGCCTGAGTCTAATGGAGCAAAGGCTTCCTGTCCCCATTCCTGTCCATGGACACTTCCTGTCTTGCATCCCCTATCACAGACTCTCAGAGAAGCCGCAGACCCTGGGTTAGGAACACCAGCCACCATTAGTAAAGAAGACACTAGCCGTTCATTTTATCTGACCTCTTAGATCAACTAAGTCCAATGCTAGGGACAAAATGAATGATACTGAAACCCGGCCTTTTTACATGTAAATACAATTATATGAAGAAAACATTTTTCTAGCAAAAAAAGCCATAAACAAAACAAAACAAACAAAAAATCATGCACTCTCACCATTCAAGACAAAATGAGAATGCAGCTGGCAGCTTTCTTTCCTCGTTGGCTGACTTTCTAGTGGTCTTTTATTTCCATCTGAAGATGTAAAGCCATCCCTCCTAGTAGAATGGGGTAGAAGTGGACTTTGCCTCCTAATTGATTCTGGAGTCCACAAAAGGCCCATGGCTCAAAACTGGAGGATTATGATGGGTAGAACATGAGACTGTCGTCCATGTGCCCCAAATCACCGAGACACCAAATCCCCAGTGTGGAAGTGTAGGATGGGGGACCGATCAGGCCATGAGGGCTGTCAACTAGGAATGGACTTTTAGTCCAAGAATGTGCTGGCTATGGTGGGTGTGGGCTGCTGTTTAAGGCCTTACTGCTCTTTAGATAACCTGAGGAGGAGGAGTGTCAGACCTGGCAAGGTCCAGACGTGGCTGACCAACTCACCTGTCTCAGGTCTGCCCATCAGGGTTATATGCTCTTGGAGAAGAGGTTTATTAGTGTGTGATGGTGTGGTTGTACATATGTATGTTTGATGGGAGGGGCCCCAGGCCCCAGGAAGCAAACTCTATTCCCACAAAGGAATCTTCAAAATTCTAGAAAATAGAAGAGAAAATCATTCCTGACCCCTACACTGGCTCAGTCTCTTGTCAATTTAATTCCAGGCGTGTTGTCCCTCTACCAGAGTGCCTGGGTGTGTGCACACTTCATACCTGTGCTTTCCTGTGCTCTTACACATTTGTTCAGACTCACACTGTAAGAAGAGTCACCCAGTGGCCTCATGGCATGCTGAAGAGCCACGTCCACTGCTGAAGGTGGTATCGGGGACTCAGTTTCTCTTTGCACTTAAAAAAAAAACACTCAAACAACATTGTTAACAACAAAACCTTCTATTTCTTGGTCAAACAAAACAAAACCCCATTCTTTTTCCAAGATTACCATAAATAGCTTATACAGACAGGCAAACCTTTTCAAAGTATTTCCCTTTAGCAGGAAACTTGGGCTCTATAGAAGCCAAACATCAAAGGTAAAGACCAACTAAGCAAGCAAGCAAACAAAAACACAGTTCCTTGCCATTGTGACATAAAACAAAATGGCATGTAAGTCAAGGAAATCCAGCCAAGCTTCAGGCCCGCCCCCATCAACGTTTTTGTATTGTTTCCATTTAGTAAAATGGAATCTAATTTAGCCTACTCCCTCTTCTGGTGTGTGTGACTGACTATGTGACATCCCCCACCTCCGTATCAGTCATCACGTCCCAGAAGTGTACCGACAATTACTTTATCATTCTTCACCACAATGTAAATTCGTTCTTTTGAGGAGAGGCAGAATGGGATAGCATAGCTTCTATATGTAGACCAGATTGGCTTCAAACTCACAGTGATCCACTTGCCTCTGCGTCCTAGTGCTAGGACTAAAGACTTGCATCACCATGCCCACCCAGCAAGATGTGAATTCTGAGGCCTATACATTTGTTCATCATGGGCATGCTGGAAATCTCTCTCTGTACTTTGAGCAAAGAGTATCTCTTAGTTCAGAGCATTTCCTTGGGCTGTCAGTGTGTCCTGCACGATGCTGGGTGCTTGTAGGCCCCTTGGAGCTTAACTCCCATTTAGCTCCATTCTCCTGGTTCCGTCAGGCTCCCCACCTTGTCTTGATCTAAGGGCTTTGGCCCATGGTGCTCAGCAAGGGTTCCCAACATGAACTCTAATCCACTTCATTCAGTTGGTGTTTCACTGTGCACATACCCACAGTCAGGACCCACCTGCTCCCCCAGGGGCTGGCCTTGACTGGGGAAGAGGAGGGGTGGGTTGGAAATTCCAGGAGAAAGTGCTTGGAGCAGAGGTTCTGTGCATCTTTGTGCTCTCCTGTTGCTTTGTTTTAAGAAGACACAATGTTTGTTCCTTCATCACTCTGCAAAGCATTGTAAGGTCTAGCCGGATGATGGGGACTTAGAAAGTGCCCTCAGTGTCAAGTGAGGAGTCCACTGTGAAGAGTCAGCACTCTGTGTGTGTGTGTGTGTGTGTGTGTGTGTGTGTGTGTGTGTGTGTGTGAAGCATATCAACCCCAGGTGTTGTTCCTCAGATTGCCATGGAGCTCCAGATCAGCCTGATTTCTGGGAATTGAACTCAGATCCTCCAGTTTGCAAGGCACTCCATCTCCCCAACTCCTCCCCTCTTACGTTTTTAAAAAGAAAAGCTACGAAAGAACAACTTCTCCTTTACCCAGTACTAGGGTTGGACAGGCCCTTCTTCGCCTACTGTTTGAGGGGTCCTAATCTTGCTGTTCCCATCCCTAGGGATTAAGATCACCAATGTTGGATACCAATGCTGCCTCAAGTCTGCTGGGTCTGGGGGAGGGGGGACCCACCACCCCTCAGGACTCTCCAGGACTGATTTCAGACCCATTGTGGAATGTGTCACACCTTGCGACTGTGAGGACAGGAACACAGTCTCCTCCTCTGTAGCCTCGTCTTTCCAAGGTGCTTCAAGTCCAGAGCTCATCTCACAAATCTAGGAACAAGGAAAATCCACAATCAGATGATTCTGAAAACCATTTGTTAAGTCATCGATTAGCTAAATCTAACTGTGGTTAAGACCTTCGCTATGTTTTCAAGCTGGATTCAACAGGCGAAATGACAGTGTGCATGGGCTTGTTTCAGTCTAGGTGCGGTCATTGTGAAGCGTCACTAGGCTTATCTTCTTGGCCAGCTGTTCTCTTCCAGATGAGGAAACAGATAGGACCCACTACACTGGCTATGCTCCATTGGGCTTTCTAGATAGTGACATTTTAAACAGGCCTAGAACAACTTCCACCTCCTCCACTGTCTGCTCAGGAGAAAGAAAAAAAAAAAAAAGAGAAAGAATCCTATCGCCACCTGCTACTTCTTCACTCAAAAATCACAGCAGAACTGGGAACCTGGCTTAGGTGGTAGAATGCTCGCCCTGGCTCAGGAAGCCCAGCACCTCATAAAACAAATGTGGTGCTCACCTCTACAATCATCATCAGTTACAAAAGCAAGTTTCTGGTCAGCTGGGCTACATGTCCCCAAAGTAATGACAACTGTGTCTTAGTGTCTCAATATGTGTGAATGTTTTGTATTAAATGAAGGATTGAAACTGAATTGAGATTTCAGACTTGTATGCTTGTCATTAAAACTCTATGTGATTCACTCATCACCTTTATAGAAGTTAAGTTTTAGTTTTGATTAGCATTGTTTTGTTTGGGTTTCTGAAACAAAGTGTCTCTGTGTCAGTGGTTCTCAAATCCCTAATGGCTCCCCCCACATATAATTAGTTTTGTTCTTACTTCATGACTGGAATTTTGCTACCATTATAAACTGTGATGTCAACGTTTGCGTTTTCTGATGGTCTTAGGTGACCCTTAAGAAAGGGTCCTTCAACCCTTTAAAGGGGTCGTGACCCACAAGTTAAGAACCACTCCTCTGTTTGTCCTGGCTGTCCTGGAGCTCCCTATGTGGACCAGGCTGGTCTTGAACTCACAGAGATTCTCCTGCCTCTGCCTCCTGAGTCCTGAGATTAAAGGCTTGGGCCACCACACCCAGCTTTATTAACATGCTTGATTGTTGTACATTTCTAATCAGGGTCTCGCTCCAGCTCACTGAGGGACTTTCCCTGGCTAGGGGGATATTAATATCTCAGTGACCTCAGAACAGTGTCTCTGCACATATGAGGAAACAATGCAAGGATGCCCAGAATCCACTGAGTAAGAACACAGCCAGTGGTAGCCACTTTGTGTCACACAGAGCTAGTTCTCCTGAGCTGCAAGGGAGAAAGGATGTCTGTACTTGTAGGATAAGGGATGCCTCTTGAAATGCAGTTGAGACTTGTTAGGCCTTTTATGTTCAGAGAACAAAAGACTGAAGAAAGGGAGGGAGGGAGGGAAGGGCTGGGCAGGGCAGGCTGCAGCAGGCCAGTCCTCAGCTGCAGGCCTTCCTCTGCCCGCACTGGGCAGGACTGGAGGCTCTTGCTGTTATGTGCACATCACCAGCCCCAAGGTGAATGAGACTTTGATGGACATGTGTGTCAAGTCTGAAGAAGAGGGCAGTGACACAAGTCCTGCCCCGTGCTGTCCTTTAAGGTCTCCTTTGGTGACTTCCCCTCTCTAGATTTCCAGTGGTCTAGCCATGTGCAGCTGAGCTATGACATGACTGTTGGCCACCATTCCAGATGCCACCTCTCCAGAGCCCTCCATCACCTGGGATAACTCAGGGGCAGCCATACACTGTCTTCTGGATGATTTCTTTGAATCAGACACCATTGACATGTTTTCTAGTTTTAGAATGAATCAAGCAAGGTGATTTAATTTCGTCTTAGTTCCAATTCTCCCCTCTAAAATAAGACGGCACCTTTTCTGAGCCACGCACAGGTCCAACCCTCCCTAACTCCAGCACACGGAAAGCCGAGATTTGAAGCTTTTGAGCATGAGAACCAAGGTTTCTGAGTTCAGATATTTTGGATTTGGGGTTTTCAGGTTAGGGAAATGCAGCTGGTCGATTGTATGCCAAGACGGCAGCATGGGGAGCACTGTGGAGCTTGAAACCCACTGGATTCTTTGAAGAGGGCTTGGCGTGCTGAGCTTTGGGCCTTGGTGGAAGTAGACATGCAGGCGGGCTGTGGCTCTGCAGGGGGGAGGGGTGTGGTAGAGGCGTCTGAGGCACTGCGTGGCCTGGCCCTTTGCACATGACACATGCTAGGATGGTTACTCTTCTAACTGAAAACTGGGGGAATTGGGGTCTGGCGGATAGCATAGGAAGTCTCTGTCTTTCAGAACTCACGTGATCATCATGTGTATGTGTGTGCGCGTGCATGTGTGAGTGCGTGCGTGTGCGTGTGTTCGTGTTCATGCGTGGGTGTGTGTGTGCGTGCGCGCGCGTGTGTGTGTGTGTGTGTGTGTGTGTGTGTGTGTGTGTATTGTATGTAGTTACAGGTAAATGAGAGAACTTGTCTAAAAAAACTAAGGCGGGCCCAACACTCAAAAGACTGAGACAGATGGATCTTCTCAGTGAATTCAAGACCAGCCTCATCTACATACCACGTTGCAGGCCAGCTAGGGTTACATAATGAGACCCTGTGTGAAAATTCAATAAAACTAAAGAGCAAGATGGAGACTGTAGAGGAAGATATGGGCCAGTGGTTTCTAACTTCTGCGTGTGCACAGTTGGGCATACACGGGCATGCCATTGGCCCCTAATGAGAAGACACATTCCTGTCTCTAGTTCCACATGTGTGGGAGATTGTATGGTCTGCATATCTAACATCTGTATATCAGAGACACGCGGTGGCTTCATGTCCGTGCTGTGCCATGGGATCACCCTTTTCCATCCCTTCCATTCTGTTTTCTGCTGCTGACAGTCGGGCACAATGTCAGAAGACCAAGCATCCATTTCAGCTTAAACAGCCAGAGAAAGTAAGAACCTTTCCGATCTGATTCAGTTTGGTCTCTTACGCACTTACTGAAATAGAATTGCAGATCTTGGGGTTGTTATGGGCATCAAACAGGCATGGGGGATGACACATCCTTGTAAGCAGGATTGCTACTTGGGCCAGGAATGAAAACGCTTGCACCTACTTAAAAAGCTGGCGTGAGTCATGTCTGGTGAGTTCACCCTTTGATTTAGATGCCAGGAATGATCAGCCCTTTCAGATACATTATCCAATTAGTGGGATGGGCCGGCCTACTGGCAAGGCCTGTTGGCTGCTCATGCCAGGTCTTCCAGGGTTGTCATGGAGACCATCAGAGCAGATTCCTTTAGTTGGGAAAGGTGTCTCTTAGAGATGGGAAGCCAAGTAGAGGACAGTGGGTTCTAAGTCAGGGCCGCAGCCACTGGAGAATGGGTTGGGTATAGAAGACTCCCATGGAGCAGAAACATACGAACTCTCGTGGCTGAGCAGCCCTCCACACGACCCACAATGAGAGGAACATTCTAGGCTTTCCTGTAATCCCTCTGAGCCGTGTGGCTGATGGCTGCTACCTGTAATCCCAAGATATTCAGCCCACATCCAGAAGGCTTTACCTCAGGGGTTGACGGAAGTTGTTCATCAGAGGTACTGGTCACACACTTAAGACGATGTAAGGACTATTTAGGATCCTGGCTTTAGGGTTTTGGCTCAGAACTTACTAGATCCCTGGCTTTTGAGCCTGTAGCAAAGCACCACATAGTGATGGAGACAGCACCACAAAGTAAAGCCATCCACTTCATGGCCAGGATGCTGAGGAAATCCAGGAAAACAGAAGGGTCCTGTGAGCTCATGTTCCTAATAGCCTAGAACTTCCCACTCAGCCCCATATGCTGAAGGTTCAACTACCTCTCATGGATGGTAGGACACCACAGACAATGCACAAAAGCCTTAGGTTCTGTGTCATGCAGAGTTCTGTAGAGAACAGAACTGTCAGAATGAATATATTTTACAAAGGTGATTTAATACATAGGTTTAAATGGTATGGACTGGATAGTTCAACAATGGCTACCTGAAGCACTAGAGAAACCAAGAACACAGTAGCTGCCCAATCCGTGAATCTGGCTACCTCAGAAGTCCTAATCTGATACCAAAGTCCTGGAAGGTCCTTGGAGAGTCCCTGGTCTTCACTCCACATTAGAAGGCAGAGGAAACTGGAGCCTAGTGGCAATGACAGATGGCAGTGCAGAAACTGAACTAGTGGGATGATGTTCTCACCAGCGAAGGCGGCAGGCTAGCAGCTCTGAGGTCCTCCTGGACCTCTTTATGTCTGGGCAGCAGCCAGAAGGCACTGACCACTCTAGGGGAGGGTCTTCCCCGCCTCCAGTTGATCTTCCCTGGAAATGCCCTCACAGGTTTGCCCAAAGATATATTCAGTCACTATTCACCCCCGAGGCCATTCTAGGTCTAGCAGGTCATACCACCCTTGCCTGTGAAGCATGTTATCTTGAGCAATGCTGCCAGGTCTTCCTGATCAGCTCAAGTCAGTGTAGCCTGGGTGGCTGTTCCTTAACGTCACAATTGAGAAGAAAGTCAGCAGTGGAAGCCTCGGGAAGGATCACATGCCTCCTTGGTCACATCTGACATAAATCCATTCACAGGCTGGCAAACTGGAGTTCAAGGGGAAGGCCCTTCTGAGAGTTTCTGTTATGTTCCGGATATGCCTTTGAACACACCCTTCAACCTCCACAGGAGCTGCAGGTGGCAAGGGAGATGACATCTAATATTTAGGCAAATCAGCTGAGAGCCACATAGCTGCTGGCAGCATTGGAATTTGGACATGAGCATATCTGGCTCTGTGGTCTAACAGAGTGTCACATAAACTGATGACCAAGAAGCAGTGGGTGTGTCACCTACAGTGTCTCTCTTGTACCCTTGCTCCTTTAAAACATTGTTTGGGACTGGAGAGGCAGTACAGGGGCTGGGCGCTTGCTGCTTTGGCAGAGGACCTGGGTTTGGTTCCCAGCACTGATGTCAGGTGGCTTACAATCTCCAGTGACTCGAGCTCCTGGGGCATCTGACACCCTCTTCTGGCTTCCATAGACACCACACTCATGAGTGCATACTGCTCCCCACCTCCAGACACATAAATAAAAATCAGACAAATCTTTAAAGAGGTTATTTATTGAAGGAACAGAGAAAAGACAAAACAGCATTGTGGGTAGTACTCATCAGTTAGAGTGGCCACTGTGGCAACCTGTGCCTTTGCTGTGGTCAGTGACAAGTGCTTCTGATGTCAGTGTCCCATCAACTCCCATGAAGTCTTTCAGGAGAAGAGGAAGGAGTATCTGAGGGCCAGGCAGATAGCCACAGCAGCTGTCCCCAACATCCGTTCAGCCTTCCTTCTTGTTGTGGATGGAAACCTGTACAGTGCATCAATTCTCATCGAATGACCCCATTTCTCAGTCTCTTCTGAGACTTGTCAGGGTCAGTGACCAAGTTTAAAACTGATGAGATAGGAGCTGGACACATGGGTCAGAGGTTAAGAGTAGATGCTGCCTTTGCAGAGGACCTGAGTTCGGTTCCCAACACCCATCTCCTGAGACTTGCAACAGCCTATAATTCCAGCTTCAGGGGGTCTGGTGCCCTCTTCTGGCCTCCACAGACAACTGCACTCATGTGCACACTTCCCTCCATACACACAACTTAAGATAAAATATCTTTTAAAAAGACCAGTAAGATGAGAGGAGAAATGATGAAGCCTTAGACAATGATTGCCTGATCTAGGAAATCACAATGGCTCTGAGAACTTTGAGCTAAAAAGCCTGCCTTGAAAGCGGAAGAGTATTGCTCCTGCCCAGGCCACTCTTCTCTTAGATTAAAGGGAAGTAAATGTATTTCAACTACTGTTTTTTTCCTTTGGGGGTAGGGTGAGGTGGGGGCTTATCAGAACCTTGCAGCCTATTTGTAACTCAGGAGCTCCAAAAGGTGAAAGTCAACTTGAAATGGATTGTGAATATGAGAAATTAGCCCAGGCCTCGCCAAAGTGGAAATGCCATCTGACCAAACACATGAGGCCTCCCTTCCTACCCCTGGTTATTCAGGACCATACAGAGTGAGGAAGGGCAGCCTTGGAGGTGGAGCTTCCAGGGGGCAGAAGCAGCACAGGACTAGGCTGACCACTGTGCCCAAGAGAGGCACTGCCTGACTCTCATTCAAGAGAGAAACCAATCTCCTTTCTTGTAGATCTTTAATAGTTACTGGATGGACACTGCATACAAACTGGACTCACATGGAACAGACAATAGATGAGACCTTTGCTTCTGTTGCAGAGAAGCATGCAAAGAAAAACAGAATCATTCTTTTGAAGTGTGTATACATGTGTGTGTGCACGCACACGTGCATGCATGTGAGTGTGTGTGTGTGAGTGTGTGTGTGTGAGTGTGTATGTGTGTGTGTGTGAGTGTGTGAGTGTGTGTGTGTGTGAGTTGTGTGAGTGTGTGTGTATGTGTGTGTGAGTGTGTGTGTGTGTATGAGTGTGAGTGTGTGTGAGTGTGTGTGAGTGTGTGAGTGAGTGTGTGTGTGAGTGTGTGTGAGTGTGAGTGTGTGTGTGAGTGTGTGTGTGTGAGTGTGTGTGTGAGTGTGTGTATGTGTGTGTGAGTGTGTGTGTATGTGTGTGAGAGTGTGTGTGTGAGTGTGAGTGTGTGTGAGTGTGTGTGTGTGAGAGTGTGTGTGTATGTGTGTGTGAGTGTGTGTGTGAGAGTGTGTGTGTGTGAGAGAGTGTGTGTGTGTGAGTGAGTGTGTGTGAGTGTGTGTGTGTGTGAGTGTGTGTGTGTGTGTGTGTGTGTGTGTGTGTGTGTGTTATATCCCCATCCAGTAGGAGTAATGCTGGCTGAAGACTAGAAGCTCAGTCTCTGGCTGCAACTCAGACTCTCAGCATGTGTGGAGGTGGACAGGATGTTTGTTTCAGGGATGGCTTTTGAGCCTGTGACAAAGCCTTTTCCTTGAACTTCTGGATCATTCCGGGGAAGCTGGGCACCATGACAACAGAATGCTGACTTAGCTCTGTGGAGCTGAGCTGAATGAATCCTCAACCGACAGCCAGTACCAGCATGCCTACCATCTTGCAATAAGGTCTCCAATTCCAGAGGGGGGTAGTGTTAAACCACTTCCCAACCTGACAATCAAACCCCAGAACCACCTAGCCAAGCCATTTCCCAATTCCCAACCCCCAGAACCTTTATAGGGTAGGATTTCTGCATAATAATTTGTTAAGATACATACAGGAGCTGAGTGTAACTTAGTGGTAGAGTGCTAGGGTTCAAAAGCACCTCCTAAATGATGCCCTATGTGATTCTCAGTGCACAGCTTCATTTCTGTTGCTGTGATAACATTGTTTCACAAAATAAACTTGGGGGGATTTATTTTAGCTCACAGTTCCAGGTACTGTCTATCATGGTGGGAACGTCAAGGTACAGTCTATCATGGTGGAAATATCAAGGTACAGTCCATCATGGTGGTCAAGGCACAGTCTATCATGGTGATCAAGGTACAGTCTATCATGGTGGAAATATCAAGGTATAGTCCATCATGGTGGTCAAGGTACAGTCTATCATGGTGGAAATATCAAGGTATAGTCCATCATGGTGGTCAAGGTACAGTCTATCATGGTGGAAATATCAAGGTATAGTCCATCATGGTGGTCAAGGTACAGTCTATCATGGTGGAAATATCAAGGTACAGTCTATCATGGTGGTCAAGGTCCAGTCAATCATGGTGGTCAAGGTACAGTCTATCATGGTGGGAACGTCAAGGCATCAGGAACTTGAAGCAGCTGGCTATGTTATATCTGTAGTTAGAAGAAAACAGTGTATACATTCATCTGTTCAGGCCACTTTCTCCATTTGCACAGCCCAGGATCCCCTGCCCAGGAAATGGTCCACCCGTGGTAGGCAAGTCTTCATATGTAAATTAATATAAATAAGACAACTCCCCACAGGCATGCCCTGAGGCTCATCTCCCAGGTGAGTCTATATTCTGTCAAGCTGTAACCACTATAGGACCACTCATAGGAAGGAAGCATATAGTAGTTGTTTTTTGTTTGTTTATTTGTTTTGTGCAGTGGCATTTTGTCTTGAGGAGCCCACAGGGTTGAATTTGAATAACACTCTGTATCTGGTGCTGACTTCACTGAATGAGAAATCTAAACCAACATCTGAGGCTTTTTATTGTGCAGGGGGCTCTGACTCCTGCCTCGTGGAGTGATGTGAGCCTGGGCTTTGATGGTGACAGAGACTGCTGCCTGTCCTCATTCCCTCCTCTTAGCTGCGTTCACCCAGCGTGATTCTTTACAATGTGTGCATCAGTCACACGATCTTTACATAACCTTTGCACTTTGTTTATGTGCAGATGGAACTAGCAGGCTCTTGTCTTTGCTACTTCAAACCCCTTTTACATAACACATATTGGAGACAACATGGTTCTCACTGTACCAGGGCAGAGGCCGAAGCAGACACATCAGCTAAGCCAGGCGTCTGCCCTCCACTCTACCATGGCACCTGTCTTAGTTAACTGTTTTTATTGCATGACAACTCTTATAAAGAAAACATTTAATTGGAGGTGACTCATTACAGTTTTAGAGGTTCAGTCCATTATCATCATGAAGGGGAGCGTGGCAGCGTGAAGGCTGATGGGGAGCAGGAGCTGAGAGTGTACATCCTGCAGGCAACAGGAAGTCAACTGACTGCCACACTGAGGGAAGGCTGAGGAAAAAAAAGACCTTAAAGCCCATCCCCACAGTGACAGACTTCCTCCAACAAGGCCACATCTCCTACAGTGTCACTCCTTTTGGGAGCCATTTTCTTTCAAACCACCACAGTATCTATTATTGAGGAGGTAGTATCCACTCAGAGTTGGTCTCTCTTTCTGCTTCCTGTTCATTAGCTCACACAATCAAGCCCTCCTGGCTCCCCCATAGTGTCTGAATTGTGTGTGCTGAGCAGCCATCTAAAGAGGTACTTTTGGTGACAGCTTGTGGCCATGAACTTTCCTCTGAGAATATACTTATGTCTCAGTCAGTCACGGGAACATATGTGACTCCAGGTTTCATTCCTGCCCAGCCTCCTTTACAGATTATGTCAGCTATGGCATGTGACTTAAACTATTTCAATTTATTTGCTAATCAAACTTAACATTTTCAAAGGCGGGAGCCATGGACCCTGATGGTCTCATGTGTTCCACAAACTGATAGGTCCTTTAGGGCATGTGATGAGTTACGGGTCAGGAGATGACTGACAGTTGCAGCAATGTCATTAGGCTCACTGCCTCTGTAGGAAGCTGAGGAAAGTACCATGTCACTTCAGCCCACAGTTCCAGAACAGGTCATTCTTAATGAAATGGAACTCTGTCATGTCCATTTAAACATAACTGGAAACCACCCTCATTCAGCCAACCACCCTACCTGTGAGCCCTGGCATTTCTCATCCTAATGACCTCATAAAATTGCAACAAGGAATGAAATGAGGTCTAACCAGTGCTTGAGCTCCACAGTAAGATGGTTACTCTAGGTGGCTTCTGAGCAATTCTAAGTTAATGTTCAGAGGTCATCTGCATGAGGCCATGATGTTCACACAAAATATGTGCACACATCTAAAGGTGAGCAATTTGAGCTGATGTTCTTGCCATCTTGATTTCTTCATTTCCTCCTTATTTTAAAGATTTGTTTCATTTTAGATTATATGTATGTCTATGTCCATGTGTGGTTATGTGCACGTGAGTGCAGGTGCTAACAGAGGCCAGGAGAGGGCATCAGATCCCCAAAATCTGGAGTTAAAAGTAACACCAAGGTGGGTGCCAGGAGCAGAACTCATTCAGTGTGCATGAGCCTCATACCATGTACATACTGAGGAGGAATTTTGGGGCTCCAAGTTGCAACTCTGAGCTACTGCAGCTTTTGTTCTGGAGACGTGCCGCTGTAATTTGGAGATGACTGACTTAAGCTTCAGGAAACTTTGATTTGTAAAATGGTATGAATGAATTGAAAGAGACAGTTTATACTGGGACTCCCCGTGGAAGCAGCCCCAAGGATGGGAGTGTGCAGGGGGACTTTTCTGCTCTGGGCAGACACTCAGGAGTTTCCTTACCTGCCCAGCACGCAAAGACAATGCTAAACCAGCTAAAAGTAAACTTGTGTCACCACACTCTGGGGACTCTCAGCAGCAGCAAGGTTGACATACTCTTCCCTTTTCCCTACAACTCTTTGCTGATGTGAGTTCTGAACAGCTCTTTCAGTGATAACTACACACGCTTTGTCTTATCACACCAAGAAGATCCTTTCTTATCTCTTCTTTCTAACATTTTTTCATTTATTTATTTTGTGCGGGAGTATATGTATTTATGTGCCAAGCTGTGTGTGTGGAGATCAGAGGACAATTTGCTGTAGTCAAGTCTCTCTTTCTACCAGGTGAGTCGTAGGGATGGAATCCAATTCCTACATCTTGGAGGCAAGTGTCCTTATCAGCTGAGCCATCTCACCCCTCACCCATTGGGTGGATCCTTCATTAATTACGAAGTTAGTCCAGAGGATTCCTCTAGGTTCACATGGAGAGTGTACACATTGATATTGAGGGACATTGTTGTGTAGCAATCCCTTCCAAACAGACACATTCCCTCCTGCAAGGGGGGGGAACATAACTCCACTCAGAAAGCAAACAAGTCTTATACATCTCAAAAATCCCACCAGCACACAGAGATTCTTGGTCCAAATCATCACATAAGTAGCCCTTGTTCCAGTTCTTAATCAGGTCTTTGCTCCCTTCCTCATAGCCAGGCCTCCCGAGTCCACATTTCTCTCAACATTATTGTCTTCCAGACTCTCACTACAACAGTGCACTAAGCTCTGAGCACTCAATGGGTTTTCCATCTCAAAGATCCAAGTACTTCCACAATCTCCCCTGAAACATGGTTAGATCCATCACAGCAATGTAAACAGAGGTTTCTCTGTCCCGCCTTGTGCCGTAACCACTTCCAAATAATCACTCAGAGGCTTATATTAATTATTAACACTCAACCAATAGCTCAGGATTATTACTAGCTAACTCTTACATTTAAATAACCTATATTTCTATCTGTGTCTTGCCACGTGGCTCAAGGCTTGTTACTTCATTTTCTATACATCCTGCTTGTTCTGAAGCTGGCTGACCTCTCTCTTGACTCCACCCCTCCTCATCAGAGTTCTCAGTTTGATTGTTCTGCCCAACCTTTTCCTGCCTGGCTATTGGTCAAATGGTTTTTGTTATTAACCAATGAGAGGAATACATATTCACAGTGTACAGAAAGATCATCCACAGCACAGTAACACCCACTTCTGTACCAATTTCTGTGTTAGTTACTTTTCTGTTGCTGTGAGAAAATACTTTCACCAAAAGCAATTTGGGGAGGAAGGTAGAAAGAGTTTAATTTGGCTTATAATTCCACACCACAGTCCTTCCTTGAGAAAAATTAGGGTAGGAACTCAATGCATGAAACTGGAGACAGAATTCATGAATAAATTCAGCTTGCTGGCTTGCTCACAGGCTCATCATGTACCCTATGCAAATACCCCAAGGCCACCTTACTAAGGAATGGTGCCACCCACAGTGGCCTGGGATCTCATAGATCAAGATAATCCCTCACAAACATATGCCCACAGATCAACCTGATTTAGGTAATTCTTCAGTTGTGGCTTCTCCTTTCAGATGATGCTAAGCTGTATTAAAAATACAATTAAAACTCACCAGGATAGTTGCAGATTGGTTGTAAATTATAAATATTCCACAGATTGTTACTTCTTCTTCTTAAGTAGCCGCTATCACAAGTGTCACTAAATTCTCTCAGCACAGGTCCTGGGCAAGCCCTGTAGGAAATAACTTCTTAATTGTATTTCTAGAGTGTTCTACTATCTAAAAATCACTGCTTAGAAATCTCCAGACCATATCTCAAGAACCCAAGTTCCACCCTCGGTGGGGGATACCATGGTGCCTCACGCATGTGGCCCTCATGGCACTAACCTCTTGCTTCCATGCAGACTGGATCTTGTAGTTTAGCTGTTGGGACCCAACTTGAGCCAGGCACTATCTGAATTCTCAGGGTGTCCCCATTTAGAGTCTGGTTTAAGGGAAGTATATAAACTCCAAGCTCCATTGTCTCCTAGGTGGACATGATGGAAGTGTCCATCAGAGCCTTTCGTGTGGATGGACCTCCTCCCTCCTCCCCACTTCCCACCCTCCCTCCTCCACCACCTCAAGTCACTGTCATTTTCCTTGGGAACCTTACTTATGACACCCCTCAACTCCCTGAATCCACACATTACACACCCTGGTTCTTGTCTCTGGCTCTCTGCTCCCCCTATGTATGTGGAGTTCTAGGATAGTAAGTATTGAGCCTCAGATACTTGCAGGTTTTCATCTTCTAGGATTACAGTCTTATGTTAGATATTGTCGGAGCTTATCTAGTTTTGGAGCACAAGTGACATCTTTTGTTTCTGGGGTATGCTGAGACAACCCCAGGCTCCCTCTCTTTTCTGCACTGCCATGTATCCCAAATCTGCTTCAGCAGACAGAGCCCCCACCAGTCCTCTGTGGGAGGTGACTAGAGGGAAATCAGCTTCGGTAACCTTGACCATCCATCTGGCTGAGTCAACTCCTTTGGGTTAGAACTCTCTCGCTTCCTGTGGCCATTTTCACCTTCCAAGTTCTGGGTAAAATGTGACCATCTCTGTAGAACCTTCTCTGAGTCCAGCATGGATCTGTGCTCATCTTTGATCTTTTGAAATCTGTCTTCCCAGTGGACTGATGACACGCTTGGGAGAGGAAGAACATCTAAGGAAGCCTGATCCCTCAGGGGCCTCAGCCTTAGTAGTGACATGATGTTTGATGAAATTCAGGACCTGCATGGGGTGCCAAGGTTAGTAAGACCATCAGGCGTGTGCAGCATCAGAAGATGCCGATGGGAGAGGCATCCTAGCCTGTCTTTTGATTATCCAGAGAGCAAACTCCCAACTCTCACTCCCCAGTCAGCCTGCAACCTCAGCTGTTAGACGGATTTCACTAAAGTATGACTACTGCTGTCTACAATGTGTCTACCTAAGCACCACAAGCCCATTATTGACAGCAGACATCCACCCCCACTCCATATGCTTACATATGGAGTAAACACCAATGTCCTGGAGTCCTACATTTTGCTGAGTATAACCTAATATACAGCATGAGCACCACCAGTATTGGCTCTAATGAGCTTCCTGTTGCAACAGCAGCAATGACACCATTGTCTCAGCAGCTCTGTGGGTGTCCCAGAGGTTGGACAACACTCCTGCTCTCTGTAGAGGCTGCCACTATGGGAAACCGAGTCCTGTGGCTCCCATGAAGTGTCCCATAGGGCTCCAACTTGCTGCCACTAACTGCCCCACACTTTCTTGATCATGCCCTCTGAGGTGTCTGACTTCCTCTAAAACAATAATTCTCAACATGTGGCTTCCAACCCCTTGGGTATGGGTCTCCCACTTGGATGAACTGAATCTAGACAATCCCTTACAGGCATTCCCAGCGTTTGTCTCCTAGTTGATTCTAGATCATGGTGAGTAGACAGTATTATTTTTGGTTGTGAGCCTAGCCTTTAATGGCTGAGCCTTCTCATTAATCATAGAGAGCAGCCCACTGTATGGGCTACTACTGTTGTGTATAAGATCTGGTTGTGCAGCCAGAGGGAGAAATAGGTGTAGTCCCTGGAGACCTGGAAGGTACACTGTACACTGGCTTACCACAGTCAATGAACAGTATCTGAGGTCTTCTTTTGGAAGTTGACACATCAGCACAATGACTTGTGTTTGATTCTGGTGGATCATAATTTTACATGGTTTCTATTTTCCTCCTCTAGTATGTAGAGTTTGGGAAGGTAAAAAGTATATCTCTCAAACTTTCTTGAAACTAGATTCTGGACATGCTTTTCTTTCAGTTCAATTGTCGTGTGCTGATAGTGTATAGGGCAGAGTGGAGGGATGTGTGCTCTCCTGTGCTCACTATTTCCACAGGGTGGTGTGGGGGAGACCCCAGCATTCTGCAGCAGCTTAGCAAAGGCCCTGTGTCCAGGTATCCAGAGTGTTGAGAGGGGTACTTCAGCTCTGATCCTGGGCTGAAGTGCAGTGTTTGGAAGCTCCCTGGAAATCCAGCATCTGAGTGTTTCTGAATATTGCTTCCTTTGCCCGATCACTCTCCTCCTCTAAGATCCAGCTACAAGCTGGGGTGGGGATGGGCGTGGAACTTCCCACCTATGCCCTCCACATTGTCTGCCCTCAGAGGAAAGGAAAATCGGGCCATTGCAAGGGACCTGGAAAAGGCTTGTGTGCTCTTCCTGGGTGATGGGGAACCTAATCCAGTTGTGTGCAGTATGGGGTAGGTCTCTCTTCCTCTCTTTCTCTCTTTCTTCATTCCTTTCTTTCTTCCTGTGAAAACTCATCTGGATTCAGTTTTATTCCTTCATTTTCAACTTTTATTAATTGATTAATAATAATTCTGTACATGTGGGGGACAATGGGATGGCTTAAATCATGTGAACAATGCTGGCATATCTACCAGCTCACATATTGTTCATTTATTTTTAGTGAGAACATGGAAGTCTATGTTTTGAAGATAGTTCTGACATCTTTGACTCACCTTTGGTAGCCATAGTACCCAGGCCCTTGTGATGACTAACTGAACCTCACTCCTCTCTCTGACTTTGCTTTTCCACCTAGCCCCCTCTCCCCAGCATCTCCCTTTCATGTGGCTCTTGGTAGCAACCTTTAAAGGAAAAAGCTCCGAGACCTCCATGATGGCCACCACCGGGGACCATGACTGAACAGACATCTTCCCACCAGGGGTGGATAGGCATGAGGATGAGTACAGTGTGGTCTAACCACCTGATGCAAGGCACATGGGACTCCTGCAGATGGCACTGGACAGGAGATTCCCAACTCTGATTCTATAATGCAAAGCAAAACACCAAATAAGGCAGGATGATCATGACCTGGTCATAGCCTGGAAGGCATCCAGGCCAGCTGCTGCATTGCTGACAGGGCTCTGTCTGACTTCTTCTTCTTCTTCTTCTTCTTCTTCTTCTTCTTCTTCTTCTTCTTCTTCTTCTTCTTCTTCTTCTTCTTCTTCTTTCCTCCTCCTCCTCCTCCTCCTCCTCCTCCTCCTCCTCCTCCTCCTCGTCTGTTTAGTGTATGAGTGCTCTACCTGCATGTATATTTTATGCCAGCAGAGGGCACCAGATCCCACTATAGGTGGTTGTGAGCCTCCATGTGATTGCTGGGAATTGAACTCAGGACTTTGCAGCCTGTGCTCTAGTCTCTGTCATCTTTATGACCGGATGAACAGGTATGCTGAGTCTGTAACAATTCAACAAACCATACTTAGGAGGAGATGCACGACATTTATGTATGTGCATATGCTTATGTGTGCATGCACATGTGTGTTGTTCATGCATGTAACGGTACATGCAGATGTGACCGCATGCATATCTGTGTACATATATGTGTGCATGGCTGCATGTGTGTGTGCATATTTGCACAGCTGTGACTGTATATGTATGTGTACGTGTGTATTGTATGTATTCATGCGTGCCTGTGATGCCTATGCATGTGTGTGTTAGATAGCATGGACACATGTATGTTGTATATTTGTGTTTGTCTCTGCATATATATGACTGTTGGTGTGTGTGTATGCATGTATGTAGTGTTTTGGGTATCTGTGACATGTGGGCATGTGTGTCTGTGTGTCTACATGCATATGGATGTTTGTATGAATGTAGGATCATGCCATGTACAATGTAAGTTTAAATATATGTAAGAATGTTCAGGTGTATGTCTGCATGTTGCATGTGGGTCACATGTGTCATCTCTCTGAAGCACACCAAATCCCCAGGCAATCAGCTTATGATGAAAAAATGTTAAAGTGGCTCACACAGTCCCTGTCCAGTTGGCCTCGCTGACTGGGTTTGTGGTAAGGCTTCATGGAGGGAGTGTGTGCTGAAGCAAAGCTGCTCACCTCGTGACCAGGGTGAGAAAGAGGGAAAAATGAAGACTAGAAGTGGTGTCTCACGAGCCCCTTCAAGGCCAAGGGCAGATGTCAGTGCCCGGAAACCTCCCTCTGGGCCCAGCACTAGTTTCAACTCATGCTTCAAAGCACACTCTGGAGAACAAGCCTGTAATCCACTGACCTTTGGGGACATTTGAAGTCCAAATTACTGCCCTATGTGTATGTATGAGTTTATTGTGCAGGAATGTTGTGTGCATGCACTGTGCACATATGCATATGTGTATTGTTATATATGTGTGTCATGTGTATGAGTTGTATATGTGTATGCATGTGTATTGTATTTGTACACATGTGTAATGATAAACCTTTCCGCCAAGCCACCCGAACCCCACCACCACATGGGTGCCCAAAATAACACACATATTAGTTACAGTGCTGCTGGCCAATGACTAGGATTTATTATCTGCTATCTCTGTCTTAAGTATCAACCATAATTATTAATCTATATATTTTATAAAGACTTATCTGATTGAGGATGACAGTGGCATGCATCCTCTCTTGTTGGGCTCACATGGCAGCTCCAGAGAAGAGAGGGGGAGGAAGAGAACGATTTCCTGCTTGTACCTGTTTATATTCTGAGTCTGCCTGCTAGGTCACTTCCTGCCTGGCTCACAAGATTTCTCTTTACTACATTTCCCAGAATCCTCCTCAACTCCTAGTCCCACCTATCTTGCTTCCCTATTGGCCAACAGTGCTTTATTCAACAACCAGTAAGATAAACATACACAGAAGGACCTCCCCCATCGCACATACATTCTGGTGTGTGTATGTATACACTGTATGTGCATATGTATGCAGGAATGTGTTGTAAATATGTGTGTGCATGTATACATTTAGTATGTCTGTATGCATGCATATATTTGCTGTGTGTGTATATATATCTCCCTAGATCTTAATTTAAGAAAGATGAGAGCTTGCAGCGGGCCTGCTGTGGATACAGTGATATGTGAATTCCTACAATCTGAGGCCCTCTGGAGATGCTCCTGTCCTTAGCCCTCAGTGCCCTTCTTCTGTCTGCTCTATCCATGCTGCTCCTTAGGGTTTTAAGTACTATGGTCAGGGGCAGGAGTAACCAGCCTCTGGTTGAGATTACTGATGCTACCACTATATCTGGCATAGGCCCTAAATGTTCTCCCCTGTCGAGTCCTTTCTGTGCAGATGCCAACAGAAGAAAAAAGAATAAATTGTCTTTGTGGTGGTGGCTGGTGTGTCAACCTGAGCACTACAGGCTTCCCAGAACAAGGGAAGCCCCCAGGAACTTGTCTGATCTTGAGTTGGAAGGCTGAAAATTGGAATAGATCAGAAGCAGGAAAGAGAGTCTCTCCTCCAGGACACAGGAGGGGGCAGAACCTCACAGAGCCAAGGAAGCAGATGGGCTCCCAGCTCAAATGTTTTCTTGAGTCTAGGATTTTAACAATTATTGCTAGTTTGATTCCTGCTAACTGACTTTTTCAAATGGAGAGATTCAATTAGCCTTCAGAACTACCTGAACACTAGCACCTTAGATGAAAGAGTCCAGAGAAATTAAAAACATCTACTTCTTCATTGTTGCTGAACTGCAATAATATTTAAGGATGGACAAACATTCACGTGCACTCAAGAGCACATATAAGAAAGCGCATAAATGTGTATGTAAGTGTGCACACACACAACATACCAATACATGCAGAGCCGTTTCTAAAACAATGGGTATTTGCCCCATTGTTCCTTTCACCTGCTTCTGGAGGAGAAACTGGACACCTGTCCCTGGGCCTTTTCCCTCTCACTTGGATGCCCATCTGCAGAGCCTCTTTCTCCCACTTAGTGTTTTCTTTGTCCAGAATTGGAAAGAACAGCCTTAACATTTGAGTTTGCCTTTCCAGTGACTGATAAAATGCCATGAACCATAGCCTCCCCTCTGTTTTACATGCAGGCTTGCATGGAACTTTGGTCCAGTCTTCTTTGTAAATGGGTCCTTTGAAATCCGCAGATGGACTTAAATAAAAGAATTGTGTTTCTGTGGCCCCTGTGGCTGGTGGGGTCATTTTTACGATGGCCTCTGTGGCTGGTGGGGTCATTTTTTTACTGACAGCATCCCAAGACTTCACCTGGAAGCTGACAATAACACTGGGGGGTGTGAGGGTGATCAAGTTGCTGTGGCTCTGCCGGTGGTGAACTCCTCTGTTTCTGAAAACTCACCAAAACGCAAACCTCGGAATTCCGCATCTCGGATCTGGGCGCCTTGCTCCACACACAGAGAAGTTGTTCACTTTCTAAGAAAGGACCAACAGTCAGGTTGTGGTGTCACACTTCATCTCACTGGAGCTGCTTTCCAGGGAAGAGGGCATGCCGTGTGCACAGATCAGTGAGTGAGATGAACAGGCACAGGCAGGGCATGCGGTGTGCATGGATCCATGAGTGAAATAATGCACACAGGGATGGGCACAGATGTATAGACATGCACGTACAAAGAGACATGCTGACAGACATCCAGTCGTGTATACGGACAGGAATGGGCACAGATGTATAGACATGCACGTACAAAGAGACATGCTGACATGCTGACAGACATCCAGGTGTGTATACAGACAGGAATGGATATACAGTACAGTGTATACAGTAAGGGGAATTGTTCCTACCTGGTTTAAACATAATTTTCTGTGATGAGGCAAGTGTAAGGAACTTCTGAGAAATGTGCAAGGCAAGCTTTGCCCCTATTACTTCCGCTGTATGGTCCTGAAAGTGGCCATGACAGGCCCTCTCAGCCAGAGCTATCTAAGATGAGAGACGTAGGAACAAAGTGCTTGCGGGAACAGTATGGCTTGGATAGTGAGTGTGAGGGACAGTGCACCTGGGAGATGGTGTGCTGGAGAACTTAGAATAAATGTTATAAAGAGAAAACATTTGTTTGGGTTCAATGCTTGAGGTTCTGGGCCACCAGTGGAAGGTGCCCATGGCAACAGCAGAGAGCGTGGGGAGAACCAAACACCTCCCATCATGCCAGGAAGCAAGAGAGTCCAGTCTTAACATCCTCTCTGAGTGTACATCCCAGGCACCCAAAGATTTCTCAAAGGGTTCATTGTAGGAGAAACTACCGGCCAGCTTACCCAAGCTGAAGTTGCTCTGCCCAGGTGCCCAGGCCAGCCTGCATGAGCATGCATGGCAGGCAGTTCCTCCCTGAGCCAAGCCTGCTTCTACATCCAGAGACTGCTGACAAAGAGACAGCTGACCCAGAGACACCAATGAGGAAAGGACAACACAGGAGAGCCAGCCATCTGAGCCAGTGGGACCATGGGAGGGGGTATAAAGTCAGGCCTAACTTCCTTAATAAACGAGTATGCAGCACGCTCTGCTACTCACTGACTCCAGTGCCTCAGTCATCGGTGCTGCCTCTTCTCACCCCCTCCCCCAGGGGGTGTCCAAGCAGAGTCACCCTCAACAGTTCACGATTTGAGTGCGAAGCCGACAATCAAGTCCCTAAGTGCTAGGCCTTTAGAGAATGTTCTAGAGCCACACTGTGGTGAGAGTCCAGGCCCTGGGTCTCATGCATGGAGAAGTTGCAGCTGTCAAGTGCTGTTATTTGCATGGCTGAAATGCTCTGAGGGGGACATAGAGACTGTACCCAAGCTGCTACCATGGTGATTACTTTGGACAGCAGCAGCAGCAGAGTGGCTCTGAAGGGCTAGACCACATGTTCAAGGCCACACAGCAAAGACGCACCACAAATACCCTCAAGTTGAAGTGTTCTTGACTCCTAAGTCCCAGCCCATCTTCATGTGGGGCAGGAGAAAGCACTTGAGAGACAATGGAGACGCTGGGATTGGAGCTGCAGCTCAGTGACACAGTACATACCAGGCCCACGTGAGGACTCAGGCAGGCTCTGCGGGACCATACAACCTCAGATATGTAGGCACCAGATCCGTGAGCCCTTTAGCTGTGGAACAGCCCCCACGTGCCGCCATTCTGTTCCTTCAATGGTGATTTCTAGAGAAAAGCCACAGAGTAATGCATGCAAGTGCCAAAGATGTTTGAGGAAAAACCACCTACTCCATGAAATGAAAAAAAAAAAAGAAAAGAAAAATCGTGGAAATGATGAAGGTCTGATGAGCCAGCTTCCCCCAAGCTGTCCTGCAGTCCTGTAACAACTGCTTCCTTGCCTGTCTCTGGCAGTGACTACAGCAAGAATGGGCTGAAGACTGATGTTGAGAATATCAGTTGCCCAGTGAGGCTTAGGCTACAAATTAATCATTTTTTGTTTCGCTGAATTTAATTATCCAGTTGTTCTGGAGCTCATATGACTTAAGGGGGGCCCATGGATTTAGAAGGACGTGCGTTGTTTTGCCTACACCAAATAGACAGTGTTTCTCGGGCTTCTCCAGAGAAACACAATAAGCCCATTTTTATTATAGAGATCCACTCGTGTGCTTATGGAGACTGAGATGTCCCACCTGTGAATTCGAGACTCCAGAGAGCTAGTGATGTCATTGGGACCTACTCAAAAGGCCTGAGAACAGATGAGGCCAGCGGCACACATCCACTTCTAACGTTAAAGACCCCTCCCCTTAGCCGAGAGGACCCTCACTGGCTAAGGGCAGAAGGTGGGCCTCCCAGCTCAAGCTTATAGAACAGATTCACCTTCCTGTAGCTTCATGCTCTATTCAGCCTCTTACCAGCTCGGATGGTACCCACACATGGCAGTGAGAGTGGATCTTTTCAGCCATACCAATAAATATGCTCATCTCTCTGGAAGTTTCCTCCCAGACACACACAGACATAGTGAAGGCTTTACCAGTTGTCTGGGTACCCTGTAGCCCAGTCAAGTTGACACATAAAAATGGCCATTTGCGATCTACCCTTTGTCAACTCTACATCCGTGTACATCTCCTTTAATGATACCTAACCAGGAGTCAGATGGTCTCAACGTCTTAATTACACCTAATATGATGCAAGAAGTTTGCATATAATTTCAAACTCGCTAATCTCTCACCAGAAGGGAGGGAAAATCTGTTGAGTGGCGTGTGATCTTCTCAGTGTTCTGTAGTTTATGCTATAAAACTAAGTGTTCTCATTCCACTCCCTTGCTTCGATAAAACAATCTGACCACACTGGCTAGTTTTATGTCAACTTGACACAAGTTTGAGCCATTCGGGAGAAAGGTTTCTCAATTGAGATAATGCCTCCATAAGATTGACCTACAGTCAAATCTGTCAGGCACTTTTTTGATTAATGATTGATGTAGGAGGGTCCAGCCCACTGTGGGTGGGGCCACCTCTGAGTAGGTGGTCCTGGATTGTATCAGAAAGCAGGCTGAGCAAGCCACGGGGAGCAAGCCAGTAAGCAATGCTCCTCCATGGCCTCTGCTTCCATTCCTGCCTTGAGTTCCTGCCCAGACTTCCCTTAGTGATCTACTGTGATGTGGAAATGGAACAGTAAGCTGAAATACAGCCTTTGCTCCCCAAGTTGCTTCTGGGCATGGTGTTTTATCACAGTAATGGGAAGCCTAAACACAAGGCTAACTAAAATCAACCTAGGGGAGTGTGGGTTTCACAGCTCACAATTCCGGGTTACAGGGACATAGCCAAGGCAATAAGAACTTAAACCAACTGGTCACATCACATCACAGTCAAGACAGACTGAAAGAGTCCATGCATGGCTACTCCTCAGCTTACAGTTGCCACTTACACAGTGCAGAATCCAAACCGGGGGAAAGGTACGGCCCACTTTCAGGCTTCGGCTTTCTATGTTAATTAAAGCAATCAAGATAATCTCCCACAGACATCCTCACAGGCCAATCTATCTAGAAAATTCCTCCTTGAGATTTTTCTCCTCTGGTGATTCTAACTGTAGCAACTTGACAGTGATAACCATAATACTTAGCAACACTCACATTGTCACATAAAGTCAGAAGTGGTCACCATGTTGTGTGTTGTCTGAGAAGGTCCAGGAGGGGAAAGCAGGGAGGGTTATTGTGCCATCACCAGGCAGATCCCTAGCTAATACTTCTCCTTGCTGGACCTGGTCTTGCCTCATGTTATAGCTGATGTTTGCATCTTCTTTGCTGCCTATTCTGCTTCCCTTCTCTGTCTCCAAGCTCTTCTAGCTCAACATTGCCTGGTGGGATGGTCCACACCACATTCCTGATGGGTCCAGAGCCTGGAATCCTACTTAGATTGTGTTTTGTGCAGATTCAATGCACTAGGTGATTAGCTGTTTCACCAATAATGCATCGGGTGTCACATTAAGGGAAGAAGTAAAAGTTCTTTTCCTTAGAATCATTCATCCAAGAGGAAGTCCAGATTTAAATTCTCTACATCATGCTCCCCAGGTCTTCTGTCCTCTGTCTGTCTGATGCATGGGTTCCTATCTGTGCAGAAATCACATCTGTCTTTTCTGTGTCTCCCTGAGTCTGTCAGTCGTATGGCTGAGCATGTCTGTCATTGTGTCTGTGAGTGGTGTGACAGGTCCTAACAGGGCTTTGCTCTGCCTTCATTGAACACCATCCAAAGCATCACATGGGGGAAGGAATGGCACACTGCACAGAAATCTTTAACAGACTTTTACAAGACATTGAGTCACTGGTTCCAACTGATCCCAGCTGACCCAGATAACAGACATCATTGTTTATCAAACCACGATGCCTTTCCAAAATGGCTGCTTTCAACCTTTACGGTAGATTTTTAGGAAGTCTCTTTCAACTTCTGTATTGGCTGCTTTAGGCAAATAGAACACATGCATTGTTCTGGGTCAGTGCCCTCAATGTGCAGCATGAATTTCAACCTGATGAAAGCTTAAAGGGGGATTTTAGAAACAAAAGAACAGAGTCTTGGTAGCAGCAATTTTCATCAGGTGGGCTCTGTTTTGCTAGGGACAAGCAGAGACTCAGAGGCTCCTTTAAGGGAGGTTTCCTGACTCAGCATAAATGGAAAAACTGCATGACTCTAACTATTGAACAGTGTGTACAAGCAGCTAGCAGTGGCAGTGACCACATCTCCAAGCTGGTAGCATGCTGCTTGATGGCAGCATAGACCAAGATGGTAAGCACAGCTCTCAGTTCTGGCGATAAACTTACCCCTACTGTCTTGGAAAGACAGCGGCTAAAACAGTCACCACTTTAATTTTAGCAATATTGTTTAGCAGATAAAAGACACATGGCCAGAAAAAGGTAAAGATTTACAGTAAAGACAGATTCAGATGAAGAAAAACCTCTAAAAGGTTTGCAGTGTGTTTAAAAATATACGTAGGCTTGGGAGAGAAAAGAAAAGTAAAAAAGAAATAGAGTAGCTGGGTATGGTGGCGCACACCTTTAATCCCAGCACTCAGGAGGCAGAGGCAAGCAGATCGCTGTGATTTCAAGGCCAGCCTAGTGTTCAGTGAGTTCAAGGACAGCCAAAGTTACACAGAGAAACCCTGTCTCAAAAAAGGAAAAAATAAAAGTAAAAGAAATAGAGTAATAAAAAGCCACATAAAGATGGAAAGTATACAGAGAGTCTGGATACTGTATGCTATTGTCTTGTCTTTGAATAGTTTGAATGCTGAGGAAATAGCAACAACTGCTAAAAGAAATGCTACTGGATTAATCCAATTTATATATTTTAAAAATGCCTTGACTTCAAAATTTAAGTATAAGGATATGTTATTTTGGAAAAGAGATTTTATTTGTGTTTCCACAGAAAATGAAAAGCTGTGAATTCCTTCCAGACTAATATAGTTTGATGAAGCAAGACCCCCTGAAGCAGTGTCCCAGGTGATCCAACATTCCAAACAGCTTGGACAAGGCAGCCTTGCAGACCACACAGCCAGGATTTCTGTGTCTTCTTAGGATACCCAAGACAGTGCCCCCTAACAGCAGGAAGTAGTTTGGAGAGAATGACGCCCACATACCAAAATATTGTTTATAAATATTTGTTTTCATTTATACAGGGTTGGTTATAAATGGTTAATGATCACAACCTATTTTTTTAAAGGAAAAAAGGAAATAGGATATAGAAATGAATACTTTGTATTGGTATGGATTTTCATTTATTGATACAAATTAAAGGTCAATTTTGTTATATGTATATTTCTCCTCTTGTCTAAAGGTATTGGGTTTATACGGATCCTTTGAAATGTAATGCATAATTAAATGCAGATTGTATATAGTCACCTATGATAGTCAAAACTTATAATTAGGTTAGTTAGGTTTTCTAGATATACAGAGATATACTTGAAATGGATATTCTTCAAACCTTTCAAAGACCTTCAGAATATGGCATTTAAAATGGTTTAGGGTTTTCTTGACAGTGAGACGCAACTGCTCCTGGCAATACCAATTATGTCTGAGAGGAAGATGCGTTGAAGAAACTCGTCATAGAGTTTGCTTTCAGTATGGCGAGACTAGCCACTTGGGCAAGAAACCGCTCTTGCCTAGGCTGTTTGACTGTTGCTGTATAAACTGGACATGCAGGACCCACAGGAAAATGTCTGATGTACTTGGAAAACAAGATGGACAGTCCTGAAGGGATCCTGCTTCATGGAAGAGTCTGCCAGACATTCTGCAGGACACAGAGAAAAATCACTGACAAACTGCCAATGCAGGTGGACAGTTTAAAATTTCCTGCTTCACTGAGAAGTCTGCCAGACATATTATGGCCTGTAGGCTGGAAATGGATGCCCCAACATTACAGAGGAACTTTGGCAGTGTCTAGGCAGTGAGATGTCTCTGTCAATTCTAGAGCTTATATCTTATCCTTCTGTGTCCTTTGATGGCATTGAAGATGGATAGTTATGGTTATGTTTTTCATTAGTTATGATTAAAGATAAGTTACTTATAAGACTTTAGACTCACAAAGATATGATAGATGATTGGATATATTCTTTAAATCTTGCTAAATATTAATGGACTAAATATTGTAACTATAGTTCTTATTTGATAAATGTTTTGCTCTATGTTTTACAATGTTCAAGTTAAAACCTTTTATTATTTAAACAGAAAAGAGGAGATGATGAGGAATGTTCTTCTGTGCATATGTTTGTCTTATTGTTTGATGAATAAAACACTGATTGGCCAGGCAGGATGATAGATAAGACTAGGAGACAAGGAGGATTCTGGGAAGTGTAAGCAGAGAAGAGTCGTCATATGTTCCCAGAAAGTGACGTAGCTGGGCAGAAAATGCCATTAGCTAACCATAGAGGTCTGGAGGGCTGTGCAGACAGGCAGGAAGTGACATAGCTGGGAAGAATCAGAATATAAGCAGGGACAAACAGGAAATCGTGCTCTTCTCTGTGGAGACGCTGAATAGTCGAGATGTAGGACTCTAGAAGAGTAAGAGGTCCCTGGACCTTTCTCTGGTAAGATAAGGCCACGAGGCAATACATAGATTAATAATTAAGTCAGAGCTAGCCTATAAGAAGCCATAGCCAATGGCCAACAGCTTTATAATTAATACAAGTCTTGTGTGTTCATTTGGGGCAAGGCAGCTGTAGAACTGGGCAGAAAAGCTCTCGTAACTGTTCATGGGAGAGTACATAACTGAAGATTGCAGCTATGCATTAGCTTAGGTTGTAAAAGTTGATTGCTAGGGAAAACCAAGGCAAGAAGAGTGGGTTATTACATTGTTCTTGTAGGGGTAGGCTAAACAAGCAGTTTGAGTACACAGTAGGATAGCAGTCTTAAGTGACATCAGGGTGTATTATTAACTCAGGCTATGAAGTCCAGCAAAAGTTCCAGTGTCTCAGAATGCAAGAGACATTTTTGTTACAATGCAACACCAGGGTCCTTGACTTTGCTCTCAGGGTACAGAGATGATGGGATGTGCTAGGGGTCTCCTGCACCCCAAGCAGACTCCTTGACACCTGTCTTGTGATAACCTCCTCCGTTTTCTCTTGGGAGAGTGAACCAATCCCCTGGCAGACACTGTAGTCACCTTTTAGCTTGTTAACTCAGAATTATAAAGGAGCCCAAAGGGATGAGGTAATGACTTCACGTCCACTTGAATGCAGCCATGTGGGTGCCCTAAGCCAGAATCACATCCCTCCCTCCATCACAAACACTTCAAGGCCAATCATCCAGTCATCGGAGAATCCAGTCATCGGAGCAGGAAGAAAACTTGCCAAGGGGCCACTAGGGACACCAGTGACATCAGCCCATGTCCACCCTTTGATCTCAGGTCTGTGATCTCTAGTGCCAGGGTTTTAATCTTTGATGTCTCCCACAGACATTTGAACATTGGTCCTAGCTGCTGGTGGTGTTTAGAGAAGCCATAGAGCCTTTAGGAGACGAGGTCTAGGTGGAGGAAACGTTATGAGGGTTGGCCTTGGAAGGTTATGCCAGCCTCCTGGTTGAGTGCTTTCTTCATCTTGTGGCTCACCTCGATGTGAACCAGCTCCTCTGTATGGTCCCCTGCCTGTAACTGAGCTTCTCAGCCCTGCCTTCCCCCTCCACAAAAAGCCAAAGCCCTGAAACCATCAACTAAAAACAAATCTTCCATCCTTTAGGCTGCTACGCCAGATATTATGGTCACAGTGGTATGAGTGACTAAAACCAGCGACGAGAGAGACACTCATTCTGAACATCTAACTGAGTCCTTGGGAGGATTCTAGCGATTATGTGAAACACTGAAGAGTGAGCTTGGCTGCCTAGTGCTGTGCTCAGGCTCCTGGCACTGTCATTAGCCCTAGTCCCAGGTAGCTAAAGGACAGTCTGTGTAGACAAACACATCTCTGCAGCACCTAAGATATGCTGATCTTCCTGGCATTTCTCAGATATTTTCTTCATTGTGTCAGGAGGATCACTCATCTTTGCTTTTGACTCATGTCTCAAAATCAAGGAGAGACATAAGCTGTTCCTCTACTGTGGTTTTTGAAACACAGCTGGCATGCCTGAGCGTGAAAAGATGCTGGGGCACTAGGTAGAAATGGGGCAGAGCTCAGAGCCAGGGTCTCACTCTATGCCAATCTGAGAGCATCTCAGACTTCCTGGGTACCATTTCCTCACCCAGAAAGCACAGGCTGTGCTTGTCACCTCCCTGGCTCCTCCCTGCTGTAAGCCTGAATCTTCTGGGCTGTAAAGATCCATGAGTCACTCACTCAGTGACACACAAGCTCACTGCTTTGTTTTTCAAATACTTTCTCTTGGTCAAAATCCCAGGAGCATCAGCAAGCCTAAGTATTCTTGTTGTCTGTGAGACCTCTGGGTAGGAGTGACATGTCCTGATGTTCTAGTAATTAAGAGAGACTCTGGAGCAGAGACCAGGAAGCTGGGATGTGGGATCCCTTCCAGAATAGTCTGCACCCCGCCAATGTTTATCAAACCCCCAAGATTACTCCATTTTGATGTTAACCTAGCAGAAATAAAATTGTGCCAAGTGGACCACCCCCTCTTTTCTTTGAGACAGGGTTTCATGTTGCCCTGTCAGGCCTGGATATCACGACGTAGCTGAGTGCAACCTTGAACACCTGACTTTTCTGCCTCTGCCTCTCGAGGGCTGGGAGAACAGGCATGCACCTGCTTTTACTCAGAACTGGGAGCAAACCTAGGGATTCATATCCATTAGGCAAGCTCTCTACCTACTCATCTACCTGCCACCACATGTCCAAGTAGACTTTTTTAAAGTAAATAAACAGATCTGTTTAAATCCCTTCTCAGCAGTACTTTGATGTCCAAGATTAGAAATTGCTTCCTCGAATATAACTTGGTATATTATTTCTGCACCGGCTGGAACGTGATTTCCTGCTGTGTATCCACTTGGCAGTGCTTACTCTTATTAAACAGGTACTTTGTTAGGGAGGAAGTCTCTCCATTTCCTGCCTGTAGACCAGGTGGCACGCTTGTCTGAGGGTCTGCTGCCACCTACTGGAAACCTGAAGAGTAGCATCACATTCAGAGTTGGAAATTCCTAAGGGCAGGTGGAGGGAGGTCCTGTCCAGAATGGAGAGTGGCCCACTGGCCAGGCATGCCCATCTTTGTGTTAGGGGCTTGGTGCTGTTCTCATCTTCCTCTTCTTCCTCCCATCTCCTCCCATCTCCTGGCAATGCTTGCTTTTTTAACTCGGCTCATGCTAAAAGAAATGAACCAGAGGAGGGAATGGCTGCCATCGGGACATTGCTTCAGAAAACACCTTCATTGCTTCAGGAGGTCCTTATCTGTGTTACCCATCCTTCATGTCCGCCACATGACACGTGCGGGGGTGCGGGCTGGCCTGATGTCTGTTGGGGTGGCAGGGACAGCATGTTCCGGGGCTGAGAGTCACACCATGGGCCCCAGAAGCCCTGGTACAAGGCAAGGAGCTGAGGACTGAGTACTGGACTTGACTCCCTGCTGCTGTGTGCCTTCTGAGGGGACCACAGTAAGATGTGCCAAGGGCACACTCAGAGCTGGCAGCTAAGGTGCCTCACCCACGTGGGCACCCTGGAGACTGGCTGTGGCCAGAGGGACAGATGCTAGGGCAGGATATGATGACACTCAGATTAGTTCTAGGACAGTGTTGCACTAGTTCCCCCCCCCCCGCAACACACATACACCAACAGGTACAACTGTTGCTGACTGAACAGTTAAAGGGACTGCATGGTGGGTGGTGGCGGTGA